>NC_090648.1:503567223-503912223 GCF_040937935.1 Hyperolius riggenbachi
TTAAGCAATACCAGTTGCCTGGCTGTCCTGCTGATCCTCTGCCTCTAATATTTTTAGCCATAGACCCTAAACAAGCATGCAGCAGATCAGGTGTTTCTGACATTATTATCAGATCTGACAAGATTAGCTGCATGCTTGTTTCTGGTGTGATTCAGACACTCCTGGAGCCAAATACACCAGCAGGACAGCCAGGTAACTGGTATTGTTTAACTATGACAGCCTCCACATACCTCATTACAGTTGTCCTTTAAGGCCTGGTGCACACCAAAAACCGCTAGCAGATCCGCAAAATGCTAGCAGATTTTGAAAAGCTTTTTCTTATTTTTCTGTAGCGTTTCAGCTAGCGTTTTGCGGTTTTGTGTAGCGGTTTTGGTGTAGTAGATTTCATGTATTGTTACAGTAAAGCTGTTACTGAACAGCTACTGTAACAAAAACGCCTGCAAAACGGCTCTGAACAGGCGTTTTTCAGAACGGTTTACGTTTTTTCTATACTTAACATTGAGGCAGAAACGCATCCGAAATCCAAAAAATGCTTCACCCCGGGAGGATTCGTTTCTGAAAAACGCCTCCCACTCTGGTGTGCACCACCCCATTGAGATACATTGACCAAGCGGATCCGCAGCCGCAAGCGGCTGCAGAAACGCTGAAAAAGCCGCTCGGTGTGCACCAGCCCTAAGTGGGTTTAGTTTATCTGAGCAAAACCATTTTTTAGAAGAAGGAAAATTGCCACATCACATTTACTTCTCAATCTATAGGTATAGAGCGCAGTGAATTGTGTACAGAGTGCGTGGCGTAGCGCTGCTCTTACCTGTGCGTCGGTGAAGGACTCTGCTAGTCGCTGGTAGCTCTGGCAGTAGAAGAGTCAGTGGCAGCTGGTGTAGATGTGGAGGGACTCTGCTAGTCGCTGGTAGCTCTGGCAGTAGAAGAGTCAGTGGCTGCTGTTGTAGATGTGGAGGGACTCTGCTAGTCGCTGGTAGCTCTGGCAGTAGAGAAGTCAGTGGCTGCTGCTGTAGATGTGGAGGGACTCTGCTAGTCGCTGGTAGCTCTGGCAGTGGAGGAGTCAGTGGCAGCTGGTGTAGATGTGGAGGGACTCTGCTAGTCGCTGGTAGCTCTGGCAGTGGAGGAGTCAGTGGCAGCTGCTGTAGATGTGGAAGCTGGATAAATAGCCTGGCACACAGGAAGCTGTCCCTCCCTCTGCTGTTATCTCTCTTATTTCCAGGGAAAATTATTTCTCAAGAAGATGCCTTTCACTCACTGTGTTCTTAGGTTTAGAGAGAATACACGTTTGCAGATTACCAGCTAATTCTGCGCACCAGTGAACAGTTTTTAATTACATTTTGGGTCTGTTGGTTTCTGGATGCAGCACTCTGCAATCTGCCCTTGTTCACACTATGAGTATTTGCGTATTTTTTTAAAGGTCATCCGAGTTGAAAATAAACTAATGAAACAAACGATTCTAGCTATCTTCCGTCTCCTAAAAATGACTTTTTAAGATATTCCACAGTTTTATTTTATGTTTAAATCTACTTTTTAAGTTTTAACGGTTTTATTGTTTTTGCTCAATGACACATTCATTGAAGTATGCCAGAGCTAAAATCTATGAACTATTGACCATTTTTATCTCTTTCCTGCTCTCAGAAGCCATTCTCTGCCAGGAAAGTGTTTTATAGTTGTAATTTCTTATCAGTGAGGGTCACACTGTAGTCACTTCCTGTCTGAGTCAGGTCTGAGTCGGCCACTTACATACCTGATATTTAACTCTTTCAGGCAGAGAAAGAAAAAAAGGAACACAGACTAGTTATTTGTGTGCTAGGCTCTGTACATACCCGTGTCTGGCTCATCATGTCACATGTCACCTTGGGTATCCTGTAAGCGCTGGTGATTTTTGAAATCGCTCTAAAAGCACTTGTGAAATGATTCACTATAAGAGTGTTCACATATGAGCGGTTAGATTCCAATCCGCTTTGAAAAGCGCTGACTGTACCATTTTCTGAGCAATTTGGCTCAATGGAAGGTATAGGGAAATAGCAAAGCGATTGAAAAAGCGATTTGTATAGCGATTTCCCGAGCTCTTCTATGAATAAATACATTGTATTTATTCATTTCACAGTGAAAGAGTTCACTTCCTGACTGACGTCAGGAAGTGAAAAAAAAATTGCTCTTAAAAAAGCACTTAGAAAGCGCAGGGAAAAGTGATTAAAAAAAATCGCAATAAATCGCTCAGCGCTTGAAATAACGCCGGCGATTTTTAATGTGAACATAGCCTAACAGGTATTTCTCTATAAAAATGCCATTTAATCTTTGTTTCCATTGCGTTCCGCTCTCGCGTCCGTCCGCCTTGGGCTTTTTTAGAGGTGATTTTTTTTTTCCCTCTCCCGGCACTTGGGTGGGTGATGCGGTTTTGTTAATGATAAAAGGACCCTGAAGGTACAATAAAAAATGCGGATATACAGTATGCAAAATCAGTTCCAAAGTTTTATTCCATTTTCAAAACACTACACATAACAATAAAAACAATTAAAAACAGGTATCCCCAAAATTCTGATTGTTATCAGAGTCTCTGCAAGCCACAAAGCGTATTATATGTATATATCAAAAATTGTAATAAATAAATTCATCCATGGAAAAGCAAAGAAAAAAACAAGGTGTGATAGTGTATGGTATCACACTGACAAACAAAGCGCATGTGCAAAGGGTCAAATTGCTTGACCCCCAAAGTGTATATGAAAGTTTAAATGGACAACAGTGATAAACCAATTACATTATGTGCAAAACTGCATAATACATAAACCAATCAAAGAATCACAGACAAATATATTCTAACCATAAACAGTGTGAGTCAAGTCAAACTACTTTAACCCCTGAAGGATTGAGTAAATCAGAGTGCCGCTGAAAAGTAGAGATGGCCCGAACAACATGAGTTCGCGTTCGCGTCGAAACACGAACTTGCGAGTTGGACCCGCTCCCTATACTACATCACTGGGCTAAACTTTGACCCTCTACATCACAGTCAGCAGACACATGACAGCCAATCAGGCTGCACTCCCCCTTGGAGCCACCCTTATATAAGGCAGCAGCATCGGCCATTTTCTCACTCTGTCTGCTGCTGTATTTAGTGAGAGAAGGGAGAGATATTGGAGAGATAGGGAAAGCGATAGTTAGGAGGTCTGTTAGCTTGCTCCTTGCTGATATTTGTTTCTGAAAAGCACCACCAAAACAGCTCATTTGAGAGCTAATGTTCTTGTGATGTTTTTTTTGTGTGGCCCACTGACACTGCATATGCAGCCCTCTCTGTTGCAGCTGGCCATTGCTATACTGTTCCAGGCCCAGCACATTCAGTGCCTAGTGTGACTGCTGCACACTGTTTTATATACCAGTCCATGCAAACCTTTTCACTGCACCTGTGTGACCGCATGCTGTTTTATATACCAGTTGGTGCATACCTTTCACTGCACCCCTGTGACCACACGCTGTTTTATATACTAGTTCGTGCATACCTTTCACTGCATCTGTGTGACTGCACTCTGTTTTATATACCAGTCTGTGCATACCTTTCACTGCACCTGTGTGACCGCACGCTGTTTTATATACCAGTCCGTGCATACCTTTTCACTGCACCTGTGTGACTGCACATTGTTATACCAGCAGTCACTGCATACCTTTCACTGCATCTGTGTGACTGCAATCGTTACCTTGCCGCGGTGAAGGGGCTTGCGTATCACAATGAAGCCATGACGGGCTATATGAATGTGTTGGGGGGCACCCCTGACCCAAGATAATAAGGTCGTTGCTTCATTGTGGACAGACCAAATTCAATCAGCTGGACACTCAGTCACTGTTGTTCTCTCATTGAACAACCTCAGCCTGACCATATGGGCTTGAAAACCGCCATCGCCTGCACTCTCGCCATGGTGCGCACCAGTCCAGCACGGCAATCACTACACAAACAGCTGTTTGCGGTGCGTTACACAGTGAGTTTGGTGTGTCAGTGTGAAGCAGTACACTAATTACCCTACCTGATTGATGTATACACATGCAAGATGTTTTAAAGAACTTTATGCCTCCAATTTAGCAATGCAATGTGATTTCTGCCCTTAAAACCCTGCTGTGCATCAAATCCAGATTTTTCCCTGGGACTTTCGGCGTGTATCCCACTCCGCCATGCCCCCCTCCAGGTGTTAGACCCCTTGAAACATCTTTTCCATCACTTTTGTGGCCAGAATTAAGGTGTGTACACACATGCGACTATAGTCGTTTGAAATGATCGTTCCCCGATCATTTCAAACAACAATCGTTTAAAAAAAAGCAGCCAACGACCATTAAGTCTAATGATGGACGAGCTAGATCGTTAAAAACGAACGATCTAGCTTGGCGGATTTTTTCCAACGACGATCGTTTGCAAAAGTAGTACATCGTTGGAAACGGTCGTTTGTACTAAGCTTGACATGCGCATTTCGCTATTTCTCATTGAAACTTTTCATTTTTATGCGCAAGCGCAATAGTTGCTTTACGTGATGTAACGTTCGTTCTAACGATCAGATCGTTACACACCTTTAAAAGCTAACTTTACTTAGGTCGTTCTTTTGTCAAATAAAAGTTCGTTCGTCGCTCAAAACGCACGATCGTTGTCGTATGTGTGTACGTAGCTTTAATGTTTGTAGTTTTGAAAGTTCGCCTGCCCATTGAAGTCTATTGCGGTTCGCATGGTTCGGGCGAATGCAAACTTTTGTAGAAGTTCGCGTTTGATGTTCGCGAACCTAAAATCAGAGTTCGAGATCTCTACTGAAAAGGTGACAGAATGAATATATGAGGCGTACTCAGGATGTGGGGGAGCAGGGTGCGGGGATCCAGGCCTTATGCGCTCGCAGACCGTGTCTGCTTCAATGGAGGCTTATTTTATATGAAAATAAGAAATATATCAATTTAAAGGATGGGAATAAAGTCAATTAAACCCATTTTCAGTAGCAATATACCTATATTTACATAATCTGTACATCAGTCCTGAAAGAGGGACGAATGAGCAACAAAGAGGGACTGGATTCCCAAAGAGGGACTGTCCCTCCAAAAGAGGGACAGTTGGGAGCAATGGCGTAATTACGGAGGGTACAGCCTCTGCGACTGCAGGGGGCCCAGAGGTGTGGGGGGCCCCAACTACTAAAGGTGGCCACTAACAGTCCGATTTCTAGCGAAAAATCGTTAGAGCGATCAGAAATTCTGATCGGATTGGTTGAAAATAATCTCAGTTGATGGGCACAATCGATTATAAACGATTAGTCCTCCGATTGGATTTTTTGTCAAATCAAAATTTGGATTTTCTTGTTGGTTGTGATAGATAGGAAGCAAAGATTGGTTCGTTGATGGTGTAGTGAACGATTTTTCTTCCGATTAGAATTGGTGTAGTGAACGATTTTTCGCTAGAAATTGGATCATCCTTCACTGCTCAGCCTGCTTGTTCTCAGCCCTGATAAAATCCCTGACTGAGCATTCAGTCTAGCTTTGCTCAGGAATCATTATAGCTGAGTCTGTCTTCTCTGATGTCTTTTCAAGCCCAAGCCTGCCCCCTTCTGGCTCTGCTATAATGACTCCACTATAATGATTCCTGAGCAAAGCCAGACTGAATGCTCAGTCGAGGATTTTATCAGGGCTGATAACAGGCAGGCTGAGCAGTGAAGGATGAAACAGAGAGCAGGGTAGGTGTTTTCTCTAATGTTCCCACTGATATATATGGTAAAATGCATGAGGGTGCTTCGTCTCTGGTTCACTCACTTTATGCTGAATATTCACCACCCAACAGAGGAAGACGAATCCAGTGACGTCCCCCTCACTACAAGCGTTCCACGAGGCCATCTGCCGTCCGGCGGATGCGCTAGACATCACACGATGGGTGGGAACGGGAAGTCAAGTGAGCATGGTACTTTGGGCGGAGTCATTGGGGATCTTAAAGACCCGATTATCGCCGCCGGACGCTAAACAACATTACGTGATCGCGCACCACTACCCATGTTACGAGATCGTGAAAACGATCGCTCTTTGTTCAAAGTATCACCGGTCATCGGATAAATCAACTGCAAAATCTCGTTGTGGGTACAGGGCTTAAAGAAAACCTGTAACTAAAAAAACCTCCCCTGGGGGGTACTCACCTCGGGTGGGGGAAGCCTCCGGATCCTATCGAGGCTTCCCCCGTCCTCCTGTGTCCCACGGCGGTCTCGCTGTGACCCTCCGAACAGCGGGGAGGTAAATATTTACCTTTCCGGCTCCAGTGCAGGCGCAGTATCGGCTCTCCGCTCGGAGATAGGCGGAAATAGCCGATCGCCGTCGGCCCGCTCTACTGCGCAGGCGCAAGTCTCCAGCGTTGTAGAGTGGACCCGTCAGAGATCGGCTAATTCCGCCTATCTCCGAGCGGAGAGCCGCAACAGCGCCCCCGCTGGAGCCAGGGAAGGTAAATATATTAGCCATGTCAGGCTTGTCGGGGAGGATTGCGGGACACTTTGGGGGAGCCCGCGCTGGACTGTCTGCAGCTACAGGGATGGGAGAAGCCTCATTGGGACCCTGAGGCTTCCCTCTCCTGTGAGTACCCCCCAGGGGAACTTTTTTTTTGTTACAGAGTCTCTTTAAGATAATCTTTTATAAAAATAAGTGACAAGACAATATACTCTGTAAAGCGCTGCAGAAAATGTTGGCGCTATATATAAATACTAAATAATAATAATAATAATAATAAAAAGAGTAGCACACGATGACAAAAAGATACCAATGTGTGAGGAAAGTCTGGCACTCTGCATCTGTTCAGACAATAATCTTTGTGTGTGTGTGTGTGAGTGTAACGATCATTACCAGGGGCCCCGACCGTCCCGTTTTCGCCGGGACGGTCACGGGTTGGGGGAGGGGTCCCGCTGTCCCGGGATACCTCCCCTTGTGTCCCGGCTGGCAGCGGAGCCGGAGGTGACAAAAATGATCGAGGCCCCAGCCGGCGGCTTTGGTGTGTGGGATGCGCGTCTGGGGGATAATATTGTCCCTCCCTCCCTCCGAATGTGCCCCCCAGTGTCCCCCTGTATGCAGAGATAACAGCGCAGCGGAGCGGGCAGTCTTGCCATTCCTACTCGCGTACCGGGCATCTCTGGCTCTTCTCCGCTTCCTGTGACATCACAGGAAGTAGATGGAAGCAAGAGAGATGCCCGGTACGAGGAGGAATGGTAAGACTACCCGCTCCGCTGCGCTGTTATCTCTGCATACAGGGGGACACTGGGGGGCACATTCGGAGGGAGGGAGGGACAATATTATCCCCCAGATGCGCATCCCACACACCAAAGCCGCCGGCTGGGGCCTCGATCATTTTTGTCACCTCCACACCCATGGGCACCCTCACCCATCTCTTTAATAATAAAAAATAATTGCATATATATATATATATATATATATATATATTTGACTAGGGGTGTGTCAGGGGGTGTGGTTGGGGGTGTGGCTTAAGTGTCCCGGTTTCTCATCTCAAAAAGTTGGGAGGTATGCATTACACAGCAGTCATTGTTTACAGCATGCACGCGGAAGCAAGGAAAAAGATGTTTTCCTGTGATTGTTTGCAGAAATTCTTGTCTAGATCCTCTGTGAGATAGACCATCCCGTTTCATTCCTTAACCACTGAATAATAAAATCTGTGCCAAGTTTTGTTTTCATGTAAAACGGCCAATGATGGGAAAGTACCACCATGTTAGTACCATGACGTTAATGTTTTTAATGAAAAGACAGTTCATGTAATGCTATTTACAGTGCTGCCAGGGCCGGCCCTAGACTTTTTGCCGCCTGAGGCAAATTTCTAAAAAAAATTGCCGCCGCCCCCCACCCCCGTGGGGGGCCGCCGAGCCGGAGGGGTAGCGGGCAGGATGGGGGTATTGGGCCTAGTGGTGGGGAGGGGGGGGTCGGACCCCCCTCCCTTGCCTGGGTCCCCCGATCTGCGCTCCCCTCTAGCTGTAATAGGAAGCTGCCGATGCCCAATAGTAAGAGGCATGGGCGGGGAGGACTCACCTTATCCACGTTCCAGCGTGCGCTCCACTGACGTCACTTCCTGCATCGCCGCCCACTGTAATGTAAGTGGACGGCGATGCAGGAAGTGACGTCTGGGGAGCGCACGCTGGACCGCGGATAAGGTGAGTCCTCCCCGCCCGTGCCTCTTACGATTGAGCATCGGCTGCTTCCTATTACAGCTGGAGGGGAGCGCAGATCGGGGGACCCAGGTGAGAGAGGGGAACTACCAACCGCTAGGCCCAATACCCCCGTTCGGCCCGCTACCCCTGCGGCTCGGCGGCCGCCCCCCCGCACCCACGGACGGGCGGGTGCCGCCCCTAGAAGTTTGCCGCCTGAGGCAAACGTTTCACCCCGCCTCATGAGCAGGCCGGCCCTGAGTGCTGCCCATAATTATTCATACCCCTGGCAAATTTTGACTTAGGCTGGTTTCACAGTGGGACGTTAAAGTCCCACGTTACAGCAGCCAGTGCCCACGTTGTGTTACACAGTAACGCAGCACGTTTAAACAAAGTGCTGCATGCTGTATGTTATACTGGGCTAAGCAGAGTTAGACTGCTTGCACATGCTCAGTAATGTTGGAGGAGGAGGTCTCCCCTCCTCCTCCTCCTCTGCTGCCAGCCACATGGCTAATTAATATTCACTGCACTGCAGAGACTCATGGTAGGACTGTAGTGTTGATCGGATCATGAACGAATCGTTCATTTGATCCGGATCTTTTTTTGTGAGTTGAATCATCCGGATCATCACAATGAAAGATTCGGTTCACAGTGGATGTCTGTCTGGAAGAAACAGGAACATACAGAATGTACAGTGCAGGGAAAGTTCTGTCCTGCTAGTCATTTCACCCAGTCTGCTTCCCTAGTAAAATGATTCAAATGATTCGGTTCAAAGATCCGGATCTTTTCAATGATCCGATTCAAATGATCCGAATCCTTAAAAAGATCCGGGTCCAACTTCAACACCACCCTGCATTGCTTTAGGGGCACCTTATGCGACCATAACGTCCCCTAAAACGCAACGTCTTGGTGTGTAAGTAGCCTTAAAGTTACTTTTATTCAACCAGCAAGTAATTTTGTGACGGGAATTTATATAGGTGTCTCCCAGAAGATAATAAGATGATGTACAAGAGGCATTATTGTGGGGGAAAAAATATATATTTCTCAGTTTTTATTTAAATTTCTGAAAAAAATGTCCAATTAAAAATTATTCATACCCTTCACAAACTGTCACAGTCTGTGGGAAAATCCAAAGTTCCATACCATTCCAAATAGTCCAAGCTGTTGTAAAGCATCCTCATTACTCTGATTAATTGGGAACAGCTGTTGTAATCAACTCAACAGGTGAAAAACAGCAGCTCTCTGCAGGTGGTTTGTGGACAGTCATGGCTAAGACAAAGGAGCTCAGTGAGGACCCTCGGCTGCGCATTGTGGCGGCTCACAAGTCAGGAAAGGGCTACAAGGCCATGTCTAAATGTTTTCCAGTTCCAGTGGCTACAGTGCAAAGTATTATTAAAAAATACAAGATGTCCCTGCCAAACAGCACTGGTGATGTCTGCAGTCCTGGTGAGAGGTCTTCCTGCAATTTCTCCTCTCCCACCAGGCTCTCTGTCTTGTGCCTCTACCTCTTTATCCCCCCCCCCCATGCATCCCCCTCTTTCATATGCCCCCCTTTTCTGACTGTCCTCGGAGGAGGTCACAATGTAATCGTACCATAGTCATAGTCTAATGTCCTACCATATTATTGTTGTTTATTATTGTTCATCATCTTATTATCTTTTGGGAGACCCCTATGTCATTTCCCATCAAAAATTACTTGCTGGTTGAATAAAAGTAACTTTAATTAAAGTGAGAAATATGAGTCCTTACATGGAAAAATCATTTGTTTTTTTGCATAAAGTGGGTGTAAACACACCTCATTCATCAGTGCAATAGATATATCAGGGTCTGCAACTTAGTTAACGTAACTAAAAATTGGGACAGAAAGGAGATGACCTCTTTTTTCCAAAAATACAAAAAGCTTTATTGACAAACCTCAATGTGACACAGTCACCACACTAATTAAAACTGTTTAAAACCACAAGGTTGGACTGCACGGACTCTCAAACCATACATCATCGGGATTGATCTCCCCGCCCCATACCTTGAGAAAGGCCGTGATTGGCCAAAACATGTCTGTAGGCGGAGCTTAGGATGCCGAACTCTTCCTGCTTGTGGTCCCTCGCTGATCCCCGCTGGTTCAACATGCAGAAGCCGGTAGATCACGGGAAAACCGCTCACATCATGCAAAGGGGATCCCCTCACCTCACACAAACTGCCTAAGAGACCTGTAGGTTGTGAGTATTGAAACTTGCTGGGCGGCTATTTTGAGTTGCGGTAGGCGGAAGATAAGGGGCACTGAGCCCAACAAGCACTCATAGCCAACCCTTGTCCACTTTGTTTGCTGGGTAATGCTGCAGCACTATCAGTATGGCTACTAACAGACTGTGAATCTTGCACTGACACATGGCTGAAATGAACAACTGGCTTACTGCTACTGTAACCCGATTTAAATGTTATCCCCAGGCCCCGGCTGAGGGGAATCCACCAGACATTGACTCAGATGAAATTATCATAGATTTATTTGTGGCCTAATGGTGGTCACTGTCAGCGTCAATCAACCTGTAACACTTCAACAACACAAAACACCTCCCTTGCACATCACAGGTCAAAAAATACACAATCCCCAAGTCTTCACAGCCGGTGCACCGGTAAAAGCTGCGGAATGAAAAGGTTAAGTTACATACAAATTATATAAGAAATTTGAGCTACAAAGGTCTTCTTGTACAATAATCAATCACTTTACAGCATGTTTACATCACAGTACCACTGTTGGGGCGTGGGCTGGGGAAAGGGATGGTCTACTGAGCAATTTCAGTTCCTAAACAGTTCTCAGTCCCTTGCAACCAAGTCCAAGCTATATTGCTCAGCAAAACCTTGGGGGAACTCGTGACAGTTCTTAAGATGGTACTGTATAGTTGCACAGTTCGTTGATTGATCCCAAAAGGAGATGTTCACCTCGCTCAAAGATCTCTTAGACTCTTTACCCTTGATAATCTACCACAAACCCACTTTACACTTAACACACCTGTCTGGATAGGGCCTCCCAAAATAACAAACAAAATAAAATAGAAAAGGTTAGGAAAATAAAAGTAAACAAAATAAAAGATAAAGTGACCAATGCACCCAGCTATGCCACCCAAATCACTCTCCCACGATATAACTCTCTTTTAGTGCACTTTGACTTTTAGGCTGAATAAGCTCTAATTTAGAGTTGATGCAAAACTTGTACTCCAAGTAAGATAACTCTGTATCTTGGTCAGATGACAGTTCACTCCTTACTGTAGCTTACTTTAGTATCACAAGACGCAGTGCAACTCCTCCTTTTTCACTTCTTCCTTTAATACTGAAAGGTTCTCTTTTACTCTCACAGCCTTAGTAACTTCCGGTTTCTTTAGGACCGTGTACTTAAGTAATATGCATAAATCACACTTTGGTTCACTTCCTGTATCAAACTCTCAGTAATACTTCAGAACATAGCACAGAAGAGTACTTGATCTTCAACTCTTGACTTGAAACGGACTTGACAGGAACAATGTCTCCATAACAGGACTTAATACAAGCAGAGGGCTGTATCAGATTTGCGGGGTACTTATGGAGGCTGTTAACTTAGTGACAGCAAGGCCTTTACTCTCAATACACTTTATATAAGCGGCAGAAGATGTATTCACTTTAGCTGGGCAGCTCTATCTTGCATCAACAACTGTATCATCAACACAAGGTCTCTGTATCTTAAAAGAGAAACTCTGACCAAGAATTGAACTTTATCCAAATCAGTAGCTGATACCACCTTTTACATGAGAAATCTATTCCTTTTCACAAACAGACCATCAGGGGGCGCTGTATGGCTGGTATTGTGGTGAAACCCCTCCCACAAGAAACTCTGAGGACCGTGGTACTCGTGGCAGTTTCTTCCTGTCTGTGAACCTTGTTGAATTGTGGGAAATAGCTGTTTACAGCTGTTTCCAACTGCCAAAAAAGCATACAGCAGCTACATCACCTGCCAACAGTAAAAATGTCACCATGTAATAAATGTCAGAATGTAAATCAGGGATTTAAAAGGTTTTTCAATGGGCAAACACTGACTAAATCATTTATACATAATTATTGCAAAAATGAAGCACTTTTTTAATACATTATTTTCACTGGATTTCCTCTTTAAAGCTTTTGCACACAAACAGTCTCTAGTAACAGCACTTTGAACAGAACTGGCCTCTCCAGGTTCTGGGTTGCTATATTTCTATCTCAGCAAGCCTCCGCTGGACACTGGCTACTAACTGAACACACACTGTAACTTGAAGTTGGCTCTCAGGCCTAATACTCATCTGGCTGCCGGGGTCCTTTCTGTCCGGACTCTGTGCAAGCTGCCTCTGGTCTCCGGTCACTGTCTGGCCGGGTTGCCTCTGCCTTACTTGCTCCACTTTAGTCACTAGGTGGCCGCCGGGTCCCCTCTTAGTCTCCAGGGTGACTGCTGCGGCCTTCTCTCTGCTCGTGGTCTCCTTTCCCGCTCCTCACCGCTGCTTCTGTCTCCTAAGTTTTGCTCTGCTCTCTTTGCTCCCTGGCGTGCCCTGGCTAGTTTCAGCAAGTTCCCTCCAGCTACACCCTTCTAGCTCTCCCCCTCCGCTCCTACGCTGTAGCTTCCGACAGGCCGTGCGGGGCTTCTGGAAAGTTCCACTGCTCTGTGTGCTTTGGTCGCTTAGCAACAGTCTATGCGACCATGACAACGCCTCCTCTCCTCTCCGATGCGCCGTTTTGGTTCTACAGACAAGCATCTAAGGCGAAACTTAGCCTCAGATGGTAAAGTTACCTCACACATAGTACATTAGCAAAACTTTTGTGACCCTCTTTTAGAGGGCTACACTACTAATCATGGCTGGATGCTTAAACTACATTTGTCGCTTATTGCTACTGCTAACTCTAAGACTCATCTGCTGCTTTTTTGAACTGCAGTGTTTTTGAATCACACAGATGCATCGATCTGGATCTTTAGTGTGTATACAACTGTGGTTACCGGAAGTTACTGGACTGATGCTGTGTGGCAAATACTGGTGGTTTAAGGAATCTTGGTGCATAGTTTAGCTGCAGCATATAACCCTGTCTATGCTCACAGAGTGAATGTAGATATAGGCTTGTGTGTGTGAAGGTGTGTGTGAAATCAATCCCGATGATGTATGGTTTGAGAGTCCGTGCAGTCCAACCTTGTGGTTTTAAACAGTTTTAATTACTGCTGAAGCTGCACCACACCCCTCACAACCTCAGATCAGCAGGATCCATAAACTTGGTCACCCCCACAGTGCACCTCAAAACCTCTGGAGACAGAGCTTTCTGTCATGCTGTCCCTACTCTTTGGAACTCCCTACCACACCTAGTAAAGACAGCCTCATCCCTGGAGTTATTCAAATCCAGACTGAAAAGCCACCTGTGTAGCCTGGCTTTTCCGGATTTATAGAATTCTTCCTCTGTACCACGATTTACCAATCAACCAATAATTGGTCTGAGCCATGCTTATGCGCTTTGAGTCCTACGGGAGAAAAGCGCTTTACAAATGTTGTTTGTTGTTGTTAATTAGTGTGGTGACTGTGTGTCACATTGAGGTTTGTCAATAAAGCTTTTTGTATTTTTGGAAAAAAGAGGTCTGAGTTAATCTTCTTTTCTGTCCCAATTTTTAGTTAAAAGTCACTTTAAGTCAAAATTTCCCAGGGGTATGAATAATTATGGGCAGCGCACTGTATTCTACGCTAAACATGTTCTTTCATTAGAGAAACAACATCAAACAAGGCAAGAGAATTTTCTGTGTTGAAACATGTACTAAAATAATGCAAAGAGTTGGAGAAATTAAACAGCTACATAACGAAATAAAGTGTTGTGAATAATGTTGTTGAAATATCTTCTGCTGTACCAATGACTATGGTAGGTATTAGTAGTGTTGGGCGAACACCTGGATGTTCGGGTTCGCGAACGTTCGCTGAACATGGCCGCGATGTTCGGGTGTTCGCGCCGAACTCCGAACATAATGGAATCAATGGGGACCCAAACTTTCGTGCTTTGTAAAGCTTCCTTACATGGTACATACCCCAAATTTGCAGGGTATGTGCACCTTGGGAGTGGGTACAAGAGGAAAAAAAATATTTGAAAAAGAGCTTATAGTTTTTGAGAAAATTGATTGTAAAGTTTCAAAGGAAAAACTGTCTTTTAAATGCGGAAAATGTCATGTTTCTTTGCACAGGTAACATGCTTTTTGTCGCCATGCAGTCATAAATGTAATACAGATAAGAGGTTCCAGGAAAAGGGACCGGTAACGGTAACCCAGCACTAGCAGCAGCACACGTGATGGAACAGGAGGAGGGCGGCGCAGGAGGAGAAGGCCACGCTTTGAGACACAACCCAGGCCTTGCATGAGGACAAGAAGCGTGCGGATAGCAATGCTTTTTGCCGCCATGCAGTCATAAATGTAATACAGATGAGAGGTTCAATAAACAGAGACCGGCAACGCTAACCCAGCAGCAGCACACGTGATGGAACAGGAGGAGGCGCAGGAGGAGAAGGCCACGCTTTTTGAGACGCAACCCAGGCCTTGCATGAGGACAAAAAGCGTGCGGATATAGCAATGCTTTTTGCCGCCATGCAGTCATAAATGTAATACAGATGAGAGGTTCAATAAACAGGGACCGGAAACGCTAACCCAGCAGCAGCACACGTGATGGAACAGGAGGAGGCGCAGGAGGAGAAGGCCACGCTTTTTGAGACGCAACCCAGGCCTTGCATGAGGACAAAAAGCGTGCGGATATAGCAATGCTTTTTGCCGCCATGCAGTCATAAATGTAATACAGATGAGAGGTTCAATAAACAGGGACCGCAAACGCTAACCCAGCAGCAGCACACGTGATGGAACAGGAGGAGGCGCAGGAGGAGAAGGCCACGCTTTTTGAGACGCAACCCAGGCCTTGCATGAGGACAAAAAGCGTGCGGATATAGCAATGTTTTTTGCCGCCATGCAGTCATAAATGTAATACAGATGAGAGGTTCAATAAACAGGGACCGGAAACGCTAACCCAGCAGCAGCACACGTGATGGAACAGAAGGAGGCGCAGGAGGAGAAGGCCACGCTTTTTGAGACGCAACCCAGGCCCTGCATGAGGACAAAAAGCGTGCGGATATAGCAATGCTTTTTTGCCGCCATGCAGTCATAAATGTAATACAGATGAGAGGTTCAATAAACAGGGACCGGCAACGCTAACCCAGCAGCAGCAGCAGCACACGTGATGGAACAGGAGGAGGCGCAGGAGGAGAAGGCCACGCTTTTTGATACACAACAACCCAGGCCTTGCATGAGGACAAAAAGCGTGCGGATATAGCAATGCTTTTTGCCGCCATGCAGTCATAAATGTAATACAGATGAGAGGTTCAATAAACAGGGACCGGCAACGCTAACCCAGCAGCAGCAGCAGCACACGTGATGGAACAGGAGGAGGCGCAGGAGGAGAAGGCCACGCTTTTTGAGACACAACAACCCAGGCCTTGCATGAGGACAAAAAGCGTGCGGATATAGCAATGCTTTTTGCCGCCATGCAGTCATAAATGTAACACAGATGAGAGGTTCAATAAACAGGGACCGGAAACGCTAACCCAGCAGCAGCACACGTGATGGAACAGGAGGAGGCGCAGGAGGAGAAGGCCACGCTTTTTGAGACGCAACCCAGGCCTTGCATGAGGACAAAAAGCCTGCGGATATAGCAATGCTTTTTGCCGCCATGCAGTCATAAATGTAATACAGATGAGAGGTTCAATAAACAGGGACCAGAAACGCTAACCCAGCAGCAGCACACGTGATGGAACAGGAGGAGGCGCAGGAGGAGAAGGCCACGCTTTTTGAGACGCAACCCAGGCCTTGCATGAGGACAAAAAGCGTGCGGATATAGCAATGCTTTTTGCCGCCATGCAGTCATAAATGTAATACAGATGAGAGGTTCAATAAACAGGGACCGGCAACGCTAACCCAGCAGCAGCAGCAGCACACGTGATGGAACAGGAGGAGGCGCAGGAGGAGAAGGCCACGCTTTTTGAGACACAACAACCCAGGCCTTGCATGAGGACAAAAAGCGTGCGGATATAGCAATGCTTTTTGCCGCCATGCAGTCATAAATGTAATACAGATGAGAGGTTCAATAAACAGGGACCGGAAACGCTAACCCAGCAGCAGCACACGTGATGGAACAGGAGGAGGCGCAGGAGGAGAAGGCCACGCTTTTTGAGACGCAACCCAGGCCTTGCATGAGGACAAAAAGCGTGCGGATATAGCAATGCTTTTTGCCGCCATGCAGTCATAAATGTAATACAGATGAGAGGTTCAATAAACAGGGACCGCAAACGCTAACCCAGCAGCAGCACACGTGATGGAACAGGAGGAGGCACAGGAGGAGAAGGCCACGCTTTTTGAGACACAACAACCCAGGCCTTGCATGAGGACAAAAAGCGTGCGGATATAGCAATGCTTTTTGCCGCCATGCAGTCATAAATGTAATACAGATGAGAGGTTCAATAAACAGGGACCGGAAACGCTAACCCAGCAGCAGCACACGTGATGGAACAGAAGGAGGCGCAGGAGGAGAAGGCCACGCTTTTTGAGACGCAACCCAGGCCCTGCATGAGGACAAAAAGCGTGCGGATATAGCAATGCTTTTTTGCCGCCATGCAGTCATAAATGTAATACAGATGAGAGGTTCAATAAACAGGGACCGGCAACGCTAACCCAGCAGCAGCAGCAGCAGCACACGTGATGGAACAGGAGGAGGCGCAGGAGGAGAAGGCCACGCTTTTTGAGACACAACAACCCAGGCCTTGCATGAGGACAAAAAGCGTGCGGATATAGCAATGCTTTTTGCCGCCATGCAGTCATAAATGTAATACAGATGAGAGGTTCAATAAACAGGGACCGGCAACGCTAACCCAGCAGCAGCAGCAGCACACGTGATGGAACAGGAGGAGGCGCAGGAGGAGAAGGCCACGCTTTTTGAGACACAACAACCCAGGCCTTGCATGAGGACAAAAAGCGTGCGGATATAGCAATGCTTTTTGCCGCCATGCAGTCATAAATGTAACACAGATGAGAGGTTCAATAAACAGGGACCGGAAACGCTAACCCAGCAGCAGCACACGTGATGGAACAGGAGGAGGCGCAGGAGGAGAAGGCCACGCTTTTTGAGACGCAACCCAGGCCTTGCATGAGGACAAAAAGCGTGCGGATATAGCAATGCTTTTTGTCGCCATGCAGTCATAAATGTAATACAGATGAGAGGTTCAATAAACAGGGACCGGAAACTCTAACCCAGCAGCAGCACACGTGATGGAACAGGAGGAGGCGCAGGAGGAGAAGGCCACGCTTTTTGAGACGCAACCCAGGCCCTGCATGAGGACAAAAAGCGTGCGGATATAGCAATGCTTTTTTGCCGCCATGCAGTCATAAATGTAATACAGATGAGAGGTTCAATAAACAGGGACCGGCAACGCTAACCCAGCAGCAGCAGCAGCACACGTGATGGAACAGGAGGAGGCGCAGGAGGAGAAGGCCACGCTTTTTGAGACACAACAACCCAGGCCTTGCATGAGGACAAAAAGCGTTCGGATATAGCAATGCTTTTTGCCGCCATGCAGTCATAAATGTAATACAGATGAGAGGTTCAATAAACAGGGACCGGCAACGCTAACCCAGCAGCAGCAGCAGCACACGTGATGGAACAGGAGGAGGCGCAGGAGGAGAAGGCCACGCTTTTTGAGACACAACAACCCAGGCCTTGCATGAGGACAAAAAGCGTGCGGATATAGCAATGCTTTTTGCCGCCATGCAGTCATAAATGTAACACAGATGAGAGGTTCAATAAACAGGGACCGGAAACGCTAACCCAGCAGCAGCACACGTGATGGAACAGGAGGAGGCGCAGGAGGAGAAGGCCACGCTTTTTGAGACGCAACCCAGGCCTTGCATGAGGACAAAAAGCGTGCGGATATAGCAATGCTTTTTGCCGCCATGCAGTCATAAATGTAATACAGATGAGAGGTTCAATAAACAGGGACCAGAAACGCTAACCCAGCAGCAGCACACGTGATGGAACAGGAGGAGGCGCAGGAGGAGAAGGCCACGCTTTTTGAGACGCAACCCAGGCCTTGCATGAGGACAAAAAGCGTGCGGATATAGCAATGCTTTTTGCCGCCATGCAGTCATAAATGTAATACAGATGAGAGGTTCAATAAACAGGGACCGGCAACGCTAACCCAGCAGCAGCAGCAGCACACGTGATGGAACAGGAGGAGGCGCAGGAGGAGAAGGCCACGCTTTTTGAGACACAACAACCCAGGCCTTGCATGAGGACAAAAAGCGTGCGGATATAGCATTGCTTTTTGCCGCCATGCAGTCATAAATGTAATACAGATGAGAGGTTCAATAAACAGGGACCGGAAACGCTAACCCAGCAGCAGCACACGTGATGGAACAGGAGGAGGCGCAGGAGGAGAAGGCCACGCTTTTTGAGACGCAACCCAGGCCTTGCATGAGGACAAAAAGCGTGCGGATATAGCAATGCTTTTTGCCGCCATGCAGTCATAAATGTAATACAGATGAGAGGTTCAATAAACAGGGACCGGAAACGCTAACCCAGCAGCAGCACACGTGATGGATCAGGAGGAGGCGCAGGAGGAGAAGGCCACGCTTTTTGAGACACAACAACCCAGGCCTTGCATGAGGACAAAAAGCGTGCGGATATAGCAATGCTTTTTGCCGCCATGCAGTCATAAATGTAATACAGATGAGAGGTTCAATAAACAGGGACCGGAAACGCTAACCCAGCAGCAGCACACGTGATGGAACAGAAGGAGGCGCAGGAGGAGAAGGCCACGCTTTTTGAGACGCAACCCAGGCCCTGCATGAGGACAAAAAGCGTGCGGATATAGCAATGCTTTTTTGCCGCCATGCAGTCATAAATGTAATACAGATGAGAGGTTCAATAAACAGGGACCGGCAACGCTAACCCAGCAGCAGCAGCAGCACACGTGATGGAACAGGAGGAGGCGCAGGAGGAGAAGGCCACGCTTTTTGAGACACAACAACCCAGGCCTTGCATGAGGACAAAAAGCGTGCGGATATAGCATTGCTTTTTGCCGCCATGCAGTCATAAATGTAATACAGATGAGAGGTTCAATAAACAGGGACCGGAAACGCTAACCCAGCAGCAGCACACGTGATGGAACAGGAGGAGGCGCAGGAGGAGAAGGCCACGCTTTTTGAGACGCAACCCAGGCCTTGCATGAGGACAAAAAGCGTGCGGATATAGCAATGCTTTTTGCCGCCATGCAGTCATAAATGTAATACAGATGAGAGGTTCAATAAACAGGGACCGGAAACGCTAACCCAGCAGCAGCACACGTGATGGATCAGGAGGAGGCGCAGGAGGAGAAGGCCACGCTTTTTGAGACACAACAACCCAGGCCTTGCATGAGGACAAAAAGCGTGCGGATATAGCAATGCTTTTTGCCGCCATGCAGTCATAAATGTAATACAGATGAGAGGTTCAATAAACAGGGACCGGAAACGCTAACCCAGCAGCAGCACACGTGATGGAACAGAAGGAGGCGCAGGAGGAGAAGGCCACGCTTTTTGAGACGCAACCCAGGCCCTGCATGAGGACAAAAAGCGTGCGGATATAGCAATGCTTTTTTGCCGCCATGCAGTCATAAATGTAATACAGATGAGAGGTTCAATAAACAGGGACCGGCAACGCTAACCCAGCAGCAGCAGCAGCACACGTGATGGAACAGGAGGAGGCGCAGGAGGAGAAGGCCACGCTTTTTGAGACACAACAACCCAGGCCTTGCATGAGGACAAAAAGCGTGCGGATATAGCAATGTTTTTTGCCGCCATGCAGTCATAAATGTAATACAGATGAGAGGTTCAATAAACAGGGACCGGAAACGCTAACCCAGCAGCAGCACACGTGATGGAACAGAAGGAGGCGCAGGAGGAGAAGGCCACGCTTTTTGAGACGCAACCCAGGCCCTGCATGAGGACAAAAAGCGTGCGGATATAGCAATGCTTTTTTGCCGCCATGCAGTCATAAATGTAATACAGATGAGAGGTTCAATAAACAGGGACCGGCAACGCTAACCCAGCAGCAGCAGCAGCACACGTGATGGAACAGGAGGAGGCGCAGGAGGAGAAGGCCACGCTTTTTGATACACAACAACCCAGGCCTTGCATGAGGACAAAAAGCGTGCGGATATAGCAATGCTTTTTGCCGCCATGCAGTCATAAATGTAATACAGATGAGAGGTTCAATAAACAGGGACCGGCAACGCTAACCCAGCAGCAGCAGCAGCACACGTGATGGAACAGGAGGAGGCGCAGGAGGAGAAGGCCACGCTTTTTGAGACACAACAACCCAGGCCTTGCATGAGGACAAAAAGCGTGCGGATATAGCAATGCTTTTTGCCGCCATGCAGTCATAAATGTAACACAGATGAGAGGTTCAATAAACAGGAACCGGAAACGCTAACCCAGCAGCAGCACACGTGATGGAACAGGAGGAGGCGCAGGAGGAGAAGGCCACGCTTTTTGAGACGCAACCCAGGCCTTGCATGAGGACAAAAAGCCTGCGGATATAGCAATGCTTTTTGCCGCCATGCAGTCATAAATGTAATACAGATGAGAGGTTCAATAAACAGGGACCAGAAACGCTAACCCAGCAGCAGCACACGTGATGGAACAGGAGGAGGCGCAGGAGGAGAAGGCCACGCTTTTTGAGACGCAACCCAGGCCTTGCATGAGGACAAAAAGCGTGCGGATATAGCAATGCTTTTTGCCGCCATGCAGTCATAAATGTAATACAGATGAGAGGTTCAATAAACAGGGACCGGCAACGCTAACCCAGCAGCAGCAGCAGCACACGTGATGGAACAGGAGGAGGCGCAGGAGGAGAAGGCCACGCTTTTTGAGACGCAACCCAGGCCTTGCATGAGGACAAAAAGCGTGCGGATATAGCAATGCTTTTTGCCGCCATGCAGTCATAAATGTAATACAGATGAGAGGTTCAATAAACAGGGACCGGAAACGCTAACCCAGCAGCAGCACACGTGATGGAACAGGAGGAGGCGCAGGAGGAGAAGGCCACGCTTTTTGAGACGCAACCCAGGCCTTGCATGAGGACAAAAAGCGTGCGGATATAGCAATGCTTTTTGCCGCCATGCAGTCATAAATGTAATACAGATGAGAGGTTCAATAAACAGGGACCGCAAACGCTAACCCAGCAGCAGCACACGTGATGGAACAGGAGGAGGCACAGGAGGAGAAGGCCACGCTTTTTGAGACACAACAACCCAGGCCTTGCATGAGGACAAAAAGCGTGCGGATATAGCAATGCTTTTTGCCGCCATGCAGTCATAAATGTAATACAGATGAGAGGTTCAATAAACAGGGACCGGAAACGCTAACCCAGCAGCAGCACACGTGATGGAACAGAAGGAGGCGCAGGAGGAGAAGGCCACGCTTTTTGAGACGCAACCCAGGCCCTGCATGAGGACAAAAAGCGTGCGGATATAGCAATGCTTTTTTGCCGCCATGCAGTCATAAATGTAATACAGATGAGAGGTTCAATAAACAGGGACCGGCAACGCTAACCCAGCAGCAGCAGCAGCAGCACACGTGATGGAACAGGAGGAGGCGCAGGAGGAGAAGGCCACGCTTTTTGAGACACAACAACCCAGGCCTTGCATGAGGACAAAAAGCGTGCGGATATAGCAATGCTTTTTGCCGCCATGCAGTCATAAATGTAATACAGATGAGAGGTTCAATAAACAGGGACCGGCAACGCTAACCCAGCAGCAGCAGCAGCACACGTGATGGAACAGGAGGAGGCGCAGGAGGAGAAGGCCACGCTTTTTGAGACACAACAACCCAGGCCTTGCATGAGGACAAAAAGCGTGCGGATATAGCAATGCTTTTTGCCGCCATGCAGTCATAAATGTAACACAGATGAGAGGTTCAATAAACAGGGACCGGAAACGCTAACCCAGCAGCAGCACACGTGATGGAACAGGAGGAGGCGCAGGAGGAGAAGGCCACGCTTTTTGAGACGCAACCCAGGCCTTGCATGAGGACAAAAAGCGTGCGGATATAGCAATGCTTTTTGTCGCCATGCAGTCATAAATGTAATACAGATGAGAGGTTCAATAAACAGGGACCGGAAACTCTAACCCAGCAGCAGCACACGTGATGGAACAGGAGGAGGCGCAGGAGGAGAAGGCCACGCTTTTTGAGACGCAACCCAGGCCCTGCATGAGGACAAAAAGCGTGCGGATATAGCAATGCTTTTTTGCCGCCATGCAGTCATAAATGTAATACAGATGAGAGGTTCAATAAACAGGGACCGGCAACGCTAACCCAGCAGCAGCAGCAGCACACGTGATGGAACAGGAGGAGGCGCAGGAGGAGAAGGCCACGCTTTTTGAGACACAACAACCCAGGCCTTGCATGAGGACAAAAAGCGTTCGGATATAGCAATGCTTTTTGCCGCCATGCAGTCATAAATGTAATACAGATGAGAGGTTCAATAAACAGGGACCGGCAACGCTAACCCAGCAGCAGCAGCAGCACACGTGATGGAACAGGAGGAGGCGCAGGAGGAGAAGGCCACGCTTTTTGAGACACAACAACCCAGGCCTTGCATGAGGACAAAAAGCGTGCGGATATAGCAATGCTTTTTGCCGCCATGCAGTCATAAATGTAACACAGATGAGAGGTTCAATAAACAGGGACCGGAAACGCTAACCCAGCAGCAGCACACGTGATGGAACAGGAGGAGGCGCAGGAGGAGAAGGCCACGCTTTTTGAGACGCAACCCAGGCCTTGCATGAGGACAAAAAGCGTGCGGATATAGCAATGCTTTTTGCCGCCATGCAGTCATAAATGTAATACAGATGAGAGGTTCAATAAACAGGGACCAGAAACGCTAACCCAGCAGCAGCACACGTGATGGAACAGGAGGAGGCGCAGGAGGAGAAGGCCACGCTTTTTGAGACGCAACCCAGGCCTTGCATGAGGACAAAAAGCGTGCGGATATAGCAATGCTTTTTGCCGCCATGCAGTCATAAATGTAATACAGATGAGAGGTTCAATAAACAGGGACCGGCAACGCTAACCCAGCAGCAGCAGCAGCACACGTGATGGAACAGGAGGAGGCGCAGGAGGAGAAGGCCACGCTTTTTGAGACACAACAACCCAGGCCTTGCATGAGGACAAAAAGCGTGCGGATATAGCATTGCTTTTTGCCGCCATGCAGTCATAAATGTAATACAGATGAGAGGTTCAATAAACAGGGACCGGAAACGCTAACCCAGCAGCAGCACACGTGATGGAACAGGAGGAGGCGCAGGAGGAGAAGGCCACGCTTTTTGAGACGCAACCCAGGCCTTGCATGAGGACAAAAAGCGTGCGGATATAGCAATGCTTTTTGCCGCCATGCAGTCATAAATGTAATACAGATGAGAGGTTCAATAAACAGGGACCGGAAACGCTAACCCAGCAGCAGCACACGTGATGGATCAGGAGGAGGCGCAGGAGGAGAAGGCCACGCTTTTTGAGACACAACAACCCAGGCCTTGCATGAGGACAAAAAGCGTGCGGATATAGCAATGCTTTTTGCCGCCATGCAGTCATAAATGTAATACAGATGAGAGGTTCAATAAACAGGGACCGGAAACGCTAACCCAGCAGCAGCACACGTGATGGAACAGAAGGAGGCGCAGGAGGAGAAGGCCACGCTTTTTGAGACGCAACCCAGGCCCTGCATGAGGACAAAAAGCGTGCGGATATAGCAATGCTTTTTTGCCGCCATGCAGTCATAAATGTAATACAGATGAGAGGTTCAATAAACAGGGACCGGCAACGCTAACCCAGCAGCAGCAGCAGCACACGTGATGGAACAGGAGGAGGCGCAGGAGGAGAAGGCCACGCTTTTTGAGACACAACAACCCAGGCCTTGCATGAGGACAAAAAGCGTGCGGATATAGCAATGCTTTTTGCCGCCATGCAGTCATAAATGTAATACAGATGAGAGGTTCAATAAACAGGGACCGGCAACGCTAACCCAGCAGCAGCAGCAGCACACGTGATGGGACAGGAGGAGGCGCAGGAGGAGAAGGCCACGCTTTTTGAGACACAACAACCCAGGCCTTGCATGAGGACAAAAAGCGTGCGGATATAGCAATGCTTTTTGCCGCCAGGGACCGGCAACGCTAACCCAGCAGCAGCAGCAGCACACGTGATGGAACAGGAGGAGGCGCAGGAGGTGAAGGCCACGCTTTTTGAGACACAACAACCCAGGCCTTGCATGAGGACAAAAAGCGTGCGGATATAGCAATGCTTTTTGCCGCCATGCAGTCATAAATGTAATACAGATGAGAGGTTCAATAAACAGGGACCGGCAACGCTAACCCAGCAGCAGCAGCAGCACACGTGATGGAACAGGAGGAGGCGCAGGAGGAGAAGGCCACGCTTTTTGAGACGCAACCCAGGCCTTGCATGAGGACAAAAAGCGTGCGGATATAGCAATGCTTTTTGCCGCCATGCAGTCATAAATGTAATACAGATGAGAGGTTCAATAAACAGGGACCGGAAACGCTAACCAATCACAGATGTTCATTGTTCATGTTACTTGGTTGGGGTCCTGGAGTGTTGCGTAGTCGTTTCCAATCCAGGATTGATTCATTTTAATTTGAGTCAGATGGTCTGCATTTTCTGTGGAGAGGCGGATACGCCGATCTGTGCCGATGCCTCCGGCAGCACTGAAACAGCGTTCCGACATAACGCTGGCTGCCGGGCAAGCCAGCACCTCTATTGCGTACATTGCCAGCTCGTGCCAGGTGTCGATAGGCTTCGATACCCAATAGTTGAAGGGTGCAGATGGATTGTTCAACACAGCTAAGCCATCTGGCATGTAGTCCTTGACCATCTTCTCCAGGCGATCGGTGTTGGAGGTGGATGTGCACGCTTGCTGTTCTGTGGGCTGCTGCATGGGTGTCAGAAAATTTTCCCACTCCAAGGACACTGCCGATACCATTCTCTTTTGGGCACTAGCTGCGGCTTGTGTTGTTTGCTGCCCTCCTGGTCGTCCTGGGTTTGCGGAAGTCAGTCTGTTGGCATACAACTGGCTAGAAGAGGGGGAGGATGTCAATCTCCTCTCTAAAGTCTCCACAAGGGCCTGCTGGTATTCTTCCATTTTGACCTGTCTGACTCTTTCTTCAAGCAGTTTTGGAACATTGTGTTTGTACCGTGGATCCAGAAGGGTATAAACCCAGTAAGTGGTGTTGTCCTGAATGCGCACAATGCGTGGGTCGCGTTCAATGCAGTCTAGCATGAATTGAGCCATGTGTGCCAGAGTCCTGCCAGAACCATCATCATCCTCTTGTGGGCGTTGTGATTGTTGTGATGCATCATAGTCGTCACCTTCTTCCTGGTCTGCTTCTGCTGACCATTCGCGCTGAATTGTGGAAGTCCAACGTGCACCGCTCTGGCCCTCGTCAGTGGTGGCATGAAATTCCTGCTCCAACTCCAGCTGTTCCTCCTCCTCTTCTTCGTCAAAAGGACAAAAGGACAGAGGACAAAAAGCGTGCGGATATAGCAATGCTTTTTGTCGCCATGCAGTCATAAATGTAATACAGATGAGAGGTTCAATAAACAGGGACCGGAAACTCTAACCCAGCAGCAGCACACGTGATGGAACAGGAGGAGGCGCAGGAGGAGAAGGCCACGCTTTTTGAGACGCAACCCAGGCCCTGCATGAGGACAAAAAGCGTGCGGATATAGCAATGCTTTTTTGCCGCCATGCAGTCATAAATGTAATACAGATGAGAGGTTCAATAAACAGGGACCGGCAACGCTAACCCAGCAGCAGCAGCAGCACACGTGATGGAACAGGAGGAGGCGCAGGAGGAGAAGGCCACGCTTTTTGAGACACAACAACCCAGGCCTTGCATGAGGACAAAAAGCGTGCGGATATAGCAATGCTTTTTGCCGCCATGCAGTCATAAATGTAATACAGATGAGAGGTTCAATAAACAGGGACCGGAAACGCTAACCCAGCAGCAGCACACGTGATGGAACAGGAGGAGGCGCAGGAGGAGAAGGCCACGCTTTTTGAGACGCAACCCAGGCCTTGCATGAGGACAAAAAGCGTGCGGATATAGCAATGCTTTTTGCCGCCATGCAGTCATAAATGTAATACAGATGAGAGGTTCAATAAACAGGGACCGGCAACGCTAACCCAGCAGCAGCAGCAGCACACGTGATGGAACAGGAGGAGGCGCAGGAGGAGAAGGCCACGCTTTTTGAGACACAACAACCCAGGCCTTGCATGAGGACAAAAAGCGTGCGGATATAGCAATGCTTTTTGCCGCCATGCAGTCATAAATGTAATACAGATGAGAGGTTCAATAAACAGGGACCGGAAACGCTAACCCAGCAGCAGCACACGTGATGGAACAGGAGGAGGCGCAGGAGGAGAAGGCCACGCTTTTTGAGACGCAACCCAGGCCTTGCATGAGGACAAAAAGCGTGCGGATATAGCAATGCTTTTTGCCGCCATGCAGTCATAAATGTAATACAGATGAGAGGTTCAATAAACAGGGACCGCAAACGCTAACCCAGCAGCAGCACACGTGATGGAACAGGAGGAGGCACAGGAGGAGAAGGCCACGCTTTTTGAGACACAACAACCCAGGCCTTGCATGAGGACAAAAAGCGTGCGGATATAGCAATGCTTTTTTGCCGCCATGCAGTCATAAATGTAATACAGATGAGAGGTTCAATAAACAGGGACCGGCAACGCTAACCCAGCAGCAGCAGCAGCACACGTGATGGAACAGGAGGAGGCGCAGGAGGAGAAGGCCACGCTTTTTGAGACACAACAACCCAGGCCTTGCATGAGGACAAAAAGCGTGCGGATATAGCAATGCTTTTTGCCGCCATGCAGTCATAAATGTAATACAGATGAGAGGTTCAATAAACAGGGACCGGCAACGCTAACCCAGCAGCAGCAGCAGCACACGTGATGGGACAGGAGGAGGCGCAGGAGGAGAAGGCCACACTTTTTGAGACACAACAACCCAGGCCTTGCATGAGGACAAAAAGCGTGCGGATATAGCAATGCTTTTTGCCGCCATGCAGTCATAAATGTAACACAGATGAGAGGTTCAATAAACAGGGACCGGAAACGCTAACCCAGCAGCAGCACACGTGATGGAACAGGAGGAGGCGCAGGAGGAGAAGGCCACGCTTTTTGAGACGCAACCCAGGCCTTGCATGAGGACAAAAAGCGTGCGGATATAGCAATGCTTTTTGTCGCCATGCAGTCATAAATGTAATACAGATGAGAGGTTCAATAAACAGGGACCGGAAACTCTAACCCAGCAGCAGCACACGTGATGGAACAGGAGGAGGCGCAGGAGGAGAAGGCCACGCTTTTTGAGACGCAACCCAGGCCTCTCATGAGGACAAAAAGCGTGCGGATATAGCAATGCTTTTTGCCGCCATGCAGTCATAAATGTAATACAGATGAGAGGTTCAATAAACAGGGACCGGCAACGCTAACCCAGCAGCAGCAGCAGCACACGTGATGGAACAGGAGGAGGCGCAGGAGGTGAAGGCCACGCTTTTTGAGACACAACAACCCAGGCCTTGCATGAGGACAAAAAGCGTGCGGATATAGCAATGCTTTTTGCCGCCATGCAGTCATAAATGTAATACAGATGAGAGGTTCAATAAACAGGGACCGGCAACGCTAACCAAGCAGCAGCAGCAGCACACGTGATGGAACAGGAGGAGGCGCAGGAGGAGAAGGCCACGCTTTTTGAGACGCAACCCAGGCCTTGCATGAGGACAAAAAGCGTGCGGATATAGCAATGCTTTTTGCCGCCATGCAGTCATAAATGTAATACAGATGAGAGGTTCAATAAACAGGGACCGGAAACGCTAACCAATCACAGATGTTCATTGTTCATGTTACTTGGTTGGGGTCCTGGAGTGTTGCGTAGTCGTTTCCAATCCAGGATTGATTCATTTTAATTTGAGTCAGATGGTCTGCATTTTCTGTGGAGAGGCGGATACGCCGATCTGTGCCGATGCCTCCGGCAGCACTGAAACAGCGTTCCGACATAACGCTGGCTGCCGGGCAAGCCAGCACCTCTATTGCGTACATTGCCAGCTCGTGCCAGGTGTCGATAGGCTTCGATACCCAATAGTTGAAGGGTGCAGATGGATTGTTCAACACAGCTAAGCCATCTGGCATGTAGTCCTTGACCATCTTCTCCAGGCGATCGGTGTTGGAGGTGGATGTGCACGCTTGCTGTTCTGTGGGCTGCTGCATGGGTGTCAGAAAATTTTCCCACTCCAAGGACACTGCCGATACCATTCTCTTTTGGGCACTAGCTGCGGCTTGTGTTGTTTGCTGCCCTCCTGGTCGTCCTGGGTTTGCGGAAGTCAGTCTGTTGGCATACAACTGGCTAGAAGAGGGGGAGGATGTCAATCTCCTCTCTAAAGTCTCCACAAGGGCCTGCTGGTATTCTTCCATTTTGACCTGTCTGACTCTTTCTTCTAGCAGTTTTGGAACATTGTGTTTGTACCGTGGATCCAGAAGGGTATAAACCCAGTAAGTGGTGTTGTCCTGAATGCGCACAATGCGTGGGTCGCGTTCAATGCAGTCTAGCATGAATTGAGCCATGTGTGCCAGAGTCCTGCCAGAACCATCATCATCCTCTTGTGGGCGTTGTGATTGTTGTGATGCATCATAGTCGTCACCTTCTTCCTGGTCTGCTTCTGCTGACCATTCGCGCTGAATTGTGGAAGTCCAACGTGCACCGCTCTGGCCCTCGTCAGTGGTGGCATGAAATTCCTGCTCCAACTCCAGCTGTTCCTCCTCCTCTTCTTCGTCATAGCTGCTGGGGCCAGCGTTTCCTGAGGCAGATGGCCTGATGTTGGTACCATCACGCTGATCGTTTTCTCCTTCAGATTCCCCCAGTTGCATCATGACAGCTGTTTCCTTGATTTTCAACATTGACCTCTTCAGTAAACACAGCAGTGGTATGGTAATGCTGACTGAAGAGTTGTCATTGCTCACAAGCAACGTGGATTGCTCAAAATTTTGGAGGACTTGGCAGAGGTCCAACATGTTGGCCCAATCGGATCCACAGAAGCTTGGCAGCTGTCCGGATGCGCCTCGGTACTGCGCCGTCATGTACTGGAGCACTGCACTCTTCTGCTCACAAAAGCGGGCTAGCATGTGCAGCGTAGAATTCCAGCGCGTAGGGACATCACACAGCAAGCGATGGTGGGGGAGATTGAAGCGCTCCTGCATCTTGGCGAGTGCCCCCGAAGCAGTACTGGAATTTCTACAATGTTTGGCCACTCGTCGTACCTTCAACAGAAGATTGGCCACGCCTGGGTATGTCTTCAGGAACCGCTGAACTACTAGGTTCATCACGTGCGCCAGGCAAGCAATGTGTGTCAGCTTAGCCAACCTTAAAGCGCGAATGAGATTACTCCCATTATCACACACAACCATGCCCGGTTTCAGGTCCAGCGGTGCCAGCCACAAATCCGTCTGTTCCTTTATTCCCCTCCAAATTTCCTCCCCTGTGTGCTGCTTATCCCCAAGGCAGATCAGCTTCAGCAACGCTTGCTGACGCATGCCAACAGCTGTGCTGCACTGCTTCCACGATTCTACTGCTGCTGGGTTAGCGTTTCCGGATAAGGTACAGCTTTGAGATGCGTTGGAGGAGAAGGAGTCAGAGAGATAGGTGCTGCTGTTGTTATCCAGTGGGAGGGACGGCGGTGCAGCTGTTTGCGGCGTGGGCAACACCCGCGCCATAGCAGGTGAGGAATCGCTGCCAGGCTCCACAAGGTTCACCCAGTGCGCGGTAAGGGAGATGTATCGACCCTGGCCGAACGCACTCGTCCAGGTGTCAGTGGTGAGGTGAACCTTGCAGGCAACGGCATTCTTCAAGCTTCGAGTTATTTTGCTGACCACGTGCTCATGCAACTCAGGCACTGCAGAGCGCACAAAGTGGTAGCGGCTGGGAACCACGTAACGTGGGATGGCCACTGACATCATGCCCTTGAAGCTGTTTGTCTCCACCACTCGATATGGCAGCATTTCGCAGGCCAGAAGCTTGGCTATGCTGGCTGTTACTGCCACGGCCCGGGGGTCATTTGCTGGAAATTTCCTCTTGCGCTCAAACATCTCCGAGACAGACAACTGAACCATAGGGCTGCACACTGCAGGGCTGTTGGTTGTTGTGTTTGATGAACACTGGGAGACCTCAAGAGCACTAGTCCGGAAAGTGACAGTGTCAGCGTCGTCTGATGTTTGTGAATGTTGTGAACCACGCAATGGCTGGGCTACTGCTGCTGCTGAGGCGGGTCTGGTGGTGAGTCTGGTGAATCCAAGGGAGGCAGTGTTGGTGGTACCCTGTCCTGCCGCGTTTGCCCACAGAGTGGGATGTTTGGATAGCATGTGGCGGCTCATGCTGGTGGTGGAGAGGTTGTTAATACTTTTCCCCCTGCTCAGGCGGGTCTTGCACACCTTGCAAATCGCCATGGTACCATCCTCAGTGCAGTCTTCAAAGAAAGCCCAGACTTTGGAGCACCTGCCTTGCTGGCGATTTCTGTTTGCGCCTCTTTTGCGTCTCAAAGGAACTTCCACGCTTGTGGTGCCTGAAATTTCGCGCCGCCTACCTTGTGGCACAAGGCAAACTCGTGCAGCAGTGGGTTCTTCAACAGACTCATCTGTGCTGCTACGACCGCGATGTTCTCCTTCACATACAAAATCTGGGTCTGTGTCCACATTGTCCATACCCTCCTCTTCCATCTCCTCAAACTCGTCATATGTCATTGTGGGGGGCCGCCGCCGTGGAGTAGAGCTCCCCAGAACAACCTCTGCGCAGCTCACTCCAACGTCGTCTTCCAGATCTTCTCGGCCGACCTCCTGCAATTGCAACCCCTCCTGCCCAACTTGCTCTGGGATTTGGGTTTCAAAGTCCTCGGACTCGCCTTGTATTTCAGTGCGCGGTGCATTTCCCACAGTTAATGGTTGTGAATCTGGGCACAACATTTCTGGCTGTTCCATTGACCTTTCAAAGGTGGAAGTTTGTTGGGCTGGGAATAGCTCCTGCGAATACCCCATTGTGTCCTGAGGTAATTCTTCGGACTGGTTATCTGGCAGTTGTGTGCGTGGTGTCGCTGCCGATTGTGTCAGCTTTGTGCCCACTGGCTCCTTGTAACTGGCTGAGGACTCGGACCTCGTGCGTGATGTGCTGGTGCTGCTTAACCCACTGCTGGACGCTTGAGAGGTCATCCAAGTAATTATCTGGTCCTGTTCTTTTGGATTTGTGAGGGTTGTTGTCCTGGACAACATGGGCGGTATTGAGTGGGTTTTCTTGGGTGCTCCCCAGTGGCCTGTACGTGAACCGTCAGGGGAAACACCTCTTCCCTTGCCCCTCCCTCTTTCACCGGATTTCTTCCTCATTTCACTTATCCTTAAAGTACACGCTGACTGGCAGCAGTACAGTGGCAGTACAGAAATGCTATACAGTGGTGGGTGAGCGGTGTACCACTATTCCCAGCAGCGACACAGAGCACAATGCTATACAGTGGCGGGTGAGCGGTGTACTACTGTTCCCAGCAGACACAGAGTGGCAGTAAACACAATGCTATGTAGTGTGGGTGAGCGGTGTACTACTGTTCCCAGCAGCGAGTCAGAGCACAATGCTATACAGTGGTGGGTGAGCGGTGTACCACTATTCCCAGCAGCGACACAGAGCACAATGCTATACAGTGGCGGGTGAGCGGTGTACTACTGTTCCCAGCAGACACAGAGTGGCAGTAAACACAATGCTATATAATGCTGGGTGAGCGGTGTACACAGAGTGGCAGTAAACACAATGCTATATAGTGTGGGTGAGCGGTGTACTACTGTTCCCAGCAGCGAGTCAGAGCACAATGCTATACAGTGGTGGGTGAGCGGTGTACCACTATTCCCAGCAGCGACACAGAGCACAATGCTATACAGTGGCGGGTGAGCGGTGTACTACTGTTCCCAGCAGACACAGAGTGGCAGTAAACACAATGCTATATAGTGCTGGGTGAGCGGTGTACACAGAGTGGCAGTAAACACAATGCTAAATAGTGTGGGTGAGCGGTGTACTACTGTTCCCAGCAGCGACACAATGACTGGGGGGACCCTGGCTAGCCTGGCTGGAGAGAGAACTACCCTGCCTGCCTACCCAAAGCTAAACCCACAGACAAATGGTGGAGAAATGGAGTATTTATCTACCCGAACCACGTGACCCGTTCGGCCAATCAGAGCGCGTTCGGGTCCGAACCACGTGACCCGTTCGGCCAATCACAGCGCTAGCCGAACGTTTGGGGAACGTTCGGCCATGCGCTCTTAGTTCGGCTATATGGCCGAACGGTTTGGCCGAACACCATCAGGTGTTCGGCCGAACTCGAACATCACCCGAACAGGGTGATGTTCTGCAGAACCCGAACAGTGGCAAACACTGTTCGCCCAACACTAGGTATTAGCTTGTGAGCCCCTTAGAGGGACAGTTAAGTGACAGGACAAAATACTCTGTACAGTGCTGCAGAATATCTGTGCAATATAAATAATTTACGTATACGAAATTTTGCCCGCGCTTCACCCCTCCTCTGGCATGACCTCTCACAACACATCCGTCACTCGCCAACCTTTTTTACCTTTAAAGGGAACCAGAGATCAAATAATAAAAAAAAATATACATACCTGAGGCTTCCTCCAGCCCCATCCGCCTGGAACGCTCCCATGCCGCCGTCCTCCGCTGCCCGCAGCTACCAGAACTGTAGTTGCAGGTAGCTGAGGATGGCAATCCCCAGTGCCTGTTATCAGCTGTGATAAGAATCCCGGACTGAGCATTCAGTCTGGCTTTGCAGGGAATAATTATAGCTGAGTCATTATAGCAGAGCCACAAGGTGGCAGGCTTGGGCTTGAAAAGACACCAGAGAAGACAGACTCAGCTATAATCTTTCCATAGCAAAGCTAGACTGAATGCTCAGTCGGGGATTCTTTTCAGAGGTGTTAACAGTCAGATTAAACAGAGAACAATGAAACAAAGAGCAGATTAGGTTTTTACTGTCATGTTCCCACTGATTTATAAGGTAACATACATGAGGGTGCTTCATCTCTGGTTCTCTTTAAAGCCTAGTCTACACGGCACAATGTTACTTATCAATGGAGCCGCTGATGCATGTTTATTAACCACTTCAGGATTCGGCGTACGCTTAACTACGCCCCTGAATCCTGAAGTGGATTGCATGGAAACGGCCGCTCGTATGAGCGGCCGTTCCATGTCAGTTCACGGAGCGTGTCTCCGTGAACACCCTGCGAGCCGCCGATCGCAGCTCGCAGGGTAAATGTAAACACACGGGGAAGATCTTCCCCGGTGTTTACATGTAAACGGCGCTGCTGCGCAGCAGCGCCGTGGCAGAGATCGGCGATCCCCGGCCTCTGATTGGCTGGGGACCGCCGGCACCTGATAGGCTGAAGCCTATCCTATCTGGCGCAGGACGGAGTTCCGTCCTGCGCCGCTCACAGAGGGAGGGAGAGGGAGGGAAGGGGAAGGAGGCCAGGGAGCGCTGCGGAGGGGGGCTTTGAAGAGCCCCCCCCCCCGCAAGCGCATGCAGCCGGCGGCGATCAGACCCCCCCAGCAGGACATCCCCCTAGTGGGGAAAAAAGGGGGGAAGTCTGATCGCCCTGGCTGTCAGCTGATCGGTGCTGCGGGCTGGAGAGCCCACGCAGCACCGATCAGGCAACCCCCCCCCCCCCCCCGGCACTGAAGTGGTTAAACATGAGAAAGCATATATAAACATGAGAAAACATGAATACATGCATATGAACGATTAACCAGAGTAGTAGTACATTCCATGAAGAAAGGCATTTACATTGAATCGTGTAGCGATAGTAATTCAGAGAGCTGGTTATGCCATCTAATAGATTATTAAGCATCTTTGGAATGTGCACACCTATTTTAGTATCGAACATTTTTGCCAAGTTGTGTAACCTGATATAAAACTTTATTAACTGAATAACTAGTGGTATCTATAATATAGATAAGCTCAGAAATACCATAAAACGTTGACGTTTGAACATGTCTTGTAAAGTCATTAGTTGCACTCTCTTAGACATGTTTCTAACATCAGCATGTAACATTAGCCATCTCTCCACCCAGGGCCGGGCCGAGGCATAGGCTGGAGAGGCTCCAGCCTCAGGGCGCAGTGTAGGAGGGGGCGCACAATTCATTCAGCTGTCATTCCTAATTGTGTTTGAAGCAGAAAGAAATAAGAAAAGGGGATACATAGCAGTGACTGCAAGCCAGGTAACTATATATTAAGGTGTTGGGGAGGTTGTGGGCCCTGTGGCACCTCTTAGTCTAATAGCAATCAGTGTGTGACGGCTAGGGTGGCAGGGATGGAGGGGCGCACTTTGGTGTCTCAGCCTTGGGTGCTGGAGGACCTTGTCCCGCCTCTGTCTCCACCTACTAACAGTTTCAGATATGAAAGATAGATATATAATAAAAATATTTTCCGTGACAGTGACCTCGTCACCTTCAAGGTACAATATGGGTAGGGTTAGCTCAGGTTATTCCACCCACTATGTTTACCAGATGTATTTTTGCCTCTAAGAAGGAAATTTGGGTTCAGATCAGGGAATGAATGTTTCCAGGGATTGTCAGTTTAAGTGAGTGCGACAATGGGAAGGTATTGGGATGCCCAATACCCTTTCGTTAAGGTGAGTACCTTATCAGACGGAGGTTGTATGGGTTATCAACCCCTCGTTAGCCTCCATGAAAAACATCCATCTATCCCATATAAAATGGTATTTGTCCATGGAGTATTGTGAGCTATGAATCAGTTCCTCCAGTTTTTGGATTTTAACCAGCTGAGCGGTCTGGACGAGCTCAGCTCGTCCAACACCGCCAGAGGCTGCCGCTCAGGCCCTGCTGGGCCGATTTTCACCAAATAAAAAGCAGCACACGCAGCCGGCACTTTGCCAGCCGTGTGTGCTGCCTGATCGCCGCTGCAGCGCTGCGATCCGCCGTGTGCAGCGGCGAAAGAGGGTCCCCCCAGCCGCCCGAGCCCAGCGTAGCCGGAACAAACAGTTCCGGCCAGCGCTAAGGGCTGGATCGGAGGCGGCTGACGTCAGGACGTCGGCTGAGGTCCATGACGTCACTCCGCTCGTCGCCATGGCGACGAGGTAAGCGAAACACGGAAGGCCGCTTATTGCGGCCTTCCGTGTTACTTCTGGCCGCCGGAGGCGATCGGAAGAACGCCTCCGGAGCGCCCTCTAGTGGGCTTTCATGCAGCCAACTTTCAGTTCGCTGCATGAAATAGTTTTTTTTTTATTTAAAAAAAACCCTCCCGCAGCCACCCTGGCGATTTAATCAGAACGCCAGGGTGGTTAATCATTTTTTGCAGCCAGCTTTGAATTGAGGGGGTAGTTGTTTGTTTCCATAGGGCTGGGATCTGTGATCTACAGTAGCTGCATTTATCAAATGTGGCAGTATTTTATTTTTATTGTCTTTATGGCTGATATGAAAATTGTGTAGCAGAAATACATCCGGCTCAAATGGGATAGGGGAACCATATATCTTTTGTGTAAGATCATGTATTTTAATTCAGTATGTCTTGAGAGAGGGGCAGGACCAAGTGATGTGTAAAAAGGATCCATGATTGTTATCACATCTCCAGCATTGATTTGGAACTTCAGGAGCGAATCTATGAATGATTTCGGGTGTTTTGTACCAGAAAGATTGGAATTTAAAGCTCTGTTCCTGAGACCAAGCATTCCTGGAAGATTTATGTGTATTTAGAGCTATATTTTCCCATTGTTCTGGGGAGATATTCTTTTTCAACGCAAGGTTCCAACTTTTCTGATAGTGTAATAGCTCATCAGATTTGTAATTGTTTAAGAGGGAGTAGGACCATGCTAGTAAATGTCTTTGTGTTTTATCAGAAAGGATCTTTTCCTCAAAAAACGTGGTTGAGTAATTGAATATGTTTTTAGCTTTTAGTGAGTTTATGTAGTGTCTTATTTGGAAGTATTGCCATTTTGGGATACTGTGTGGATGCGTGAAGTCCTTGATTTGCAAGTATGATAAGACCTCCCCTCTGTTCACAAAATCGATGATTCTAGGGGTTGAGTTTTTTTTCCATCCCGTGAGAAAGTTTTTTTTACAAACCTGGTAGGAATTCCTCATTCTTTAATAAGGGTGTCAGTAGGCTTCCTTTACCAGTTAAGTTGTATTTTTTATTGCATGCTAAGAACGCTTTCAGGGTCGGGGCTATTAATGGATGGTGAATTATGGTTTTGGAGTGTTGTGTCGAGTGATCCCATAATATATTTTGGATGTTTAAAGTTTGGGATTGAATGCTAGCATTCTCTATTTGGAGCCAGTCCTTCTTTGAGTTAGAGTCAGCCCATCCCAGGACCCTAACCAGGTTACATAGTTATTTTGGTTGAAAAAAGACATACGTCCATCGCGTTCAACCAGTACAAAGTACAACTCCAGCCTGCTCCACTATTTGGTGTGATGCCAAAAGTATTTTAGTAAATCTGGGAGACCCATTCCTCCAATGAGCTTAGATCTTGTAAGAATGTCAAACCTCAGTCTGGGTTTTTGCTTGTTCCATATGAATTGTGTAATTTTCCTTTGCTCATGAAATATGATTTGGGAAGTGTAATTGGAAGGTTTTGGAATCGGTAGAGAAATCTGGGTGGTATATTCATTTTTACTATTGACATTTTCCCAAACCAGGAGATTCCTTGCATTTTCCCCCATGATATTAGATCAGATGTTATTTTTGTTTCTAACGAAGTATAATTTAGTGCAAATATTCTTTACAGATCTGTAGGGATTCTGATTCCTAGATATGTAATATCAGATGTTTCCCACCTTAGGGGGAAGGAGCATTGACATTGATGCAATGTAGTTTGAGATAAGGAGATATTAAGGGCACTGGATTTTGAAAAATGTATCTTCAGATTTGATATTGACCTAAAATCTTCTAAGCATTTAATCAGATTAGGGATAGATATTAAAGGTTGTGTAATGAAGAAGAGCATGTCATCCGCAAAAGCAGCGATTTTGTGCTCCTTGTGTTGAATTGTGACCCCTTTTATGTTATGATTTTGTCGGATTTGATTTAGGAAAGGTTCCAGGGTCAATATATAAATGATGGGGGAGAGAGGGCAGCCCTGTCTCGTTCCATTGGAGAGGGAAAAGGTATCAGATAGCAAGAAATTAGCTTTAATGCGTGCTGTGGGCCTGGAATACAAGAGGTTGATCCAATTAATTATGTTGGGCCTAAATTTTAGGTGTTTGATTGTTTCAGAAATGTAATCCCAAGCCACTCTATCATAGGCTTGTCCGTGGAGACAAAACAACCCTCCATAGCTCGCCTCGTAAGCCAGTTATTAATGTTAATCGCTTTAGTAGTATTGTCCCTTACCCTCTCTTCCCGGAATAAAGCCGACCTGGTCTTGCTCTATTAAGCTAGGGAGTAAGGGAGAGATTCTGTTAGCAATTATTTTTGCGAAAAATTTTAAATCATTATTGAGGAGGGAAAAGGGTCTGTAGCTAGCACAATTAGTTGGGTCTTTGCCTGGTTTGTGAAGAATTGTGATATGGGCTTCTAGAAGCTGTGGGGATGGGGTGGGATTAGGTCCTATCGAATTGAAAGCTGCCAAGAAGGGGTCTGCCAAGGTGGATGCAAAAGTTTTGTAGTATATGTCTGTCAGACCATCAGGACCTGGACTTTTACCCGCTTTAAGTTTGTTGATGGTGTGAAAATGTTCTTTTTTGGACATTGGGCTATCTAGTTTTTCTGTTATGAGCTTGTCTACGTACGAACGCATGGCCATCCGCGTTTGTGTGCGTTGCGTGGCTGATCCCATCACTGAAAAGTGAATGGGACAGCCACGCGTTTTTGCAAAATCTGCGTGCAGCATGCGTTCCCGGACCGCACAGGTCCGGAACGCATGCAGTGTGAACATCAGATATTGCACTCTATGCAATGTCTGATGTCGTGCGATTTGGCCACCTGCACGCGTTTCCAAAACGCGGCTGGAAACGCGTGCAGTGTGAACGGGCCCTAAGGGGCTGGGGCCGAACTTGGCTAGAAAACTTTGGATTTTGTTTTGTCTGAGGATTAATTGTTGAGGTGTTAAATTCTTATCTCCTATATTATATAAGCCTTCATAGTATTGCCTGAATGTTTTTCTAAGATGAGTTTGGAGATTGTGTGTTTCTTCCCTGAGTCTATTTGTTGTTGAGCTTGTTTTTTTTAATTCTCCTAGCTAGAAAGGCACCTGCTTTATTAGACCATTCATATATTGCTTTTTCAGCCCTGAGGATTCGTTTTTTTTGCAGCGATGTGAAGTAGGTTTTTAATTTCATCTCTGGTGTTGTTGAGGTCTGTGAGTATTTCTTTAGCGTGTTTCTGTTTATGTTTCCTTTCTAGCTGTTGGAGTTTTAGTAGCAGAGAATTTAGTTTCGCTTCCTTCTCTATCTTATTTTCTTTTCCTACTCTGATGAATTCTCCTCTTATTACTGATTTTTGTGCTTCCTAAATCAAGAGGGTTTTCGGGTTTTGCATTATTTTTTAAATAGTCTAGAATGGAGTTGTTTATCCGATCAATGGCATTTTGGGTCTCCAGCAAGTCTGAATTGAGCCTCCAAATAAATTGGTTTGATCTAACTGTTGGAAACTGCAGTGTCAGGTATACTGGCGCGTGATCAGAAATGACTCATTGCCCAATGTCAGTTTCGGTCGCCCACTCCAGATCAGCTTGGGTTAAGAGTATGTAATCAATTCTGGAGTATTTGGAGTGGGGGTCCGAATAATGTGTGTAATCTTTAGTTTGTGGGTGTTGGAGTCTCCAGACATCCATTAGTCTTAATGATAATAGGTTCTGTTTGATGTTTTTGATGGATTTGAAGGAAAGTGAGGATTGGCCAGTGGAAGAGTCTGTACTGGGATTTAATGGGGTGTTCAGGTCTCCCCCCACATTTATCATGCCCTGTGCGAAGTCATGTAAGAGATTAATAGTTTTGTTCAGAAAAGCTTCTTGTTTTTCATTTGGGGCATTTATTGCTGCAATGGTAATCACCCTATTTCCTGAATTTCCCTTTATGAAAAGATACCTTCCCTCTGGATCCTTTTTACATTCAGTGATGGTAAGGGAGCAGTTTTTATGTAGTAAAATGGAAACCCCTTTATTTTTCCCTTCTTTTGAAGGTGCATGATACCATTTAGTGAAATTTCTGTCCCTTAGAAAAGGGATTTTAATTTTCTTTGAAGTGGGTTTCTTGTAGAATGGCTATTGAGGTTTTTTGTTTCTGTAATAGCCTGAGTATAGAGGAGCGTTTCTCTGGAGTGTTGAGGCCATTTATGTTCCAAGAAGTCACTCTCCATGTCACCTTTCTTCCCTCTGTATTCTCATTTCCCTGTTTAGTTCTCATTTTCTCCCTTAACGATTAAGTGAGTGCTTGTATCTATTTACCGTGAGCAATTGGGTTAGATATGCAAGTTTAGCGGTGTAATTACCTCTTAATGGGCTCAATTCTGGTAGCTATGTGAAGTAAATATTTTTTTGCAGGTAAAATACCTCATGAGGTATTTTCCTCTTCTTTTATCAATTCTGAAAGATTTTTCTCCATTTCCGAACATGAGGTAAAACATGAGGTAAATGCATAGAGGGAGGTAAAACATGAGGTATTTCAGCGGTAAGCCTGCAGCAAATAATTAATAGTCTTTAATTGTCTTCCATAAGTTAGGATAGTCTTTGGAAGATGTTTTTTTTTTTTTTTGAGGAGGGAAGGTGTATTTGATTATGTAGCAACCTATGAAAAGTAAATTTATAGGCATCCATTATAAAAAAAAAATCCAGCTCATTTACCTTTAGAGGCTGGGGGGAGGGGGGGGGGGGTTAAAGCACTTTTACTTTTAGAGGCTGCTGGGGGGGGGGCGCTCGGAGCACTTTTAACCAGAGGAGAAGGGGGGGGGGGGGAATCGCTGTTTGCCGCAGTTTTACTTAATTTAAAAAATAGAGGCTGTGGGTTGAAGCATTTTTACTTTTTTTCCCAACCAGGGGTTGGGGAATGGCAATGTTGAGGGGGAGGGGGGGGGGGGGCATGGCAGATGAAGGATTGTACAGGGTTTAGAGCACTTTTTCTTTTTTAAAACAAAATGGAAGCTGGGGGGGGGGGGGGATTCGTTGGTCAGATCACTTTTACTTATTTCAGCAAAATATGGGGGCCCTGAACACAGAACAAGCTGAAAAGGCTCCATGTTGTGTGACTGATATCACAATTCTGTCACAGCACTGCAGTTATCATGTGGTAGAGGTAGGTCTAATTATGTGAGGTAAAAGACATGCAAACACGCACCTTATTTCACTTCAGAATTCAAGTGTGAGGTATTTCACTACTAAATTACATGAGGTAAAACTTTACTTAAACTACCAGAATTCAAAAGTTGATTTCCCTCATGAGGTAAACCCAATTCCATGAGGTAATTATTTACTAAACGCTACCAGAATCGAGCCCAATGTGTAAGTTCACTGTCACGGAATATAACTACTTAAAATAAAACCTTTAAGGTGGCTATAGAGTCAAATCCCCTTTGAGAGGTAATTTGGGGTAGGTCTATAAGGCCCACTCCTAAGTACCTACTCAAAATCAAATGGGGATGTTATCAGAGAGCCTTGAGTCAAAGATCTCTTCTTTCAGTTGGAAAGAAGCCAGGCAACATACTACATCCCTCAGGGGTCACCCTCTGAGCCCCGTGGTTTGAGGGCTCTGTGAGCTCTAATAAATTCTATGGGGGTGTCTTTCGCTCGGTCGAGAAGTTCATTAAAGATCGCCGTGAGGGCTGCTGTGAGAGTTTCCGAAGTGACCGATTCCGGTAGGCCCTTCACCCTGATGTTCGATCTTCTCCCCCTATTGTCCAAGTCTTCTAGGTGCCTGCTGTGGTCTATCAGCCAGCGATTGTGTGTTGTCGTTGCGGTGTGTAACCATTTTAGTTTTGTGTCCCTCTTCCTTCCCGCTTGCTCTATGTCTGTCAACCTCATGTTAACGGCCGCCACCTCCTCCTTCACCTCCGCTATGGCCGATGTTATGGAGGATTTTTTATCGTCCGCTAGTGCCCTCATGCCTGCCATGGTAGGGAGACCAGGTAGGGTTAGATTTGGATGTAGGAGGCCTCTTACTTTTATCTGGGGAGTCTTCCGAAGGAGCAGGGGAGGAGGCCGCTGCATCACTTCGCGTTGGCGCCATCTTGTCTGCCTCGCTGTTTTGTCTCCGAGATTGTTGAGAATTGAAAAGCTTGGGAACCGTCTTTCCTGCCGGGGTGTAATTGTCCCTCTGAGACCTGTTGTTGGTCTTGATGCGGGTCTGCATGCCCAGGTGAGGATTTGTGGCTTAAGTTGCTCGTCCCGATCGTTTAAATCAGCTCTAGGTCCGGAGCTCAGCTCTTAGGCATCCACCATCATTGCGTGCCTAGCCACGCCCCGCATCCAAGCAACGCTCACCTCATTCATTCGCCAATAACTTTATTGCTGCTTATCACAACAAAATGATCGATACCTTGTTTTTTACGTCATCAATTAGGCATTCTTTGGGTAGTACATTATACTAAGAATTATTTTATTCTAAATGCATTTTAACAGGAAAATAAAGAAAAAATGGAAAACATTCATTATTTCCAAGTTTTCGGCCACTTTAGTTTTAAAATAATACATGTTACCATAATTAAAACCAACATATTTTATTTTCCTATTTGTCCCAGTTATTACACTGTTTAAATTATGTCCCTATCACAATATATGGGGCCAATATTTTATTTGGAATTAAAGGTGCATTTTTTTCAGTTTTGCTTCCGTCACTATTTACAAGCCAATAATTTAAAAAGTAACAGTAATACATATTGGCATACATATACATATACAGTAATACATATTGGCATACATATTAAAAAAAATTCAGCCCCTAAGGTAACTATTTATGCATTTTTTTATTGTGTATTTTTATTTTTTTTTATAAAAAAAATGTTGGGGAGTGTGGGAGGTAAGAGGTTCATTTTAAATGTAAAAAATTGAAAAAAAATGTTTGTACATGTAACTTTACTATTTTGCCACAAGATGGCCTCGCACATATCTTCCATATGGGTAGTATTACTACGCAAAATGTAAGTAATGCGTGGACATGAAAGCATGGGCTTTGTGAAAGACGGAACCGTCTTGTAGACGGCGTCGGTCTTTCATACGAGGACTTAGATCAATGAGTGGGAACTGTGTTCTCATTCACTGATCTCCGGGCTAATGGGCAGCTGCAGGAGCACGCGCGGGAGTGTGCGCGTGATCGGCCGTGGTGACGAGCGGCAGCAGGAGCAGTATTTTGGCTGTAGCAGCTACGTTAATGCTAAGGTAGTTAAAATGCATTTTATGATAAGGTGTGAATATACCATTTAGGAGAAAACTCAGGAGAAAAAAAGGAGCGTGTACATGGGCCATGTTTTTGGGGTGAAGGCCAGTTCTATGTATCAGGGCCATTGTATTTGCACTCTGTGCCATTGTGGTTTTCCAGCTAAGTGCTTCTCTCCTGATAAACCTTATCATTCTCATCCCACTGAGTGAATCATTTCCTCCTCGACTGTTATAGAATGAATATTAAGAATTTTACTGCGGCGAGGCTTCTTGGAAGGAAGCATCGCTCTTCCTAGTTAACCAGCGTTTACATTCTGTGGCATTTACTGGGCACTGGATGATGGACGTTGTAGTATCTATTAGTGATAATCGCAAACCTGCTAAATACGATTGCGCCAAATTGCACGGGCATTTTCGCAATTACGGCCATGTGTAATTACGACGATTAGGACATTCATTCGATTTTGTGTGATCCATTCGTCATTTTGTGTAATTTTGTGCCGACTTTAACTGTTAATAGCAAAGCACCCATTTATGCTATTTTCACCAAGTTTGCTACGTATGTTAAGGGGAACAGTAGGAATAAGCCAAATAGAATTTTACAAAAAGACCTTGTAGTTTTTGAGAGAATCACTTTGTAAAAGGAAAAATGTTGTTTTTTTAAAAAAAAATTCAAAAAGATGACAATTTAAAAAACAGTTTTCCTCTGCATTTTTAAAACCAAGTTTCTCAAAAACTACAAGGGGCTTGATTCACAAAGCGGTGCTAACCTACTTAGCACGTCTAAAGTCTTTAGGCGCGCTAACCAGGGTGCTAAGTAGGTTAGCACCGGTTTTCTCAATCAGATCGTGCGCTAAGTACCGCGCGCAAAGTTTTGCGCGCGCAAAGTTCTATGCGCACGCTAAGTCCCATAGGCTTTAATGGGCACTTCGCGCGGTGCGCCCTGCGCTCTGTGCAGTGCGCGCGTGAAGTTTTACGCGCATAAAGTTTTACGCGCATAAAGTTTTGCGCGCGAAAAGCTCGTTTAGACGTGCTAAGGGGGTTTTCACAGGCGTGCTAACAGTTAGCACCGCTTTGTGAATCAAGCCCAAGGTCTTTTTGAATAAAAAAAAAAAAATGTTTTTATTTGTTTCCACTATTCCCCTTAAAGTGTAACTGTCGGGCATAAAATCAAAGAATTAATTATTTATTTTCATCTGGTAAACAAGTAATAAGGATGCTAACCAGGCAATCCAAAAGTTAAAATCACTATTAAGTTTCTTGTTGATCATTCCCCAGTTTACCTGACTCTTATTTGGTACACAAAAAGGAAGTTGCAGGGCATGCTGGTTTGTCCTTTTTTCTATTCCATATTTCTCTATTTCCCCTCAGACTTAACTAATGCAGCCTGATTGGCTGAAGCCTCTTTCCCTCCTGTTTTCCCCTCCCACACCTCTGTTACTCTCTGATTGGCCAATATTTCTCATGCTGAGACAATGCACTATCTATAGTGAAGGGCGGGCAATGCATACACAATCAGGCAGAGGAGAGTAATGCTGGGAATACACGGTTCGTTTTTGCCTTCGTTTAAACCTTCGATTCGTTCGGTAAACGAATCGAGTGTTGAAAACGTATGTGAAAATAGTCATAATCTCATTATAGTTTCGATTAATAGACCCCAAAAACGAACGACTAGTGATCGAACATGTTTGATATTATCTCTCTTTATCCATCTAATCGAGCCATTGGTAGGCTTGATGGCTGTTCAGATCGATTATATATTCGTTTATGCTAGTCCGTCCCTGTAAAAAGGGATTTTCGTTTCGTTTCTTTGCAGCCTTCGATCATTGGAAAAACGAAACCATCAGAATCGGAAAAAAAAACGAAACCGTGGGTGGTGATATTAACCGTATGACCGATTATTTCGGGATCGAAAAGGACAAAAGGCACAATCGAAACGAAGGTTTAAACGAAGGCAAAAACGAACCGTGTATTCCCAGCATAAGGGAGGAAATGACATCAGGATTGGCTTCACAATAGCCACACTTAAAGAGACTCCGTAACAAAAATTACATCCTGTTTTTTATCATCCTACAAGTTCCAAAAGCTATTCTAATGTGTTCTGGCTTACTGCAGCTTGTTCTACTATCACCATCTCTGTAATAAATCAACTTATCTCTCTCTTGTCAGACTTGTCAGCCTGTGTCTGGAAGGCTGCCAAGTTCTTCAGTGTTGTGGTTCTGCTATGAACTCCCCCTTCCTGGCCCCTCTATGCACACTGCCTGTGTATAATGATCTCTTGAGATACAAAAGGAAGGATGTATACAGCCTGCTTGTGTATGAATGTATTTTCTATGTGTGGACATACTGTACATCAACCTACTTCCTGTTTTGGTGGCCATTTTGTTTGTTTATAAACAAACTTTTTAAAACTGTTTTTAACCACTTTTAATGCGGCGAGGAGCGGCGAAATTGTGACAGAGGGTAATAGGAGATGTCCCCTAACGCACTGGTATGTTTACTTTTGTGCGATTTTAACAATACAGATTCTCTTTAAGATGGGAAATGCTAAGAAGGAGTTTTGCTTCATTTACTGTAGAAAAATCACTAAAATCAAAACCTGGACAGTGCAATACATATGCTATGTAAGTAGAGCAAGTATGTATCTAGAATAGGGAGCCTCTAGAGAGGCTCCCTATTCTGGATGGCTTTTTTCAACTGGCACTTTTATTGGCCTGAGGAAGCGTGCTCAGATCCACGAAATCCATTTCACTCTGTTTTTAAATAGTTTTATACATACACCAGGGCGCCTCTTTCCCCATATTGTGCTTCTTAAACATCCCTCAACAGAGTCTGTTGGTGGGGTTGAGACAGATCACCAGTGGTCCCCACCACAGTGAAAACCTGTCACTTTTATCTATGAGAGAGACCGCATCCAGGTCCATCTGGACCACCTCGAGTTGAGTCGGGTTCATTGTCTCCACCTGCTTTCTGTGGTTGGTTGCCCTGTCTGCAACCCGCCTTTGTGAGTAGAACATCTATTTTCTTTTCCATTACAAATACTGTACTCAAACATATTGCACTACTGGGCTCCCGTTTTGTTTCCTGTAACTTTTCTCTAGAGTGACAAAACACCCCCACTACTCCAAGTATTTATCTACTTATATATGTGTTTTTTTCTGAGATAGTATGGCTGACAGCTCCTCTTTAAGGAATATAGCCAGTGCTAAAACGCTGCATTCCCGCGGCAGAACAAGGGTTTTATAACCCCCAAATCCTGGGGCAAAAATCCACGACTTTCAAAGTCATGGATTTTGCTGCCCGGGGAGGAAGAGCTTAGCGCTGTAGCTCTGCCTCCATTAGCGTCAAACCACCACTGATCGCCGCCTCTCCCCGCCCCTCTCAGTGAAAGATGACAGTGAGGCGGGGAGAAGCACCCTTGTGTATTTTACCATATATATCAGTAAGAACATTTGAGAAAACACTTACCATGCTCTCTGTTTCATCCTCACTGCTAAAAGTGTCTGTTATCAGCTGTGATAAGAATCCCGGACGGAGCATTCAGTCTGGCTTTGCAGGGAATAATTATAGCTGAGTCATTATAGCAGAGCCACAAGGGGGCAGGCTTGGGCTTGAAAAGACACCAGAGAAGACAGACTCAGCTATAATCTTTCCGTAGCAAAGCTAGACTGAGTGCTCAGTCGGGGATTCTTATCAGAGTTGATAACAGTCAGATTAAACAGAGTACAATGAAACAAAGAGCAGATTAGGTGTTTACTGTCATGTTCCCACTGATTTATAATAAGGTCAAATACAAAAAGGGTGCTTCATCTCGGATCCGATTTAAGCTAAATAACAGGTAAAATCAAGTTGTTAAAGTGGCTTCAGTGTCTCTTTAAATCACTTTGCGTTATGGCGCGTAAGCCTGGGTCATAATAAGCTACAGCTATGGCAAATTTTTACAATTTTCATTTTTAAACCACTGACGGTGCATGTGCTGCCCAGATGAAAAGCGCACAGTAGTTTGTGTATTTATGTTGTTGTTTGCTCACTTATGTCTTTTGTGGTGAATGTGCCATTTAACCTTCCTGGCGTTCTGATCCCCAGGCCGCGGGAACGTTTTTTGTGCATATTTTTTTTTTTATCATGTAGCTAGCCTAGCGCTAACTACATGATTCCCCCCTCCCTGCGGCGTCCCTCCCAACCCTCCGATCTCCGCCGGCGCAAAGACCCGTCCGGAAATCCCGTTCTGAACGGGATTTCCTTCAGGGCTTCCCCCGTCGCCATGGCGACGAACGGAGTGACGTCATCGACGCCGTGATGTCACAGGGAGTCCCGATCCACCCCTCAGCGCTGCTTGGCACTGATTGGCCAGGCAGCGCACGGGGACTTGAGGGGGGGGGGGCCTGTATCGCGTCGGATCGGCGGCGAGCAGCGGCGATCAGGTAGGACACGCAGCAAGCAAAGTGCTTGCTGAGTGTTTAACCACTTGCCGACCGCCTACTTTATATTGGCGGCGGCAAAGTGGCAGCCCCAGGACCACGTAACGCAGATTGGCGTCAGGTCCTGGGGCACTCTCTGGCCGGGGATCGCGCGCTGGGATGCGCGCGCATCCGCCGGCAATAGGCTCCGCCCACCCGCGACGTCAACCCGCCGGCCAATCGGAAGCGCCGGCGGGTTGTTAACCCGACGATCGCCGGATAGGAAGCGTATAATACGCTTTGTAATGTTTACAAAGTGTATTATACAGGCTGCCTCCCGCCCTGGTGGTCCCAGTGTCCGAGGGACCACCAGGGCAGGCTGCAGCCACCCTAGTCTGCACCCAAACACACTGATCTGCCCCCCCCTGCCCCCTGATCGCCCACAGTACCCCTCAGACCCCCCCCTGCCCACCCCCCAGACCACCGTTTGCACACAATCACCCCCCTAATCACCCATCAATCACTCCCTGTCACTATCTGTCAACGCTATTTTTTTTTTTAGTCCCTAAACTGCCCCCTGCTCCCTCCTGATCACCCCCCCCACCCCTCAGATTCTCCCCAGACCCCCCCAGACCCTCCCCCCCCCCTGTGTACTGTATGCATCTATCCCCCCTGATCACCTGTCAATCACCTGTCAATCACCTGTCAATCACCCGTCAATCACCCCCTGTCACTGCCACCCATCAATCAGCCCCTAACCTGCCCCTTGCGGGCAATCTGATCACCCACCCACACCAATAGATCGCCCGCAGATCCGACATCAGATCACCTCCCAAATCCATTGTTTACATCTATTCTCTCCTCTAAACACCCACTAATTACCCATCAATCACCCATTAATCACCCCCTATCACCACCTGTCACTCCGACCCATCAGATTAGACCCTTGCGGGCACCCAATCACCCGCCCACACGCTCAGATTGCCCTCAAACCCCCCCTTATCGATTCGCCAGTGCATTATTTACATCCGTTCTTCCCTGTAATAACCCACTGATCACCTGTCAATCACCCCCTGTCACTGCCACCCATCAATCACCCCCTGTCACTGCCACCCATCAATCAGCCCCTAACCTGCCCCTTGCGGGCAATCTGATCACCCACCCACACCAATAGATCGCCCGCAGATCCGACATCAGATCACCTCCCAAATCCATTGTTTACATCTATTCTCTCCTCTAAACACCCACTAATTACCCATCAATCACCCATCAATCACCCCCTATCACCACCTGTCACTGTTACCCATCAGATTAGACCCTTGCGGGCACCCAATCACCCGCCCACACGCTCAGATTGCCCTCAGACCCCCGCCTTATCAATTCGCCAGTGCAATATTTACATCTGTTATTCCCTGTAATAACCCACTGATCACCTGTCAATCACCCATCAATCACCCCCTGTCATTGCCACCCATCAATCACCCCCTGTCACTGCCACCCATCAATCAGCCCCTAACCTGCCTCTTGCGGGCAATCTGATCACCCACCCACACCAATAGATCGCCCGCAGATCCGACATCAGATCACCTCCCAAGTGCAGTGTTTACATCTCTTCTCTCCTCTAAACACCCACTAATTACCCATCAATCACCCCCTATCACCACCTGTCACTGTTACCCATCAGATTAGACCCTAATCTGCCCCTTGCGGGCACCCAATCACCCGCCCACACGCTCAGATTGCCCTCAGACCCCCGCCTTATCAATTCGCCAGTGCAATATTTACATCTGTTATTCCCTGTAATAACCCACTGATCACCTGTCAATCACCCATCAATCACCCCCTGTCACTGCCACCCATCAATCACCCCCTGTCACTGCCACCCATCAATCAGCCCCTAACCTGCCCCTTGCGGGCAATCTGATCACCCACCCACACCAATAGATCGCCCACAGATCCGACATCAGATCACCTCCCAAGTGCAGTGTTTACATCTCTTCTCTCCTCTAAACACCCACTAATTACCCATCAATCACCCCCTATCACCACCTGTCACTGTTACCCATCAGATTAGACCCTAATCTGCCCCTTGCGGGCACCCAATCACCCGCCCACACCTCAGAACGCCCTCAGACCCCAGCCCTGATCACCTCGCTAGTGCATTGCTTGCATCTATTTCCCCCCTCTAATCACACCTTGAGACACCCATAAATCACCTCCTGTCACCCCCTAGCACACCTACCCATCAGATCAGGCCCTAATTTGCCCCGTGTGGGCTCCTGATCACTCGGCCAAACCCTCAGATCCCCCTCAGACCCCCTTCCGATCACCTCCCCAGTGCATTGATTGCATCTATTTTCCCCTCTAACCGCCCCCTGAGACACCCATCAATCACCTCCTGTCACCCCCCTAGCACTCCTATCCATCAGATCAGGCCCAATACATCCTGTCATCTAAGAGGCCACCCTGCTTATGACCCTTTCCACAAAATTTGCCCCCTCATAGACCACCTGTCATCAAAATTTGCAGATGCTTATACCCCTGAACAGTCATTTTGAGAAATTTGGTTTCCAGACTACTCACAGTTTTGGGCCCGTAAAATGCCAGGGCAGTATAGGAACCCCACAAGTGACCCCATTTTAGAAAGAAGACACCCCAAGGTATTCTGTTAGGTGTATGATGAGTTCATAGAAGATTTTATTTTTTGTCAAAAGTTAGCGGAAATTGGATTTTTATTGTTTTTTTTCACAAAGTGTCATTTTTCACTAACTTGTGACAAAAAATAAAATCTTCTATGAACTCACCATACCCCTAACGGAATACCTTGGGGTGTCTTCTTTCTAAAATGGGGTCACTTGTGGGGTTCCTATACTGCCCTGGCATTTTAGGGGCCCTAAACCGTGGGGAGTAGTCTAGAAAACAAATGCCTCAAAATGACCTGTGAATAGGACGTTGGGCCCCTTAGCGCACCTAGGCTGCAAAAAAGTGTCACACATGTAGTATCGCCATACTCAGGAGAAGTAGTATAATGTGTTTTGTGGTGTATTTTTACACATACCCATGCTGGGTGGGAGAAATCTCTCTGTAAATGGACAATTGTGTGTAAAAAAAAATAAAAAATGTGTCATTTACAGAGATATTTCTCCCACCCAGCATGGGTATGTGTAAAAATACACCACAAAACACATTATACTACTTCTTCTGAGTACGGCGATACCACATGTGTGACACTTTTTTTGCAGCCTAACTGTGCTAAGGGGCCCAAAGTCCAATGAGTACCTTTAGGATTTCACAGGTCATTTTGAGACATTTGGGTTCAAGACTACTCCTCACGGTTTAGGGGCCCTAAAATGCCAGGGCAGTATTGGAACCCCACAAATGACCCCATTCTAGAAAGATGACACCCCAAGGTATTCTGTTAGGTGTATGATGAGTTCATAGAAGATTTTATTTTTTGTCAAAAGTTAGCGGAAATTGGATTTTTATAGTTTTTTTCACAAAGTGTCATTTTTCACTAACTTGTGACAAAAAATAAAATCTTCTATGAACTCACCATACCCCTAACGGAATACCTTGGGGTGTCTTCTTTCTAAAATGGGGTCACTTGTGGGGTTCCTATACTGCCCTGGCATTTTAGGGGCCCTAAACCGTGAGGAGTAGTCTAGAATCCAAATGCCTCAAAATGACCTGTGAATAGGACGTTAGGCCCCTTAGCGCACCTAGGTTGCAAAAAAGTGTCACACATGTGGTATCGCCGTACTCAGAAGAAGTAGTATAATGTGTTTTGGGGTGTATTTTTATACATACCCATGCTGGGTGGGAGAAATCTCTCTGTAAATGGACAATTGTGTGTAAAAAAAATCAAATAATTGTCATTTACAGAGATATTTCTCCCACCTAGCATCTGTATGTGTAAAAATACACCCCAAAACACATTATACTACTTCTCCTGAGTACGGCGGTACCACATGTGTGGCACTTTTTTGCACCCTAAGTGCGCTAAGGGGCCCAAAGTCCAATGAGTACCTTTAGGATTTCACAGGTCATTTTGCGACATTTGGTTTCAAGACTACTCCTCACGGTTTAGGGCCCCTAAAATGCCAGGGCAGTATAGGAACCCCACAAATGACCCCATTTTAGAAAGAAGACACCCCAAGGTATTCCGTTAGGAGTATGGTGAGTTCATAGAAGATTTTATTTTTGTCACAAGTTAGCGGAAAATGACACTTTGTGAAAAAAAACAATTATAAATCAATTTCCGCTAACTTGTGACAAAAAAAAAAATCTTCTATGAACTCACCATACTCCTAATGGAATACCTTGGGGTGTCTTCTTTCTAAAATGGGGTAATTTGTGGGATTCCTATACTGTCCTGGCATTTTAGGGGCCCTAAACCGTGAGGAGCAGTCTTGAAACGAAATTTCTCAAAATGACCTGTGAAATCCTAAAGGTACTCATTGGACTTTGGGCCCCTTAGCGCAGTTAGGGTGCAAAAAAGTGCCACACATGTGGTATCGCCGTACTCAGGTGAAGTAGTATAATGTGTTTTGGGGTGTATTTTTCCACATACCCATGCTGAGTGGGAGAAATATCTCTATAAATTGACAATTGTGTGTAAAAAAAATAAAAAAATTGTCATTTACGGAGATATTTCTCCCACCCAGCATGGGTATGTGTAAAAATACACACCAAAACACATTATACTACTTCTCCTGAGTACGGCAATACCACATGTGTGGCACTTTTTTGCAGCCTAACTGCGCTAAGGGGCCCAAAGTCCAATGAGCATCTTTAGGCTTTACAGGGGTGCTTACAATTAGGCACCCCCCAAAATGCCAGGACAGTGAACACACCCCACAAATGACCCCATTTTGGAAAGTAGACACTTCAAGGTATTCAGAGAGGAGCATAGTGAGTCCGTGGCAGATTTCATTTTTTTTGTCGCAAGTTAGAAGAAATGGAAACTTTTTTTTTTTTTTTCCTGTCACAAAGTGTCATTTTCCGCTAACTTGTGACAAAAAATAAAATCTTCAATGAACTCACCATGCCTCTCACTGAATACTTTGGGATGTCTTCTTTCCAAAATGGGGTCATTTGGGGGGTATTTGTACTATCCTGGAATTTTAGCCCCTCATGAAACCTGACAGGTGCGCAGAAAAGTCAGAGATGCTTGAAAGTGGGAAAATTCACTTTTTGCACCATAGTTTGTAAACGCTATAACTTTTACCCAATCCAATAAATATACACTGAATGGTTTTTTTTTTTATCAAAGACATGTAGCAGAATAACTTTCGCGCTCAAATGTATAGGAAATTTTACTTTATTTGAAAAATGTCAGCACAGAAAGTTAAAAAAGTCATTTTTTTGACAAAATTCATGTCTTTTTTGATGAATATAATAAAAAGTAAAACTCGCAGCAGCAATCAAATAGCACCAAAAGAAAGCTGTATTAGTGACAAGAAAAGGAGGTAAAATTCATTTAGGTGGTAGGTTGTATGACTGAGCAATAAACCGTGAAAGCTGCAGTGGTCCGAATGGAAAAAAAGGCTCTGGTCCTTAAGGGGTTTTATGACTGCAGTCCTTAAGTGGTTAAAAAAAAAAATATTCAAATCGGCCCAGCGGGGCCTGAGTGGTGACCTCCAGCATCTCTGGACGAGCTCAGTTCGTCCAGAACGCTAGGGAGGTTAAACCACGGAAGTAATGGATGAGTATTGATTATCTTTTTAATTTGGCACCTGCTGCAGGCATTACTGCGCATGTGCAAACATTGGAACGTCTGCAATAGATAGGTAGATATAGGTTCCTAGGCTCTTTTCGAGCATCACTAAGTGCCACATTCTCAAAAAGCGTCAGGGATTTCCCCCATCCACGCTTGCTTTTGAGCGAATTAAAATATGAACGTATTTGAAAATATTGCCAGTTTGATAAAGGTACAGCCTCCCTGAGTGGGACCATCGCTGAGAAAGACTTGATCGACCCCCCAGATAAAAAAAAAATAAAATTCTCAACTCTAGGACAAACCACCCTGCGGCCAGTGCTATAAATAGCTGGAAGAAAAGTAGGGTTGTTATGCTTTTATGGCATAAGTTTCCCTGGAAAGGAGGACATACCCAAAACTGTGAGGTGTCTCCTCACTGTAGCAGTCAGGATAGGATTACCCCGGGTTTTCTGAACCATACTAGAAGAATATGACCAGCCCAACGCCAGTGCTGAACATTGTGCAGTTTCTTGTTCAATCAACACCCAATTCTTGGGAGAGGAGTGGTTAGACCACTCAGACATTCTACACAGTTGGGAAGCTAAGTGATAATGGTATAAGTCAGGTAAACCCCTCCCTCCCAGATCTTTTGGCATCAGGGGAGGACTGGGACCTCTTGGCGTGAAGGGAAAACACAAACTAGAGGCCCATTTTCACGGCAGCCCGGGCCCGAATTACATCACACACGTGCCCCACGTGCTATATGCCAAAAGTCACATGGGAAATACAGCAAGGACACATGAGGGACAGCGTAACAGGTAAGGTATAATGCACTGGCAATGGGGTGGGGGGGGTTGTTACACATAAAACATTTAGAGTTACAACGGCCAGGGTTTCCGTGGCGTTCATTGTTTGTGATTAGCGCACTGGATCGACCACATCAGCCCGGGATTTCCCACCATCTCAGATCGATACTTTCAACCAATTTCCACCCGAGATCAGACAGATATTTTCCCACGGACCCTGCAGGCAAGCCTCTGCTCTGCATCATGCTGTTTATATTTACCAACTTGCCCACCCTCTAATTACTCTGTAATTAGGCATTGATTTCCCTCGGCAAGCCTAGTGGTTCATATTGCCTTATACAAATGTACCAGCACTGTACCAGCCCTAAAACATTAAAGGGGAACTGAAGAGAGAGGTATATGGAGGCTGTCATGTTTATTTCCTTTTAATCAATACCAGTTGCCTGGCAGCCCTGCTGGTCTATATCTCTGCAGTAGTATCTGATTAAAACCAGAAACAAGCATGCAGCTAGTCTTGTCAGATCAGACTTATAAGTCTGAACCACTGAAACACCTGATCTGCTGCATGCTTGTTCAGGGGCTATGGCTAATAGTATTAGAGGCAGAGGATCAGCAGGGCTGCCAGGCAACTGGTATGGTCTAAAAGGAAATAAACATGACAGCCTCCATATACCTCTCTCTTCAGTTCCCCTTTAAATGAGAGGCAGCCTGGGGGGAAATTTCCCCCCTGGCCAGTCCTCCCCTGTTTGGCATGGACAGAATTGTGTGTCCTATTCGTGGTGGTTTATGTCCACATATAAATGTATTAATTTGAGTTTGTTTTAACCTCCTGGGCGATAATCCCGAGCTGAGCTCGGGGTAAGCCGCCGCGGAGGATTTCTCAGCCCCTGGTGGGCGATTTCCACACTTTTTGCTTTGTTACACGCAGCTAGCACTTTGCTACCTGCGTGTACAAGACGATCGCCGCCGCTCCGCGCCGATTCGCCACTACCCGCCGCGTTAGAGGCCCCGCCCGAGACCCCATGCACAGCCTGGCCAATCACTGCCAGGCTGCGCTAAGGAGTGGATCGGGACTCCCCCAGACGCCATGACATGGATGACATCATCCCGATCGTCGCCATGGTCGCCGGAGGGGATGCCGCTGCACAGCGGCTATCATGTAAATAGCGCTCGGCTAGCTACATGATTAAAAAAAAAAATAGAAAAAAAAAAAGTGCTGCGCCACCTCCCTGGCGATTTTAATTGTATCGCCAGCGAGGTTAAATAAAAAAAAAAGACATTTTATTTTTCTAACCTCCCTGGCAGTACGCAGTTTCGGTGGTTGCGTCCACGGGAGTAATTTTTTTGAATAAAACTTGTTCTAAACCTTGTAGTTAGCACTAGGCTAGCTACCTGTGTCCCCCAAGTCCCCCCGCGCCTCTCTGCTCCCCCCGATCGCCGGCGCTATTTACCCAACCGCAATCTCGCGAGAGCCGCAGCCTCCCCAATCAACTTCAGTAGTCGCTAAGGCGACGATCGGACATGACATCTGACGTAATCGACATCATGCGCAGTCCCGATCCTCCCCATAGCGAAGCCTGGAGGTGATTGGAGAGGCTGCACTATCGCGGGATCCGGGGGGTAGTACGTATAACGGCAGAGATCGGGGAGATCGGAGCAGAGCGGAGAGACTTGGGGGGGACACAGGTAGCTAGCCTAGTGCTAGTTACAAGGTTTACAACAAGTTTTATTAAAAAGATTCCTCCCGGGGCCATGTAATCCTCTGCGGCGGCTACCCCGAGTGTAGGTCGGGGTTACCGCCAGGAGGGCTAACTATGAAGGGCTCAGACTACAAAGGGTTCCTTGAATGCATGTATGATGATGCTTTTGGGGTTCCGTACCGGCAAACAGTTCAGAAGTCAGAACCACTGATATTGTGTGTTGTTTTGCATGATTTTTCTTTATAAGTGTATTGTTTTATGAAGTTCATAAATCGACTTTTTGTCAGTGTCTTTATTTTGAAGTCACAAAAGTTATCAAATATCTCAAGAGAAAATTGAACATATTGGCCCACATGCTAATCACTTTTTTTCCTTGGTTTTCTCCTGAGAGATACATTTTCATCATGTATTTAATATAACTTTTCAGCGTTCTACTAACGAAAAAGTACCAAAAAGAAGGTGCAGAAGTACTGTAAATTATTCTGATTATTCTTCCTGGTGGCTTAACCTCCCTGGCGTTTTGATTATGAGCAGCCGCACGGCTGCGCATGGTTTTTTAAACCTAATTTTTTTTAATCATGTAGCTAGCCTAGCGCTAGCTACATGATACCCCCCTCCCTTCCGATTCCCACCCACCCTTCCGATTGCTGCCGGCGCCTATGCCCGTCAGAAAATCCCGTTCTGAACGGGATTTCCTTCAGGGCTTTCCCCGAACGGAATGACGTCATCGACGTCGTGATGTCATAGGGAGTCCCGATCCACCCCTCAGTGCTGCCTGGCACTGATTGGCCAGGCTGCGCACGGGGTCTGCGGGGGGCCCTCTTTTGCATCGGGTAGCGGCAGATCGGCGGCGATCGCAGCAAACACGCAGCTAGGAAAGTGCTAGCTGCGTGTTTGAAAACACGCAATCAGCTCATCCAGAACGCTAGGGAGGTTAAGGGCTTGTTCACATGTACATCTGGCGGCGTCCCGTTCGGGCTTCCGGCAGCTTTTGGTGGCTTCCTGTCGAGGTCAGTGTTTTTTGTCCCCAGCAAGCCAGAAAATTCTCAAAAACATTTTGATAGTACTTTTTCACCTACTTTTTGATACTTTTTTTTTTTTATTTAAAAAAAGCTGAAAAGTCATTTTAAAAAGAAGTTGAAAAATGATCTCCTGGGAGAAAACTCAGGAGAAAAAGTGAATTGAATATAAGCCATTTTCTGCCTGCAGTCAACCCAGCACATTGCGCTCCCAAAAATATCAGTCTGTAATATTTGCCTTGTTGACGATATAAAAGAAAAAAAAAAAGCTGATCTGGACAGTAGTTGGAGAATCAGTATGAATTGCACAATTTTTCTCCTGTGGGTAAAAGATGATTGACCTGAAAGGTTAATATTTACAGGAACAACAAAGACCTTGATACGTGAAAGGGAGAGTGCTGGAGAAAGTTATCGGAAATCACATGCAGAAAACCCCAGGCCTCTTGCACACTGCAAATCTGAATCTGAATCGGAGGTAAAAACTGATTAAAAAGCGGAATCTGAATCTGAATTGCTTGCAGTGTGCAAGAGGCCTAAAGAGGAGCTGTCAGCCATACTATCTCAAAAAAAAAACCACATAGTAGATAAATACTTTCTCTACTTACATAACTCATGTATTGCACTGTCCTCGTTTTGATTTTAGTGATTTTTATACAGTAAAGAAAGAGAAAATCCTTCTTAGCATTTCCTATTTTAAGTGTGGCTACTTTAAAGCCAATCCTGATGTCATTTCCTCCCTCACTCTCCTCTGCCTGATTGTGCATGCATTGCCCATCCTTCACTATAGAAAGAGCATTGTCTCAGCCTGAGAAATATTGGCCAATCAGAGAGGAACAGAGGTGTGGGAGGAGAAAACAGGAGGGAAAGAGGCTTCAGCCAATCAGGCTGCATTAAGGTAGTCCTACATCTAGTAATTCTGATTCAATCAACAAAGCGATCAACTTTATTGGGGAATTGACTTCAGTATAGTTGATCGAAAGTCGATCGACTAGTGACCCACACATTATGTGCGATTTACCTTCATTAATCGATCTGACCAATGTTGTGTCTCCATGCTCTAAATGCAAAAATCGATCGAATGATGTGTGAACAGTAGCCGATTCCTGTGCGATCGACTGATATCTTGCATCCTGCTCGATTGACTAAGCTGGTCGATTTGACATGATATCAGCCACTTTTCATTGATTGGGAATTCTGGAACACACCCAATTACCCCTCGATTCCTTCTCGATTTGATAAAATGATCAAATCAAATGGTCGCTCGTACTGCAAAATCGCTAGATGTATGGGCACCTTTAGTTAAGTCTGAGGGGACGTAGAGAAGCAAAAAAAAGCACAACCCAGCATGCCCTGCAACTTCCTCTTTGTGTACCAAATTTTGTGTGTACCAAATAAGAGTCAGGTAAACTGGGGAATGATCATTTATCAACAAGAAAGGTAATAGTGATTTTAACTTTAGGATTGCCTGGTTAGCATCCTTATTACTTGTTTACCAGATAAAAATAAAGAATTGACTTTTGATTTTATGCCCGACAGTTACACTTTAAGCTAAATAACAGGTAAATCAAGTTTTTAAAGTGGCTTCAGTGTCTCTTTAACCACTTTGTCCTCCTTGACGTATAAAAACGTCAAGGAGGACATGTGCGCTCCCGCGGCCGATCTCGCGCATGCACGCGCGCTCCCGGCCGCGGATTCGTTAGCCCAGGAATCAATGAATCGAGCCATGGTGCCCGATCACTGATTCCTCTCCACCACAGAAAAAGCGACCGCTTCTCTCAGAAGCTTCGCTTTTTCTGACTCCTATGTCCCTCTTAGAGTGACGGCATGTAAACAAACTCAAGGTTGCCATCTTGTGGCCAAAAAGTAAAATTACATCTAAAAGTTTAAAAAAATTACAATACACATATATTTCCCCAAATCAAATACTATTTACTTCCCACCCTCCCAAAAATACCTACATAAAATGTTTAATAAAAAAAAAAAACCATTACAATAAAAAAAAAAAAAAAAACACAAATATTTACCTAAGGGTCTAAACTTTTTAAATATCTATGTAAAGATGAAATATTTCAATTTTTTTTTTATATAAGCTTGTAAATAGTGATGGATGCAAAGAGGAAAAAATGCTCTTTTATTTCCAAATAAAATATTGTGATAGGGACATAATTTAAATGGTGAAATAACCGGGACAAATGGGCAAATACAATACGTGGGTTTTAATTATGGAGGCATGTATTATTTTAAAACTATAATGGCCGAAAACTGAGAAATAATGAATTTTTTCAGTTTTTTTCCTTATTCTTACTGTTAAAATGGATTTACAGTAAGGTAGCTCTTAGCAAAATGTACCCCCTAAAGAAAGCCTAATTGGTGGCGGAAAAAACAAGATATAGATCAGTTCATTGTGATAAGTAGTGATAAAGTTATAGGCTAATGAATGGGAGGTGAACATTGCTCGGATGCATGAAGTGAAAACGACTGAGGGCTTAAGTGGTTAATGTGAGTTAACGCAATATGTTATGTTTGAATTTGCCTTGTGTTGTAATTTTGTGTTGCTCCGTTAACGTCACATCACAGCGCAACATCCCACTGTGAACCTAGCCTTAGGCTGGTTTCACCCTACAAATTGGCGTTAGTATTGCGGCACACCTGCTGCACCGCATTGCATTGCCAAAAACAAGCCTTCAGGGAACACCACATTAGTGCACGGTGTTCCCTGTCTGGCATCCGGCCAAACAGGAAGTGACGCTCGCTTGCGGTCACTTCCTGTTTCTGGTATGCAGAAGTGCATGTAAGCGTATTGTAAAAATACGCTTCTGCGCATGCGCATTGTGACTTCGCAAGACCAGCGTGTTTAAATAACCCTGCGTCGTGATAGGCTTACACGACTTCTGGGCCAACGCAGATCACCACAGGTCGCCACAGGAGCCTCGCGGTAACGTAGGTATGCGCTAGCGTTAAATTGGGCACTTCTGCCGCAGTGTAACACATCGTGGGAAGTATGAACTTCCCCGTAGACTTTCATTAGGCTGCGGTAGCAGTGCGGCAGTGTGCCGCAACGCATCACCACATTGTGAAAAGGGCCCACAGATGAATGTTACATTGTCTCTTCGTCACACAGTAACATATGTGTCTTTACTGTTGTTTGTAGCTGGTGATGTCAGCACTATAGACAGAAGAGGGAGAATTCACATCGTATTTAGCTTTCTCTGCATTGCAGTCAGCTGAAACAGTTAAATGTCGCAGAGAATCAGTTTCTTATCAGCTGTTTAGACCAGGAAGGCGTTCATCTTCTGGAGCAAGGTGCATGGTAAGCAACTAGCCCAACCTGTCCCATCTATCATTAACAAACCTCATAAATTACAGCACCATGATTCGATCTATAGCAGGCGGGGAGACTTACCTATGCAGAACCAACCACCTATACAAATACATCCTTGGCCCAGCCTTATTTCAGTATGTCGTTCATCTCACTTTCAGCGAATTTATTGTTTACATCTGAACAAAGGCGGCTACTCAGAGCTGTGTGCACATAAAGTTGGCACAAGGTTTTCTCTTTGTTTTTGCCACTTTTATCTACTCCTCACTCGATGACCCAGACTTCCTTGTGTGGGGTGACTCATAATCCTTCCACCACATTCGGATTGTTTGATAAGACATTTTTTAAACAGGTCCTTTCCCGAGAAGGTCTCGTGTGTGTGGCACTGGCTGAAGACGGTAAATATATGCACAAACTGGGCCAGCCATGCCAATCCTTGTGGGAATTAAACAAAAACAACTGCTAAGGAATATCAAACCTAATCACGACAGCTCCAACTTCGGAGTTTGATCATGCGTAGTTACGATTTGGATATTCAACTGTTTTTGTGTACTCCATTCATCATTTCGCTTCATTTTTGTGTAATTTTGTGCCAAATTTAGTGGTTAATAGCAAAGAATATGTCAAGGAGAAGAGTGGGAACAAGGCAAAAAAAAAAAAAAAGAATTTTTCAAAAGGACATTGTAGTTAAAAAAAAATGCAAAAGAAAAATGTTTTTTTTAAAATGACTGTAAAAAAAAAAAAAACATTTTCCCTTGCAATTTTCTCAAAAACTACAAGGTCTTTTTGAAAAATTATTTTCCCCTGCTCTCACCCTTCTAAACATATGTTGCAGTTTTGGTGATGACGGCATGTATTTTAAATGAGTATGTATTTTAAATAGCATGCATGTATTTTAAATAACATGTATTTCTAAATGAGTCACTGCAAGGAGTTTTGAATCAGGATGATACCATTTAAATTAGTGACTAAATTACGTGCAAATTACACGGAATTACAAAATTACGGTTCTTAATTATGTTTACAAGTGAAATTAATGACGGTTTTACTCGAAGTTTTGCATTACGATTTTACATCTTAATTGCAAACTACAATGCGAAATTACGTTTATGTAAAATCTGAGCTCATCATTACACATCACTATGTACTGATCGGAGACAAACTTATGCGCTTTTGGACCTGTGGGAGAAAAGAGTTTTACCAATGTTTCGTTGTTGTGGTTAATCTGTATGCAAATAATCATTAACCCTGCGAACTCCAACCAGATGCACACAAGAAGAAGTAAAATGGGCAGCAATAAAAGCAAGTGAGTTTTCAAAATGGTGGATCTTAGTTTCCAAAAGAACACATACAGACGTTGCAGTTCCTAATTAACTACTTAACGTCCACTCCACGCCGATTGGCGTGAGCGGAGCGGCAGCCCCAGGACCACTCCACAGCAATTGGCGTGAAGTGCTGGGGCGGAGATTGCAGGGGATCGCACGCGCCGATGCGCGCGCATCCCTGCTTGAATGACGGAGCTCAGCACCATCATCAGCTTTCCAGAGGTGATCGCCGATAGGAGACACTGTACAGTGCTGCGATCTAAGGCAGCACTGTACTGGGGACAACTGTTTGACACTAGTGATGGGCGAACAGTGTTCGCCACTGTTCGGGTTCGCCCGGATTTTGGCCTGTTCGGGTTCGGTTCGGCACCCCCCGAACACCTCATGGTGTTCGGGAGGGTGCTCGGCTACGCTGCCCGAACCCAAACAGGCCTTCTGTGTTCGGCCGAACACAGCCGTGTCCGGCCGAACAAAGCCCCCTATAGGGTCCCAGCATAAAGGGAGAGCATGCCCCGAGCCCGGGGGGGGGGGGGGGGGGTCGGAAATGCCCCCCACCCCTCCCTGCTATGCTCTCCCTTCTGCTGGACCCTATAAAATTAAATCTAAGTCCCCCGAAGGTACCTTGCAGGCTGGCAGGAGGAGGGCAGGAAGCGGGCAGCCGGAGAGCATAGGCGCTAGTACCATCTGGTACTTCCGCCCTCTCTCTGACGCACTTCCTGTTTACATTTGTAAGTCGCGTCAAGAGTGCGCAGAAGTACCGCAATGACGCGTACGAGGGTACGTGTCATCATGTAAATGACGCGAACCCTCGTACGCGTCATTGCGGTACTTCTGCTCTCTCTTGACGAGACTTACAAATGTAAACAGGAAGTGCGTCAGAGAGAGGGCGGAAGTACCAGATGGTACTAGCGCCTATGCTCTCCGGCTGCCCGCTTCCTGCCCTCCTCCTGCCAGCCTGCAAGGTACCTTCGGGGGACTTAGATTTAATTTTATAGGGTCCAGCAGAAGGGAGAGCTTAGCAGGGAGGGGTGGGGGGCATTTCCGACCCCCCCCCCCCCCGCGCGCTCGGGGCATGCTCTCCCTTTATGCTGGGACCCTATAGGGGGCCCCAAAGGGACATGTTCGGTTGGATTCGGCCCGAACATGCAGAATATCGGGGGCATGTTCGGCCGAACCACCCCGAACCCGAACATCCAGATGTTCGCCCAACACTATTTGACACGGCTGTCCCCCTGGGAGGCACAGAAGCGATCGGCTGTCATAGGCCGAAGCCTATGACAGCCGATCACTGTAATTGGCTGGCAGGGAGAGGGAGGGATAATCAGATTTAAAAAAAAATAGTAATTTTTTTTTTTAAACGGATAAAAATGTATTAAAAAACAAACAAACATCCGGTGGAGTGACCAGAGCTCACCAACAGAAAGCTCTGTTGGGGGGCAGAAAAGGGGGGGGGAACCCCTTGTGTGCTGAGTTGTACGGCCCTGCAGTGAGGCCTTAAAGCTGCAGTGGCCTATTTTGTAAAAAATGGCCTGGTCACTAGGGGGGTTTAACCTCCCCGGCGTTCAATTTTCCCAGGATTTCTTTGCAAAAAGTGATAAAATTTATTTTTAAAACTTTTTTTTTCCTGTAACTTGCCAAAATGTGTCAAGCAAGGGTCTAGTATACAGTGCAGGAGAGTATTGATGTGTGTGCACGTTTATACTGTTCATAACATGTTTTTATGGATGGACATTTCTGTCCATACCGCTGGGGAGGTTAAGACCGCGGTCCTCAAGTGGGCCAATCAGCACGCAGGCAAACACTTCATGTTCCTGAACCTGAGTTTCAAGCTGATCCAAATCTGGTTGTTAATTTTTGAAAAAAGGGAACCATGCATGCAGATACTGGACTATACAACAGACTTTATAGCCTTTTGGGGACCGCTGCTAGTAAATCCTACGCCGCACTTGTAGCTGTCTAAGCCTGATGCAGCGTAGGATTTATGCCACCAGACATTTTCGCTCCCAACTCAATCATGCGCACCCAAAAGGGGAAATTAAGCAGTCATATGACAGCTGACATCTCCCCTCAGTAATCAGGAGCCACCACGATTGGCTCCTGATCACGTGATCACTACGATCGCCGGCGGATCGCAGCGATCACTAACAGAGCAGCGGCGGAAGGGAGGGAAGAAGAGGATCCACTCACCTTCCTGACGTTCCCCCGGTGATCGTTGCTCCCCTCTGCTCTGGCCGACATCCCCGCTCACTCTGACATAAGTGGCGGGTCCAACCTTGATGATGTCATCAAACCGCGACCCGAAACTTAACGGCAGTACGAGCGAGGATGCCGGCCAGAGTGGAGGGGGCTAGAGTTCTTTATCGCTGGAGCCCGGGAGGTGAGTAAGCGTATATCAAAAAAGGGCGCCTGGAAAAAAGGGCGCGGGGTGTAGCCGAAATTAGAAGTTTGAATGCAAAACCGTATTTTTCGTTTAAGAGGTTATAAACGATAATTTAGTGCTAAATACGTAAAATAAACGGAAATGAAATGGCAAAATACCGTCTATAACAGTAAACGAATTCTGAAATGAAACGTCAAATAGCGTCTATAGAAAAAACGATATTTACACTTGTATTAAGCATAGTACTAGAATGGTAGGTTTTACAGGTATTTTACTACAATTATACCTAACTTTAGGGTCACAGATATCTCTCCTTATCCCTATCCCTCACACCTAGACCCCCCTTTGTGTAAATACACATAATGTAATAAATTGTATATATTACATATATTGTACTATAACTATACCTAACCTTACTCTCATACAGAGCCCTCCCTGTACCTATCCCTAACCCCTAGACCCCCCTGGTGGTGCCTAAACCTAAGACCCCCCTGGTGGTGCCTAAACCTAAGACCCCCCTGTTGGTGCCTAAACCTAAGACCCCCCTGTTGGTGCCTAAACCTAAGACCCCCCTGTTGGTGCCTAAACCTAAGACCCCCCTGTTGGTGCCTAAACCTAAGACTCCCCTTCTGGTGCCTAAACCTAAGACCCCCCTGGTGGTGCCTAAAACTAAGACCCCCCTGTTGGTGCCTAAACCTAAGACTCCCCTTCTGGTGCCTAAACCTAAGACCCCCCTGGTGGTGCCTAAAACTAAGACCCCCCTGTTGGTGCCTAAACCTAAGACTCCCCTGTTGGTGCCTAAACCTAAGACCCCCCTGTTGGTGCCTAAACCTAAGACCCCCCTGTTGGTGCCTAAACCTAAGACCCCCCTGGTGGTGCCTAAAACTAACCACCACCCTTGTCCTAACCCTCCCTGTACCTATCCCTAACCCCTAGACCCCCTAGTAATGCCTAAACCTAACCATCCCCACTGCACAAAACACACTAAACACATATAAACAATAATATATTTAATCCTTAAAATACTTCACTCCAAATAACATGAATAAAATAATTTATATATTTGTAATAGAATAACTAGCCTTAAAATCACGTAGAAATCTTAAAATAACAGTAATATTTAAAGCGATATTTTAGTAACTATAATCAACGCATTAGAAGTGTAAAAACAAAGTTAATACCATAAGCGATGTATTTCTAATACAATCAGCTTTAGAAACGTTATTTAAGCATTATACATATGAAAACGAATTTTAAATGATAAAAGAAGTGTAAACGAAATTTTAGTTGTTATAGTTTTATAAGCGCATTTTTAAAACGAAAAAAACTAGTTAAAACCCATATAAGCGAAATTTACAAACGAAAAAATAAGTATAATACAAAGTCTAAACGAACTTGTAAACGATATTTGTTATAAACTTTATCCTGTAAACGAAAACCTTTGTTAACACGATCCCTGTAACCGCTATTTCTCGTGCGCCCTTTTTTCCTGTCGGGCGCCGAATAGCCGATATTTTGCATTGCAGTCTATGGCGGCGCCCTTTTTGTCCACTATCCCTGTGCGCCCTTTTTTACTAGTTCCGTGAGTAAAGGCTGCTGGCAACACGAGGGACACCTGGCCCACAGCGGACACCATGCCCACTTAGCCCTACCAGGGATCCGGCTGCCTGACCCCCCCAAATGCACCCCCCACACGCATGTAAAACGGCCTGGTCCTTAAGGGGGGTTAGGCAGCTGGTCCCCAATGGGTTAATTTGCTTAAAGTCTCATGTATCAATTTAGTCATATTACAAATATTACACCTCAATGCCAGTTTTTCAATGGGCAACTATGGCAGAGCCAGAAAAAAATTATTTTTTGCGGTGATTGTCGCAGGGTGGCGGTTCAGGTTAGGTGTGGGGAGGGCACACATGCAAAAAGGGCACCAGGAAATTTGGATGCAGGGTGAAGCTGAAAAATGGCTCACCCTGCTATTGCAAATTTCCTGGTGGCGTTAATTAGTATTCCCCCTCCAGGCCGCCATGGAGTCGGGTAAAATGCAATTCGGCTGCTAGCTATTGCTGGAGGCTGCATTTTACTGTTATTTCGTAATTTGGGCTCTGTCTTTTGCCAGCGCTCAAATTACCCTCTGAGCGGCGCTACAGTCGTAATTCAAATGTCCAGCACACTTTATGCCTGTCTCGTGGGGGGTGGTTAAGGTTTAGGTGTGGGGAAAGGTGGTTAAGGTTAGGCATGGGGAGTTTGGTTAAGGTTAGGTCTAACGGGTAGAGTTGGGCCGAACGGTTCGCCGGCGAACCTGGTTCGCGCGAACCTAGGTGGTTCGCGTGCGGGTACCGCACGCGAACTTTATTGCGGAAAAGTTCGCCCCATTGCGGTTCGCCCCATAATGCACTGAGGGTCAACTTTGACCCTCTACATCACAGTCAGCAGGCCCAGTGTAGCCAATTAGGCTACACTAGCCCCTGGAGCCCCACCCCCCCTTATATAGGCAGGCAGCGGCGGCCGTGGCCACTCGTGTGCCTGCATTAGTTAGAGTAGGGCGAGCTGCTGCAGTCTCTCATAGGGAAAGATTAGTTAGGCTTAACTTGTCCCTGGCTGCATACCTGTTCATTGATCCTGCCACTGCATACCTGTTCATTGATCCTGCCACTGCATACCTGTTCATTGATCCTGCCACTGCATACCTGTTCATTGATCCTGCCACTGCATACCTGTTCAGTGATCCTGCCACTGCATACCTGTTCATTGATCCTGCCACTGCATACCTGTTCATTGATCCTGCCACTGCATACCTGTTCATTGATCCTGCCACTGCATACCTGTTCATTGATCCTGCCACTGCATACCTGTTCATTGATCCTGCCACTGCATACCTGTTCATTGATCCTGCCACTGCATACCTGTTCAGTGATCCTGCCACTGCATACCTGTTCATTGATCCTGCCACTGCATACCTGTTCTGTGAACCCACCACTGCATACCTGTTCTGTTCAGTGGACCCGCCACTGTATACCTGTTTAGTGAACCCGCCACTGCATACCTGTTCTGTTCAGTGGACCCGCCACTGTATACCTGTTCAGTGGACCCGCCACTGCATACCTGTTCTGTTCAGTGAACCCGCCACTGCATACCTGTTCTGTTCAGTGGAGTTTGGTGTGTCAGTGTGAAGCAGTACCTTAATTACACTCCCTGATTGATGTATACACATGCAAGATGTTTTAAAGCACTTTAGGCCTGTCATTTAGCATTCAATGTGATTTCTGCCCTTAAAACGCTGCTTTGCGTCAAATCCAGATTTTTCCCGGTGACTTTTGGCGTGTATCCCACTCCGCCATGCCCCCCTCCAGGTGTTAGACCCCTTGAAACATCTTTTCCATCACTTTTGTGGCCAGCATAATTTTTTTTTTTTTTCAAAGTTCGCATCCCCATTGAAGTCTATTGCGGTTCGCGAACTTTAACGCGAACCGAACCTTCCGCGAAAGTTCGCGAACCCGGTTCGCGAACCTAAAATCGGAGGTTCGGCCCAACTCTACTAACGGGGTAGTTAAGGTTAGGCGTGGGGGGTGATTACGATTAGGTGTGGGGAGTGATTAAGGTTAGGCATAAAACAGTTAAAACTTAAAAAGTAGATTTAAATATAAAATAAAACTGTGGAATATCTTAAAAAGTCATTTTTAGGAGAAGGAGGATAGATACAATTGTCTATTTCATTTGTTTATTTTCGCCTTGGGTGTCCTTTAAGGTTCAGCATGGGTAGTGGGAGGGTTTGGTGAGAATAGGGTTGTAATAAGCTAAATATCGGTATAAATGTTATTTGTACTGAAATAGTAGAATATTGTTTAATTTACTGATATTCTACAGGGGGGGGGGCATTATATGCATACACCTTAAAGAGAACCCGAGGTGTGTTTAAAGAATGTTATCTGCATACAGAGGCTGGATCTGCCTATACAGCCCAGCCTCTGTTGCTATCCCAAACCCCACAATTATCAATCGAGCCATGTATTCCCAGCATATCAGAAAATCTAACAGAAAATTGTATGGTGTGTACCTAGCATTACTCTTATGCTGGGAATACACGGATCGTTTTTGAGCCATTTAGATGGCTCGGTAGGTAATTTCCGACATGTCCGATCTCCCGCCCGATCGTTTCGCCGCTCGATTTCTGATAGAAGTGAATGGAAAAAGATAAGAAGAAAAATGAGCGGAAGATCAGAGAATCGCCTGCAGAATCGAGCTGCAAAAACGATCAAGAGGAGAATTGAGCGCCAGAAACGAACCGTGTATGCCCAGCATAATAGCAATCAGTGTGTGACGGCTGGGGTGGGAGGGATGGGGAGGAGCCTCTTAGTGTAATAGCAATCAGTGTGTGACGGCTGGGGTGGGAGGGATGGGGAGGAGCCTCTTAGTGTAATAGCAATCAGTGTGTGACGGCAGGGGTGGGAGGGATGGGAGGGGCCTCTTAGTGTAATAGTAATCAGTGTGTGACGGCTGGGGTGGGAGGGATGGAGGGGCCTCTTAGTATAATAGTAATCAGTGTGTGACGGCTGGGGTGGGAGGGATGAAGGAGGGGCCTCTTAGTGTAATAGCAATCAGTGTGTGACGGCTGGGGTGGGAGGGATGGAGGAGCCTCTTAGTGTAATAGCAATCAGTGTGTGACGGCTGGGGTGGGAGGGATGGAGGAGGGGCCTCTTAGTGTAATAGCAATCAGTGTGTGACGGCTGGGGTGGGAGGGATGGGGAGGAGCCTCTTAGTGTAATAGCAATCAGTGTGTGACGGCTGGGGTGGGAGGGATGGGGGAGGAGCCTCTTAGTGTAATAGCAATCAGTGTGTGATGGCTGGGGTGGGAGGGATGGGGGGCCTCTTAGTGTAATAGCAATCAGTGTGTGACGGCTGGGGTGGGAGGGATGGAGGAGCCGCTTAGTCTAATAGCAATCAGTGTGTGACGGCTGGGGTGGGAGGGATGGGGAGGAGCCTCTTAGTGTAATAGCAATCAGTGTGTGACGGCTGGGGTAGGATGGATGGGGGAGGAGCCTCTTAGTGTAATAGCAATCAGTGTGTGACGGCTGGGGTGGGAGGGATGGGGAGGAGCCTCTTAGTGTAATAGCAATCAGTGTGTGACGGCTGGGGTGGGATGGATGGGGGAGGAGCCTCTTAGTGTAATAGCAATCAGTGTGTGACAGCTGGGGTGGGAAGGATGGGGAGGAGCCTCTTAGTGTAATAGCAATCAGTGTGTGACGGCTGGGGTGGGAGGGATGGGGAGGAGCCTCTTAGTGAATAGCAATCAGTGTGTGACGGCTGGGGTGGGAAGGATGGGGAGGAGCCTCTTAGTGTAATAGCAATCAGTGTGTGACGGCTGGGGTGGGAGGGATGGGAGAAGAGCCTCTTAGTGTAATAGCAATCAGTGTGTGACAGCTGGGGTGGGAGGGATGGGGGAGGGGCCTCTTAGTGTAATAGCAATCAGTGTGTGACGGCTAGGGTGGGAGGGATGGGGGGCCTCTTAGTGTAAAACAATCAGTGTGTGACAGCTGGGGTGGGAGGGATGGGGGAGGAGCCTCTTAGTGTAATAGCAATCAGTGTGTGACAGCTGGGGTGGGAGGGATGGGGGAGGGGCCTCTTAGTGTAATAGCAATCAGTGTGTGATGGCTGGGGTGGGAGGGATGGAGGGGAGTCTTAGTCTAATAGCAATCAGTGTGTGTGACGGCTGGGGTGGGTGGGAGGGATAGGGGATGCGCAGTTTGGTGTCTCAGCCTTGGGAGCTGGAGGACCTTGTCCCGGCTCGGCCTGATATAGAGCGTGCTTACGTTTTTGGATAGTTTTGGGTAAACACGAATTACATCAGTGCCTGGAAATCGCAGTATGAAGTTGGCAGTGCCCTGCATCCTGCAAGGACAGAGATATTTACAATTTCCATGGCACTAATAAAACAGTCTAATCTTCTTTTGCCTTGCAGTGACTTTCTTTATAGTAAACTAAAGGCAGAGTAGAAGGTCATGGCCAGTGGTGTAGCTAAGGAGCTCTGGTCCCAGTGCGAGTTTTTTGGGGAAATAGCCGTTATTTCCCACAGTGCAACAAGGCACCCACAGTGTGATGTTAGGACCTAGGTCATGACATCACACTGTGGGAGGGGTTTCACCACAATATCAGCCATACAGCACCCCCAATGATCTATTTGAGAAAAGGTAAAGATTTCTCGTGGGAAAGGGGGTATCAGCTACTGATTCGGCCATGCCCAATCCTTGGCTACAGTTCCATTGTCAGTAGGGAAAGGGGAATAGGCACTTATAGAGGTGATCATTAGCAACATACCAATAATCAAAGAGCTTATATAGCAGAGGGAGAAGGGCCCCTGGTGGGCCCCTTTGGTTCAGGGGCCCGATGCGGTCACAAGCTCTGCTCTATTGCTATTGCACTGGTCTAGACTTGCTGTAGTTTATATGGATGATTATGCAATATTTGATCCTTGTGGCTATCGAGTGGTTGACAGCATATCATGTATCTTTTTCTAGGAATATATGTCTGTCTTCCAGCAGTGTACATCTCACATATATCTCTTCATAAAGGTTGACAAGGCCCCTGTACAGAGGCGCCTCTAGGCACCAGCTGATAAGCCAACTGCCTGGAGCGCAGATTTATCTGGGGGCGCTTCCAGGGGGAAAAAGTTTTTTTCCCGTCCTTAGAGACTGAAAACTGAGGGTGTGGAGATAAAAAGTTCTAATGAAAGCATCTGCTGCTCAGCCTCTCATAAGGAGTCTACAAAACATTTGTCTACAACTCTTTGCATGACGTTCCCTAAACTATCTCGGGATCTAGGAGTGTGTCTGTTCACTCCTGTCCCGCCCCTTCTTATGACCCCAAAAAGAAAACATCAGCAGAAGAGGATGGTGTCTTTCTGGGAAGCAGGTACAAGGTATTCCAGAACGGACTGGCCGGGGGCAAAGGGGGGAGATTTTCCTCCAGGCTGCTGGTACAGTGCCTGGTGCATTGAGGTTTTTCTTGTATAAGGCAATGTGAAGCACTAGGCTGGCTGAGGAGGCTTGCCTTATGCAGAGTCCATAGAAAAAAACTCTGTCTGCTCTCTCACCATTGTAAAGACTGCATGTGGGCAGCTTGATAAGGAATTACACAGGTTGAAAAGTTTTAGACTGTCCCTAGACTCCAGGAGGGCTTTCTGACTTGTGCGAGAGACTGGCAGGGACAGGAGTCACATTACAGGCAAGTAGCCTCTGTGAGATATGGAACTGCAATACTATCTAAGCTCTCTGCTCCCTCTCAGTATCTCTCCACTTCTCTTCTCTCCCTTATTAACCTTTGTTTCCCCCTTCCCCTAGTGCTGGCTGTCTTCTTGTCATACAGGGAAGCTAAATAAAAGTTTTTTTCATCCCTCTCTCTGGATAGTGTAATGGTTAAGGGCTCTGCCTCTGGCACTGGCAACCTGGGTGCAAATCTCAGCTATTCCTGCTCAGTAACCCAGCACCTATTCAGTAAGAGACCTTGGGCAAGACTCCTTAACACTACTACTGCCTATAGAGTGTGTCCTAGTGGCTGCAGCTCCTGAGTCCGCCAGGAGAAAAATGCAATATAAATGTCCCTTATCATTCTCTACTTTGCCCCCAGGGCCCCCACCACTTCTTACCCTCACAATTTAATCACCCCGATCTTATTATTAGTAACCCTAGCCTATAGCTGTCAATACATGCATTCATTTTTACTGACAGATTCTTTCACTAGGATTGAATCTGGTGATTACCAACCACCCACATCGATTATACTTTCGATCAATGAATCCGTTCAGGGGCAAACCCAGGATTTTCAAGGCGGGAATTCCTGAAAGGTCTCCCTCAGCCACACACAATACAGTATAATAATATGGTAGGACATCATGCTGGGTATACATAATGCAATTTCCCGTCCAACTGACAGGATCTGACAATTATTCCCTAAATGTCCGATCTGCTCCCGATCGACAACAGGATTGATCAGGAGCAGTTTGGATACAGATAATAATGAGGACAGCCGACATTGCTAATGAAGGGGAAAGTGAAGCATTCACACAGCAGGGCACAGGGCTGTGCTCATACCTGGCTCAGTGCTCTGCAGATATTCTGGTGACTCAACTTGTGCCTGTCCCTAGATACTGCACCGGTCCTGGTCTGAGGGGGGATTCCGGGCAGCTGTAATCCCCCCTGCGTTTGCCTATGCCGTTGCAAAAATGTATCAAAATTACGATCAAACTGTATTTTACAACTGTGAAGAAGAGAGAACCGAGAGCCCGATATGGTGTAGTATGTCAAGGTAATTGGATAATTGGAAAGAGTATGAATTGTATACTCACAAACCAGGGTTACCTCCAGGCAACCACTGTGTAGGCAGGTGAGGAGATTAGCCTGTCCTCACTCAGGAATAAGAAGTCGCTCTCTGTAGGCTTGAAAAACAAGAAGGGGTATCCCCCTCCACCAAAGGTGGATATAATCAGTATTATGGTAGAGAACAGAGGCGCCAAAAGGATAAAAACAATATTTAAAAGTTTTAAAATTATTGCTTAGGAGGCAGTGGTGGACTCACCTCCCACAAGCAGACACAACAACTGTGTATTCACATTTATTGGTATACTCCAAATAAGGTTGCAACGCGTTTCGCAGGTCAAACCCGCTTCATCAGGCAATTACAGGAAGGAGCACACAACAGCAGTAGCGCCAGGTGCTATCTGGACATACTGCTGTTGTGTGCTCCTTCCTGTAATTGCCTGATGAAGCGGGTTTGACCTGCGAAACGCGTTGCAACCTTATTTGGAGTATACCAATAAATGTCCCTTTTGTGAATACACAGTTGTTGTGTCTGCTTGTGGGAGGTGAGTCCACCACTGCCTCCTAAGCAATAATTTTAAAACTTTTAAATATTGTTTTTATCCTTTTGGCGCCTCTGTTCTCTACCATAATACTGTATTTTACAACTAGACACAGTGGTATAGAGGCGGTAGATCGGCGGCTCGTAGTATTGCACTGAACCACTACTGTAATACGATTATTTTCTGGTGAAATGCTGCAGCATTGTGATTATTTTAATGGGGGAGAGGGGGGGGGGGGGGCAGGGGAGGACCTTTTGGCCTGGAGGGAAAACACAAACTAGAGGCCCGTTATCACGACAGCCCAAGCACAAATGACATAACACATGTGCCCCTCGTGCTATATGCCAGTAGTCACATGGGAAATACAGTAAGAACACTTAAAGCGAACCTTAAGTCTACTAAAAAAAATGAGATTTACTCACCTGGGGCTTCCCTCAGCCCCCAGCAGCCGATCGGTGCCCTCGCAGCTCCGCTCCGATGTCCCAGGACCCGCCGGCGAGCACTTCCGGTTTGGCCGTCACCGGCCGACTGGCATGGGAACGCGAGTGATTGTTCGCGTTCCCAGCCTGTATATCCCCCCTATGCTGCTATTGCGGCCAGGAGACGCGTTCCCATGCCTGTCGGCCGGTGACGGCCAAACCGGAAGTGCTCGCCGGCGGGTCCTGGGACATCAGAGCGGAGCTGCGAGGGTACCGATCGGCTGCTGGGGGCTGAGGGAAGCCCCAGGTGAGTAAATCTCATTTTTTTTAGTAGACTTAAGGTTGGCTTTAAGGGACAGCGTAACAGGTAAAGTATAATGCACTGGCACTAGCGGGTACATAATACATTTTGAGTTACAACGGCCGGGGTTTCCGTCGCGTTCAGAATTTATCATCAGAATTCACCTGCAAGCAGCCCTTCTGGAGTCTAGTGACTGTTAAAAACTTTTCAACCTAGACAATACCCTATGTAGCTGTGCACATGCAGTCATTTTAACAATGGTGAGAGACTAGACAGATTTTTTTTCCCATGGACCCTGCAGGCAAGCCTCTGCTCTGCATCATGCTGTATATATTTACCTGCTTGCCCGCCCTCTAATTGCTCTGTAATTGGGCTTTTATTTCCCTCATCCAGCCCAGTGGTTCACATTGCCTTATACAAAAACATGAAAGCGCCAGGCACTGTGCCAGCCCTAAATCATTAAGTGAGAGGCAGCCTGGGGGGGGAAATCTCCCCCCTTCCCCCCTGGCCAGTCCTCCTATGGGGGGAGGGGAGGGCACAGATTTCCTCACCTGGAGTGACAAAATGGCCAGAGGAGCCCCTGCCCCTGTATCTGCAAATATGTGTAACTGATACCTGTGTTTTTAGTTGTAATTAGAGACAGATGGTGCTGGAGTTACCCAGAGTTCCCTGCTGGTTTGTGTATCTTTCCCTTGGCCTTGCTCAGTAGGGGGGCAGGCTCAGTACACTTCTGGTAATTTATGTTTTTGTTTGATCTGTAGTGCAGTGGTAGTGTGAACTTTGCTGCTGACCATCTTATGCTGGGTACACGGTATGAGATTTCCCGCTCGATCGGCAGGATCGATCGATTATGCACATGCTCGGACCAACGGGAATCCCAATGATGTACTTCCTGCCCAGCCGAAAGTGCATCACTGAGCGGGGGGGGGGGGGGGGGTGGGCGGTGCTATGCATATGACCCTGTCCGCAGGGTCAGAGATGGATTAAGATGTACTGAGGCCCTATGCAAAGAAATAGATTCGGGGCCCTTTTGTGGTCCTTGTGGTAAGTCGAAGCAAAGACAGGTCAGAGAAGGTGGCTGGGGGCCTCTTGACACCCACTTGGCCCCAAGCACCTGCCTGGGTTGCCTGGTGAATGATCCCGCTCTGCCACAGGATAGTATGTTTGTCATTTTCTGCATTGCGGTGGGATGCAGTAGGAGCATCATATCTTCACTGCAATCAGGGCCGGTTCCAGAAACAATGGGGTCCCCAGGCCCTTCAATAGACAACCCCCAGCCAAAAGGCAGCAGTATGGGCCCGCGGATGAAGACAAGAAAGCAAGGAGCCACAGACTGGAAGAGGAGTGTGCCAGCTGGGGCAGGAAAGACACAATGCAAAAGGGGAGCAACAGTTAAGTTGGGGAAAAGACACCTTGGGGGCCCCCACAGGCTCTGGGGCCCTGGGGCAATTGCCCCCTTTTCCTCTATAGTGGCTCCGGCCCTGACTTCAATGCAAAAAATAAGTGCAAAACTGGCCTTAGTCTATCAAGTACCTAAAGGCATGCATTGGGATGGGACCATGGTGGTGTCCTCATTAGAGATGGCCTGAACGGTTCCCAGCGAACTTCCGTGGTTCGCGATCGTGGAGAACCGCAAACTTTTCTGGAAGTTCGGTTCGCCCCATAATGCATCATTAGGGTCAACTTTGACCCTCTACATCACAGTCAGCAGGCACACATTGTAGCCAATCAGGCTACACTCCCTCCTGGAGCCACTCCCCCCTCCCGCCGGCCATTACACTCCCTCGTGTGCCTGCAGTAAATAGAGAAGGGACTGCTGCTTAAAATCTCTCATAGGGAAAGATTAGTTAGACTCTCGTAGGCTTGTTAGCTTGCTCCTTTGCGGTTCGCGGAAGTTGACGTGAACCAAACTTTTTGCGGAAGTTCGCGAACCGGGTTATCGGAGGTTCGGGCCATCTCTAGTCCTCATGGTAGAAATAGGCTTCTACAGGGACATTACCGTCATGATAACATTGTTTTACCTTGGAACCTATCCTCATGCCAACCCTCAAGTAAGATGCCAAGATGTTAATTGCTTTTCTTGGTATCAGTTTGGATTTATTCCATCTCCCATCCCGTTCCTTGGTTGAGAAATCCTTCCTGATTGCTGTCGCCAAGGCCCCATAATTAAACAATAATTTTATAGTATCTGAGATGAAATCAGATTAGAATTCTACAAATCAACAGTGATTCATCCTGATCAAGGCCGGATATTCCATAAGGCAGTGTAGGCACATGCCTACAGGCTCCTGATGATGGAAGGGCAGCCTAATCCCCTCCCCCAGTGCCTCCCTCCTTTCCTATACAGAGTACCGAGCAGAGCATAAATGAGAGGTTACTCACCCAGCTCTCTGCATTCCACCGACCAGATCTCCCTTCAGCCGGTGGCATCTCAAGCTACTTAATATTGAGGCAAGTTTACATAATACTGAGGGGCACCTGTGGCCACCTATGCCGGGCAGGGGAAGTAGGGGAGAAGGGGCAGCCAGCACACTTGCGGTGCAGTTTGGTGGGGTCCGTAGGTCCATGGAGGGTGAAGTCTAGGGTGCCGGAACATCTGTGCCCATAGGCTCCAGTGAGGTAAATCCGGGCTTGATCCTGATTCTACGTTTGGTGGCTTGGCGGCCAATCGACCATCTGCTTCAATTATTATGATTGAATCGAATGAAAATTGGTGCATCCAAGAGCATGCCTGATCAATAATGCGACCAATTTCGGGCCAAAATTGGTTGCATGTATCGATAGAATGTGTAATCGATATCGTTAGAATGTGAGGCGTGTTATATCAGGATGATCGATGAACACAACAGAACCCTGGCTGGTGCTGTCTCCCCTAGTGTGAAATGTGCCTCCCGATGCCCCTTGCATGCATACTTTACCTGTCGGTTCCCCACACGCACCCACATTACGCCAGCAACCATGTGGGTGTAAGACCGTGTACCGAGGGGTACCCCAGGATACAGTGAAGTCACAGAACAAGGAAGGAGACACAGACACCAGCTTAGTGCAACCAAAACTTTCTTTACTGAAAAGTATTAACAGGAACAGTTACAAACACAACAAGATTTGCAATACACAGGGTACCCTATACCCCAGAGTCCCCACTTCTGTCCAACTGGACACCTCTACCTGATGGCAGTTTACAGTAGAGCCTCCAAGTCATACTGAACTGCAAAATCACTCTTAGCCATTAGCAGACACAGCAGAGCGAACAAGTCATGCTGAACTGCAGGATCAACCCTAGTCGTGGGCAGTTTACAGTAGAGCCTCAAGTCTTGCTGCACTGCAGTATCAATCCAGTGTCACCTGCTAAAAACAGTTCCTAACTATCTACCTTAAACAGGCCTAAGTCTCAGTTTCTTCAGGTACCGTACCACAAAAAACAGTTTAATGAAAACACAAGAACCCGGGTTCACTGACCTGTTCCCACTTGGTATTAGCAGATCCCTCTCTTTAGGACAGCCTCAGGCCTGCAACCACACTTGCAGCCTTGATGGGTAGCTGGCGTAGAATCCTAAGCCCAGGGCAGCTAACTGGGAACAATCTACACTCCAGCAAGCAGGATTCAAGGAGAAAACAGCAATCAGCCTCTCTGCAGCTTAGATGGATCCAGATTGTCCTTTTCACAGACAGCTCTCCACAAAAACAACCATGTCTGTCTCTGTCTTTTCTTCCTGGTCTTTCTCGAGCTGCCAGGCCCCACCTCTCATGCCTGTTCATCCCTCAGCAGGATAAGTTTATAACTTTCTGATACAGGCTGCATCTAGTGGCCAAAATGCAAACTGTCACTTCAGAACTTAATTCAGGCAAGATTATTGACAATCTCACATGGGTCTTGTGTATGGGAGGAATAGTGCGCAGGCGGAGCCAGCAGCAGACACCGACGTGTGGCAGATGCGGCGTCGCAAGGCCGATTCCCAGGAGATTTCATGCCGGTCGGAGAGAGATCTGTCTCTTGGTCGATCTGCCCGTACATCGCCTGATGTTTGGGCACCTTTATTCCTCTCTAGAGAGTCTCTGGGCACAATTCTCTGTGTCCCTGGACACAAGTGGCGCTAAGCCACCCCTGAGAGCCACGGCACCAGACCCTGGAGGTACGGACGCTTTACAGATGGTAACAGAACATTAGATAAAATCTTTGCAAAATAACTTCCATCTATCTAGCAATGAATTCCCTTAAACATTCCGTCACAAAGGAATAAACAGAGTTTTATCGCAACGTTACAACTGATTGTTCTGACTTTGGAACTTAGTCTCCATCTTTTGTGTCCTCTGCATAACTGAGGTAAACAGAGTGGAACTTGCACCAAGGCCAAGCTTAGTTTGGGGATTGTTCTATTCCTGAGAACTAACATTACCTTTTTATGTCTTTTGTCAATATTGTGTAAAGTGCTACATAAAAATAGGGTTTTGGGGGGTTATTTTAGCATTTTTCTACGGTTCAGATTGTGAGTTCCTCTGAGGACAGTCAGTGACAGGACTATATACTCTGTAAAGTGCTGCAGAAAATGTCAGTTCTATATAAATACATAGATAATAATAAGGTAATAATATGGCAGGACATTAGATTGTGACTATGGTAGGATTAGAATGTGAGCTCCTCCGAGGACAGTCAGTGACATGACTATGTACTCTGTAATGTGCTGCAGATGATGTCAGTGCTATATAAATACATAATAATAATATGGTAGGACATTAGACTATGACTGTGGTAGGATTAGATTGTGAGCTCCTGTGAGGACAGTCAGTGACATGACTAAGTACATGACTATAAAGTGCTGCATAAGATGCCAGTGCTATATAAATACATAATAATAATATGGTAGGACATTAGACTATTACTATGGTATGAGTAGATTGTGAGCTCCACTGAGGACAGTCAGTGATATGACTATGTTCTATGTAATGTGCTGCAGAAGATGTCAGTGCTATATAAATACATAATAATAATATGGTTGGACATTAGACTATGACTATGGTAGGATTAGATTGTGAGCTTCTCTGAGGACAGTCAGGGACATGACTATGTACTCTGTAATGTGCTGCAGGAGATGTCAGTGCTATATAAATACATAATAATAATATGGTAGGACATTAGACTATGACTATGGTAGGATTAGATTGTGAGCTCCTCTGAGGACAGTCAGGGACATGACTATGTACTGTGTAATGTGCTGCAGAAGATGTCAGTGCTATATAAATACATAATAATTATATGGTTGGACATTAGACTATGACTATCGTGAGAAAGGATTGTGAGCTCCTCTGAGGATAGTCATTGACATGACTATGTACTGTGTAATGTGCTGCAGAAGATGTCAGTGCTATATAAATACATAATCATAATATGGTTAGACATTAGACTATGACTATGGCAGGATTATATTGTGAGCTCCTCGGAGGATAGTCAGTGACATGACTATGTACATGACTATAAAGTGCTACATAATAATAATGTGGTAGGACATTATACTATGACTATGGTAGGATTAGATTGTGAGCTCCTGTGAGGACAGTCAGTGACATGACTATGTACTCAGTAATGTGCTGCAGAAGATGTCAGTGCTATATAAATACATAATAATAATATGGTAGGACATTAGACTATGACTATGGTAGGATTAGAGTGAGCTCCTCTGGGGACAGTCAGTGACATGGCTGTGTACTCTGTAAAGTGCTACAGAAGATGTCAGTGCTATATAAATACATAATAATATGGTAGGACATTAGACTATGACTATGGTAGGATTAGATTGTGAGCTCCTCAGAGGACAGTCAGTGACATGACTATGTACTCTGTAATGTGCTGCAGATGATGTCAGTGCTATATAAATACATAATAATAATAATATGGTAGGACATTAGACTATGACTATGGTAGGATTAGAGTGAGCTCCTCTGGGGACAGTCAGTGACATGGCTGTGTACTCTGTAAAGTGCTGCAGAAGATGTCAGTGCTATATAAATACATAATAATATGGTAGGACATTAGACTATGACTATGGTAGGATTAGATTGTGAGCTCCTCAGAGGACAGTCAGTGACATGACTATGTACTCTGTAATGTGCTGCAGAAGATGTCAGTGTTATATAAATACATAATAATAATATGGTAGGACATTAGACTATGACTATGGTAGGATTAGATTGTGAGCTACTTTGAGGACAGTCAGTGACATGGCTGTGTACTCTGTAAAGTGCTGCAGAAGATGTCAGTGCTATATAAATACATAATAATATGGTAGGACATTAGACTATGACTATGGTAGGATTAGATTGTGAGCTCCTCAGAGGACAGTCAGTGACATGACTATGTACTCTGTAATGTGCTGCAGAAGATGTCAGTGTTGGTAAAGAAGGGGGGGGGGAGCACTAGATGGCAGAGAGGTGGCAGTTAAAGACAGAAAGATAATCTGATGGTGAGGAAAGTGTAGAAAGAGAAGGAGGAAAACAGACTTTTCTGGGGAGGAAAGATGTAAATAATCAGCAACAGCCCCCCTCCCTCCTGTAGGTGAGCTTATCTTTATTGCAGCTATCTGGCTGCTAATATCTTTATAACTATTTAATTGTCTTTGACTTTTTCCCAGTATTTCCCCGGACCCCGCTGATAGGAGCACTTACATCTCTGAGTCAGCAGCGATCTCTTGAATCTCCCGGGACAGACAGAGTCTCTATGTGTGACAAGCAGCCTGGAGCGGAAGGGGGCGTGGCTGCAGAACACACTGCTGTACAGAGAGGAGGACTCTGGGAGCGACAGGCATTAGCGTCACTGTGAGTTACCTGTAGTCTTGTTGCTCCCTGCCCCTCACATGCCCAACTGTGCCAAACCCAGCCATCCGTGGTGGCTGCCTTAGCAAACTCTGAAGCAGGGCAGGCGCGGATCTGATCAGGCTGGCTGTATAGCACACCAGCAGGACCGCAACCCACCGCTGCTAGGGTGAAAATGCTTTTGCAGGTAAACTGCCAGTACTACCCCACTGCCCGCAGATCGCCCTTGTTAATCAGCCGCCCCAGGCCCCAGCCTGTGTTAGCTAGGCTGAAATCCGGCCCTGCCCCCCCTTATGAAAGGCAGGCCTTTTCACTCACTCGTGTGCCTGCAGTAATTAGAGAAGGGAGAGTTGCTGCAGAGAGAGATATAGGGAAAGCTTAGTTAGGCTGTTGTAGGCTTGTTAGCTTGCTCCTTGCTGATTCTTATTGCTAAAAAGCACCCCTCAACAGCTCTTTTGAGAGCTTATCTTGTTCTTGTGATCTATTTTTTTTGTGTGGCCCACTTGCATTATATACAGCCCTGTCAGTCAGGTGCAGCTGGCCTTTGGCCCCTTGGGGGTAATTACTACTGTGCCAGGTGCAGATTTGAAATACCCATCACTGCATATACCTACATGTTGTTCACAGTGCACCCACCTACCTACGTGAGCGCACGCAGTGTCACTGTGCCTGTCCGCTATCTGTGTGCGTGTGAGACAGGTGCACATTTGTAATACCAGTCATTGCATAATTGTTAACAGTACCTGTGTGACCGCACGCTGTGTAATATACCACTCCGAGCATACCTGTTAACTGCACCTGTGTGACAGCTGCACATTGTATTGTAATACCAGTCACTGCATACCTTTCACTGCACCTGTGTGACTGCACATTGTATTAGTCAAGTCAGTGCATACCTTTCACTTCACCCCCCCTGATATGGGCAAAACAGGTAGAGGCAGGGGCAGACCCAGAGGCAGGCCACCCGGCAGGTCTGTTCGAGGTCGTGCTGACGTGATTTAGTGCGGCCCTGGCCCAAAGTACAGTGCTCAGAAGGCACGTCCCATCAACTCCCAAGATTGTCAGGTCGTGGTTGACTATTTAACACAGAACACCTCATCTTCCGCAGCCACCAGCGCTCCCAATTGACACTCGTTGGAAGCAGACGCGACAAGCATGCAGTTCAGCCCCCATGTGAAAGAGGCCATAACGTGATCAGATACTCACCTGAAGAGAGGGAAGCCTCAGGATCCTATTGAAGATTACCTCGGTGGTTCGATGTCCCCCGTTGCTGAGCGCAGACCCTCTCCACATTAGGGCCACACAGCTCCTCTTCCTGCAGCATGGCCACGCAGTAGACAGGCGAACACGGCCATGCATGCGCAATAGGCTTACTGCGCATGCGCGGCTACTGCGTGGCCACGCTGCAGGAAGAGGAGCTGCGTGGGCCCGATGTGATTAGCGGCAATGCCTTGTCACTAAACTTCTGGGGGGCCGCGCTCAGCAACGGGCGACATCAGAATACAGAGGGAAGCCTCAATAGTATCCAGAGGCTTCCCTATCTGTAGGTAAGTATCTCATTTTATACCCAAGCTTTGGCTCAGGTATACTTTAACCACTTCACCACTGAGGGGTTTTACCCCCTGACCACCAGAGCAATTTTCACCTTTCAGCGCTCCTTCCATTCATTCGTCTATAACTTTATCATTACTTATCGCAATGAAATGAACTATATCTTGTTTTTTCCGCCACCAATTAGGCTTTCTTTAGGTGGGACATTATGCCAAGAATTATTTTTTTCTAAATGTGTTTTAATGGGAAAATAGGAAAAATGTGGGGAAAAAAAAATTATTTTTCAGTTTTCGGCCATTATAGTTTTTAAATAATGCATGCTACTGTAATTAAAACCCATGAAATGTATGTGCCCTTTTGTCCCGGTTATAAAACCGTTTAAATTATGTCCCTATCACAATGTTTGGCGCCAATATTTCATTTGGAAATAAAGGTGCATTTTTTTCAGTTTTGCGTCCATCCCTAATTACAAGCCCATAGTTTATAAAGTAACAGTGTTATACCCTCTTGACTTAAATATTTAAAAAGTTCAGTCCCTAAGGTAACTAATTATGTATTTTTTTTAATTGTAAATTTTTGATTTTTTTTTTAATTACAAAAAAAAAAAAAATGGGGAGTGTGGGAGGTAATGAGTTAATTTTGTGTGTAAAAGTCATTTATTTGTATGTGAAAAATGTGTAGGGTGTAGTTTACTATTTGGCCACAAGATGGCCACAGTAACTTTTTGCTTTATTGCGACCTCCAAGCCTCCTTCCGGAAGCTTGGAGGAAGAATAAGGAGGCTGGACACGTGAGTTTCTTCTCACAATGATCGCGCTGCCCATAGGAGAGCAGCGGGTCATTGTGGGGCTTAGATCAACGAACGGGAATGGATTTTCCCGTTCATTGATCTCCGGGCGAGCGGGCGGCGGCGGTTTTACTAGCGGCGGGCGGCGTGTTTACGAGCGGGAGCGCGGGCAGCGTCGGGAACGCGGAAAGTACGTGTTTCTCCGTCCCTGGTTTTTAAAGGATGGAAAAAGGGGCGGAGAAATACGTACGCGCGGGGGTAAAGTGGTTAAGAGATGAAATCGATTGTACCAATATTTTCATATGTATTTACAATTGGTTTTACCCGAAAATCCTTCTTGCATAACGTGGCTTCATGCCGAGAAGTGGCTGCGAGAATATCGCTGAGAAAGATTGGGGCTGATTCGCCACCAGACCGACCTTAAACATTTTACTCGTTCATCCCTACTCTACTGAACATACAGTGGCTTGCAAAAGTATTCGGCCCCCTTGAAGTTTTCCACATTTTGTCACATTACATGAATCAATTTTATTGGAATTTCACGTGAAAGACCAACACAAAGTTGTATACACATGAGAAGTGGTACGAAAATCATACATCATTCCAAACATTTATTACAAATAAATAACTGCAAAGTGGGGTGTGCGTAATTATTCAGCCCTCTTTGATCTGAGTGCGGTCAGTTGCTCATAGACATTGCCTGATGAGTGCTAATGACTAAATAGAGTGGACCTGTGTGTAATCTAATGTCAGTACAAATACAGCTGATCTGTGATGGACTCAGAGGTTGTCTAAGAGAATCTTGGTAGCAACAACACCATGAAGTCCAAAGAACACACCAGACAGGTCAGGGATAAAGTTATTGAGAAATTTCAAGCAGGCTTAGGCTACAAAAAGATTTCCAAAGCCTTGAACATCCCACGGAGCACTGTTCAAGCGATCATTCAGAAATGGAAGGAGTATGGCACAACTGTAAACCTACCAAGACAAGGCCGTCCACCTAAACTCACAGGTCAAACAAGGAGAGTGTTAATCAGAAATGCAGACAAGAGGCCCATGGTGACTCTGGACGAGCTGCAGACATCTACAGCTCAGGTGGGAGAATCTGTCCATAGGACAACTATTAGTTGTGCACTGTGCAAAGTTGGCTCCTATGGAAGAGTGACAAGAAGAAAGCCATTGTTAACAGAAAAGCATAAGAAGTCCTGTTTGCAGTTTGCCACAAGCCATGTGGGGGACACAGCAAACATGTGGAAGAAGGTGCTCTGGTCAGATGAGACCAAAATGGAACTTTTTGGCCAAAATGCAAAATGCTATGTGTGGCAGAAAACTAACACTGCACATCACTCTGAACACACCATCCCCACTGTCAAATATGGTGGTGGCAGCATCATGCTCTGGGGGTGCTTCTCTTCGGCAGGGACAGGGAAGCTGGTCAGAGTTGATGGAAAGATGGATGGAGCCAAATACAGGGCAATCTTGGAAGAAAACCTCTTGGAGTCTGCAAAAGAATTGAGACTGGGGGGGAGGTTCACCTTCCAGCAGGAAAACGACCCTAAGCATAAAGCCAGGGCAACGATGGAATGGTTTAAAACAAAGCATATCCATGTGTTAGAATGGCCCAGTCAAAGTCCAGATCTAAATCCAGTCGAGAATCTGTGGCAAGATCTGAAAACTGCTGTTCACAAACACTGTCCATCTAATCTGACTGAGCTGGAGCTGTTTTGCAAAGAAGAATGGGCAAGGATTTCATTCTCTAGATGTGCAAAGCTGGTAGAGACATACCCTAAAAGACTGGCAGCTGTAATTGCAGCAAAAGGTGGTTCTACAAAGTATTGACTCAGGGGGCTGAATAATTACGCACACCCCACTTTGCAGTTATTGATTTGTAAAAAATGTTTGGAATCATGTATGATTTTCGTTCCACTTCTCAAGTGTACACCGCTTTGTATTGGTCTTTCACATGGAATTCCAATAAAATTGATTCATGTTTGTGGCAGTAATGTGACTAAATGTGGAAAACTTCAAGGGGGCCTAATACTTTTGCAAGCCCCTGTAGGTGTCATCCAGCAACTATCCCATCAGCTGCATTGATTGGGTGGCATTCTGGACACCTTCAATGACCCCGTCTGCAATGTGTGATGCCATAGTGTGCTTCTGTACAGCTAGAGCCTTGTGCCCATTGCTGGGCTGCCTTGGCCAAGACTCCAGCATAAGTACAGGGGCCCCAACACCCCCCGATGTGTCAGCAAGGGATCTGGAGTAATGGACTATCTCAGCCAAACACAGGACGAGGGCATTGTTTTCCCCCTTGCCCCTCCCACTCTGTCAAATGCTGCACATTATCCCTCCTCCTCACTCCATAGCAACAGTACGTAGTGATGGGCTCACGAGAATTTGTGATTTAAAAAAATGAGGCTTAATTGCCTCAGGTGTGCGGCTGGATGAGAAGGGGTTTGTTACCCATACGTCCGTCGTCCTCCCTGAGCTCCAAAAAGCTTGCACACGTCCTATTGGAAGGAAGGAGGAAGTGCGCGGTAGTGAGTCCAATAGGACGCGTGCAAGCTGTTTGGAGCTCAGGGAGGACGACGGACGTATGGGTAACTAACCCCTTCTCATCCAGCAGCACACCTGAGGCAATTAAGCCTCATTGTAATCACAAACTTGAGTCCCTAGGGACTCGTGACTACTAGTGAGCCCATCATTAATGGTACGCATCAATAGCCTGAAGGCTAGTAACGTGTTTGTACAGTACTCCTCTCTAAGTTATCACCTGAAGGATCATGTCCTGATCAATGTGGGCGACAGTCCTGTGTGTGCATCTTAAAGTACTCCTGTACTATAATTTTATGACTTGTTAAAATAAACAAAAACCCCACAGCATAATTCACCTACTCTGTGTTACCTTCACTGTCTTCTCCACCCTCTCAGCTCTCCTGTTACCCCACCGCGTCCTCTTTTATCTGCCAGCATTTTCACCATGATGGTGCTGACGTGGGAGTAGCCCGGGACAGCGCCATAGTGGTGAATGTGCCGGCAGATGTGAGAGGACAAGGGAGAGCTGACAGGGCGGAAAAGAAAGGGAACCCTGAGTAGATGAGTCATGCTGTGGGTCAGGGCCAGGCCGAGGCAGAGGTGAGAGAGGCTTCAGCCTCAGGGCACAGTTTAGGAGAGGGCGCACAACTCACTCAGCTATCATTCTCCTATTGTGTTTAAAGCAGAGAGAAATACAGTAAGAAAAGGGGATACATGGCAGCGACTGCAAGCCAGATAACTAGAGATTAGGTGTTGGGGGCAATGTGGCGTCTCTTAGTCTAATAGCAATCAGTGTGTGATGGCTGAGGTGGGAGGGATGGACTTTGGTGTCTCAGCCTTGGGTGCTGGAGGACCTTGTCCCGGCTCTGCTGTGGGTTGTTTTAACAGGTCAGAAGTAGTATGATGGTACAAGTGGGCGCGGTGGGGGCGTTCCTAAGGAGGATAACTGGCATTTTCTCCCCGCCCATTTTGGACATTCTAGTCAGTCAAAGATTTTGCCTGACTAGAGCGGGGGACACGGGGCACTGGACTGAAAGGATGGTGCTGTGACATATGTCACAGCACCATTCATAAAATGGCACGTGTATTAAACAAACCCCCTCTCAGTTCTTAAAAGCTGTCTGCAGAGTCTATACTGATGAATATTATCCAACAATTAAACACCCTTGGCTCACAGCAAACTGATATGGACATTGATTTTGAGTTTCTGTTTTATTATTATAGATCCTCAGAACATACAAATCACAATATATAAACACCAGTACAAATCAAACAAGAGTTACATTGCATCAAGAACACCGCTGGAGATGAGATGCTACTTTTTGTCTTTCTTCTTTCCTCCCTGAGAAATTTACAAAAAAAATAAATAAATTAGAAATACAACAAAACAACACCCACGTTTCCTAATGTAACTATAATCACAAAAAATCAAAAACTAACTTCAGCTCTGACTATAATATATAAAACGAAAACGAATAAACACTCTAGATTCCTTTTATAATTACACTATGGACAAAACTTTCATTCAACCCAACATTAACCACTTAAGCCTAACTGTACAAAAATTTGTCCAGTTAGGCTGCGCGCACTCCCGCGGGCCGCGCACGTTCCCGCAGGGGGCTCCCGTGCGCGCTCCCGCCGCCGGCCGTCAGCCCAGCGATCAATGAAAGGGATTATAGATCCCTTTCACTGATCGAAGCCACCCCCCCCCCCCCCCCCCCCCGGAGAAAAACCGACGCTGCGGTTTTTTTGAGCTCAAAAAGTTCCTGGTCTTCATTCTTCTTTTTGACTCTTTGACTGTGGCCATGTTGTGGCCAAATAGTAAAACTACACCCACAACCACTTTCTATTAAATGAATACATTTTTTAACATTTAAAATTAGCTGTTTACCTCCTACATTAAAAAATACCCAAATAAAATTTTTAATAAAAAAAACAAACAAAAAAAAATAACAATAATAATAATAATAAAATATAAATAGTTACCTAAGGGTCTGAACTTTTTAAATATGCATGTCATAAATATAATTTATTGAATTATGGCCTTTTAAATAGTGATGGACGCAAATTGAAAAAATGCACCTTTATTTCTAAATAAAATATCGGCGCCATACATTGCGATAGGGACATAATTTAAATGGTGTAATAAGCGGGACAAATGGGCAAATAAAGTACATGGGTCTAAATTATGGTAACATGTATTCATTTCAAACTATAATGGCCAAAATTGATTTAGAATAAATTAATTCTCAGCAAAACGTATCACCCAAAGAAAGCCTAATTGGTGGCGAAAAAAACAAGATATAGACCAATTCATTGTGATGAGTAGTGATAAAGTTATTGGCAAATGAATGGGAGGTGAAAGTTGCTCAGATGCAAAAAAAATCTCAACCCTGTGGGCTTAAGTGGTTAAAGTGAACCTGAAGTGCTTTTAAAATTAAAAAAAAGAGACTTACCTAAGGAGGGGGAAGGCTCTGGGTCCTATAGAGCCTTTCCTCTCCTCTGCCGATCCCCGGCTCCATAGTGTGCATGCGCAAGAAAGCATGGAGCCACCTGTCTAAATCTTCCAAAGCCTCCGGTGGTGGGAGATTTGAACTGGGGAGATAGCGCTGGAACGAGGGGACCGTGAGAGAAATGAGGCTCAATTGGACCCAGAGCCCTCCCTCTCTTAAAGTGGATCTGAGATAAACTTTTACTCATTGCATAATTGTGTTCTTTTCATATAATTTATAGGGCATTCCTCAAGCCAAATACTTTTTTTGTTTTGTTTTAATACTCGAATTCCCTATAAACTAAACAAGCCTCGCCCACAGCTTTTCAGAGAGCCTTGGCACTCAGTCCCAGGTAGCAAGGGCTTATGGGAGCTCAGTCTGGGCAGGAGGAGGTTACTAGCCAGAGATTTCAGAGGCAGAGGGGAGGAGGGAGGAGGAGAGGATACTGAATTTACACACAGGCAAGCTGATAGCATCTCCAGCCCTCAGCCTGTGACAATGTGACAAACAGAACATTGCTGCCCTCATTGTATCACAGGAATAAATAATCATAAACCGTTTAAGCTGTTTGCAGCTAGATATGCTATCTAAACTTTAGATAAGATATATAGACAAGTTACTTATTATAGTTCGTTTTTCATCTCGGATCTGCTTTAAGGCACCTGTTTTTTTTTTTTTGTTATTTTAAAAACACTTCGCACTACGGAGCCGCCCGTCTTCAGGAAGACTTCTGAAGCTTTCCGTGGTGGAAGAGAGGAGTATTCAACCCATCGCCGGTCAGAGACTGCTAGCGGGGTAGACAGCGCTGGAACAAGGGAACAAGGAGAGGAACAGGAAGGCCCTACAGGACCCAGAACCTTCCATCTCCATAGCTAAGTGTCTGTGTTTTTATTCTAAAAACACTTCAAGCTCGCTTTAACAGAGCAATGAAGGCTACCAGGGTGAGCTGACTGACTGGAACAGTGGGAGTAAAAAGCAATTGCTCAGTCGTTACAGGATAACCATTAGGATCTTACCTCAGAATCGCTGCCGGAGCTGGAACTGCTTTTGTCTCCTTTATGTCCATCCTGGGAACAAAAATATACAAAAATATACAAAAAGTCAGCTAACACATCATCTTTACATAATGCAAAATGCCCCAAAGGAATGGATGTGGGAGAAACAGGATAAACTCTATGTGAACGCATGAACCACCACAGGTTCACTATTAACAGCAGAAAAAAAACAACAAGAACATATATGCTGATTTCCCAGTGCCCACACATTTCTGCTTACGTGGACACAGTTTACGTGATCTTCTTGTCATTGTATTAATGGGTGGCTTCAAATCGCATAAAGAAAGACTAGCAAAAGAAACAAAATGTATACTTGGTTCATAATTGTAGACAAAGGTTTAAACAAGAATTCTAACTTCTTGGGCTGTTACAAAGAGTTTTTAATGCTACAATTCCTTCTATTTCACGTGCTAGAAGATGGGTTTTGAATGCTACAATTCTTTTTAGCTTATAACAAATATTATTTGTAATCTGCCTAGTCACGGTGGAACTCTGGATTTACAATGTCTTCCCATCACACGGAGTCTGTGGTTTGTGATCTTTTAGCACACAAGTGGTCCTATCTGTTTGTCATAAATTAGCTAGCATCTCTGTGAAAGCCTCCTGAAGTTGTAATTTACCACTTGCCGACCGCACACTCATACCGTGTGGCGGCAAAGTGGTAGCTGGAGGACCAGCGACGCAACTGTGCGTCGCCAGGTGCCTCCCTAATTAATCAGGAAAGGCCGCTGGCGCGAGCGGCCGTTTCCTGTTAGATCACGGAGCGGGTCTCCGTGAATAGCCTGCGAGCCGCTGATTGTGGCTCGCAGACTAAATGTAAACGTAGGAGACATCGGTCTCCTTTGTTTACAATGTACGGCGCTGCTGCGCAGCAGCAGATCGGCGATCCCCGGCCAATCAGCGGCCGGGGATCGCCGCCATGTGACAGGGGACAGCCTGTCACTGGCTGTACAGGGCGGATAGCGTCCTGTGCAGCCCCGATCACCGGGGATGAGCAGGTAGGAGAGGGAGGGGGGAATTTCGCTGCGGAGGGGGGCTTTGAGGTGCCCCCCCCCCGCAACATGCCTGCCCACCGGAGCGATCAGACCCCCCCCCCTGCACATCATCCCCATAGGGGGGAAAAAAGAGGGGCGATCTGATCGCTCTGCATGAAACATGATCTGTGCTGGGGGCTGCAGAGCCCACCCAGCACAGATCACAAAAAATAATGCTGGTCCTTAAGGGGGGGTAAAGGGTGGGTCCTCAAGTGATTAAAGTATCAAATGACATTTATTTATGTCTGCAAAAGAATGTTTCTCCTTCGAATGTGCAGTGTATATAAGCTGTGTTTTTTTAACATCTTGTTAATATACAGGAACTAAGTCTAAAGAAGACTTATTAGTCGAGAGCTTACTTTTTATTTACCTCTAAGTTAGCCAATAAATGGTATTATCCAGATTTAAAACTCCCTGCTTTTACATAATGAAGAAAGTCTTCTACTGCTAGCACACTGCCCTCTGCTGGTAGACTAGGTGAAATAATCCGTTTACAGGCAATCCCTAGTTAAACACAACTTGAGATACAACATTTTAGCATTCACACTAGAAATCGTTAAACGCAATCGCAAACGCTGAGCAATTTTCTGGAGTTTTCCAGGGTTTTTTCCTAGAGATTTTCCAGCGATTTTTCACTGTACAGAAATCGTTTTTTCAGCGATTAGCGTTTTTTTGATTTCAATAAGTTGTGTCTGTCTTCCATAAACAGGAAATGACATCTGCACAGGAAAAAGAGGTGTTTTCTGGGTAAACTGCAAGATTTGATGGGTAAAATTGCTGGAGAAACACTGTTGATTGTGAGCAGGCCAGCGCTTCCAGAGTGATTTACAAGCGCTCAGATACTTAACACTGAAACGCTAATCACTCAGAAAATGCTCAGGCAATGCGTTTCCATTTCACAAAATTGCAAATCACTTAGATGAGAACAGTGGTGCTCGGATACCATTTTTCATTATCTGGAACTAATTCGGATCCGGATACCCAGATATCCGATCCGGGTTGGATATCTGGATTCAAAATTTTCCAATCCGAATCGGATATCCGACCCTAGTATCCGGGATATCCGGCCGGATTCGGATATCTGGATAGAAAAGTGTCCTTTAACCGGTTCAGCGCCGCGGTCCGAAAATCTCATGCATCCGAGCAACGTTCACCTCCCATTCATTCGCCTATAACTTTATTGCTACTTATCACAATGAATTGATCTATAGCTCGTTTTTTCCGCCACCAATTAGGCTTTCTGTGGGTGATACATTTTGCTAAGAGCCACTTTACTGTAAATGCATTTTAACAGGAAGAATAAGAAAAAAACGGAAGAAATTCATTATTTCTCAGTTTTTGGCCATTATAGTTTGAAATTAATATACGCTACCGTAATTAAAACGCATGTATTTTATTTGCCCATCTGTCCCGCTTATTATACCATTTAAACGATGTCCCTATCACAATTTATGGTGCCGATATTTCATTTAGAAATAAAGGTGCATTTTTTCAATTTGCGTCCATCACTATTTATAAGCTTATAATTTTAAATAATATAATAACATATTCTCTTGACATGCATATTTAAAAAGTTCAGACCCTTGGGTAACTATTTATGTTGTTGTTTTTTTTTTTTTAATTGTTGTTTTTTTTTTTTTTAAATAAAAAAAGTGTATGTGGGTAATTTTTGGTGTGGGAGGGAAACTGCTAATTTTAAATGTAAAATAATGTTTTTTTTTTATCAAAAATGTATGTGGGTGCAGTTTACTATTTGGCCACAAGATGGCCACAGTGAAAAAAGTCCTAGATGCGAACCAGCTCGCATCTAGGAACTAAAATGCTGAGAAGTTGTTTCCTGGGGGCAGAAATACCGCGCTCTCTGGAGAGAAAGCGTCGGTATTTCTGCGGGGAAGTTAGATCGGTGAATGGGAATTATATTCCCATTCACTGATCGGGGGGCTAGCGGCGGGCAGCGGGAGCGCGCGCGGGGGCGCGCCCGATCGCGCGCACGAGCCGGCGGCAGCACCAGTGCCTATCTGGACGAGGAAGCTCGTCCAGATAGGCCGAACTGGTTAAATTGCTTTAAAAAGGGTTTTGGGGGTCAATGAGGCATGTATCATCATTATTTTGCAAAGGGAAACACTAATTGATGATGTGGGGTCTTAAAATCCCCCCCCCAAAAAAAAATGGCTGTCAATTAACATCAGGCCTAGGTTCCAGACAGCAAAGTGCCATGTGCAAAGTGCAAAGCGCAAAGTGCCACATGCAAACACGTGCAAAGTGCCACGTGCAAAGTGCCACGTGCAAAGTGCTACATGCAAACATGTGCAAAGTGCAAAGTGCCATGTGCAAACACATGCAAAGTGCAAAGTGCCATGTTCAAAGTGCCAAGTGCAAAGTGCCATGTGCAAACACGTGCAAAGTGCCATGTGCAAAGTGCCAAGTGCAAAGTGCCACGTGCAAAGTGCCACATGCAAACACGTGCAAAGTGCCACGTGCAAAGTGCCACGTGCAAAGTGCTACATGCAAACATGTGCAAAGTGCAAAGTGCCATGTGCAAACACATGCAAAGTGCAAAGTGCCATGTTCAAAGTGCCACGTGCAAAGTGCCACGTGCAAACAAGTGCAAAGTGCCACATGCAAAGTGCTAACAAGTGCAAAGTGCCACGTGCAAACACGTGCAAAGTGCCACGTGCAAAGTGGCATGTGGCACTTTGCACGTGTTTGCACTTTGCACGTGTTACTTTGCACGTGTTTGCACTTTGCACGTTGCAATTTGCACGTGTTTGCACGTGGCACTTTGCACTTGTTTGCACTTTGCACGTGGCACTTTGCTCGTGTTTTCACGTGGCACATTGCACGGGTTTGCTTTTTGCACGTGGCACTTTGCACGTGTTTGCACTTTGGACGTGGCTGCACTTTGCATGTGGCTGCACTTTGCACGTGGCAGGCAGCAGCTGGCCTGGTGTGTGCACAGCACACACACAGACACATGGCAGCTGCAGTAGCACTGCAGCACACACTCTAAATGTCACACTATGACATCAATCAAGCTAATGAACGATTTAACTATAGTGTAGTGATAGTGAAGGGGTTAATCACTGAACAGCTTATCACTGTGTACAGCCCTTGGCCCAGCAGCAGTGCAGCACACACTCTAAAGGCTCATACACACATCAGACCATAGTGTTTTGAAAATGAAAGATCACAGACCAATTTTACCCCCTTCCATGTAGTATGAGAGCCATACCTTCACAGTCTATTCTATGGAGCTGAACTCCCCATCAGACAGAAATCTTTGCAAGATGCTGCACACACAGATTGCATTCATAGTCTATGAGATCTGCAGATCCTTACACACCTTGTTTAACAGACATTCATCTGCAGATCAGATCCACCAAGATGGATTTTTAGATCTGCAGATGATTGTCTGATCTGCAGATGAATGTCAGTTAAACAAGGTGTGTATGAGGATCTGCAGATCTCATAGACTGAATGCATTTTGCAGGAACGGATCTTTGGCAGGAACAGATCTTTTGCAGATACTGATCTTTTGTGTCTGTACAGATCCGTGTGTGCAGAATCTTGCAAAGATTTGTCTGATGGGGAGTTCAGCTCCATAGAAAAGACTGTGTAGGTATGGCTCTCATACTACATGAAGGGTGGTAAGATTGGTCTGTGATCTTTAATTTTCAAAAGACTATGGTCTGATGTGTGTATGTGGCCTTAGGCTGGGAGCCCTCTGATTGGCTCAATGAGGTCAGGTGGGGCTGGCCAGGGTTCCCCTCTGTGGTAGGTTGCTAGGGCTTCTGATGGGAGCCCTCTGATTGGCTCCAGGACGTCATCTCCTTAGTTACAGTATTTCGGATCCGGATACCCGCAGATATCCGCGGATATTCGAATTATGAGCCCAACTATCCGCAGATAGCTATCCGGATTTGGGCCTAGCTATCTGGAACCTGGATCCGGTCGGATAGGCCTAAGAAGTTCGGATATCCGGGTTACCGGGATATCCGGAATCCTGATGAGCAGCACTGGATGAGAACACTTCCATACACTTTTCATTGTACAAGCATTTTTCAAAATGTTAGCGATTTTCAGCGATGCTGAAATCGCTTGTAAAGCGCACAAGTGTGAAAGGGCCCTCAGAGATACAAACAAAGATGTCTTCATGTACAAAATGTACAATATTGTATTTTATTACATATTTTGTTGTTAAATTTTACAGTTTGTATAAAAATTGTTATAGGTAGTTTAACATTTTTTAAAAGCACAATTAATACAAACAAAAATATAGTTTATACTATATATCCAAATCCAGAATTTTCCAAAAATTAAATAATTTATCCACGTTTCACCATGTATAACCCAGGTCTCAACTTACAAACAATCTCCCAGAAAAGAACCTGTTTGTAAGTAGGGGACAGCCTGTATTAAAGTTTAACTTAAAGAGAAAGCATAACCAAGAATTGAACTTAATCTCAATCAGGGATGGTCGTAGTCAGCCAACTTCGCTACGCTGGTATTTTTACGCAAATACGCTTCGCAATCTACGGCAATGTAATCATAAACTTCACTACGTTTGCATTTCGTAGACTACGTGTTAAATTACGCATGCTTCGCGTAGTGCGAAGCGTAGTTGATGCGACCGCTTATGCCCTTATGCGGAAAATTTTCCGCAATAATCTTCAACCTATTTGCAAGTATAAAGTAATATAAGTGTACATTCCACCTTCCAATGCGGAATTGTATGCGTCTAAAAGGGCAATAATATTTCTGCGCAAGCGCAATGACCCATATAGATGCAGTTACCGCACGTGTAGTTGACTTCGCAATACATACGTCAACTACGCATAGCGGGCGAAGCTTCGCATAGCGGGACTACGACTACGCGGAAATGCGTACGTGTAGTTCTTAAACTTCGTCTATGAACTACGATGCGTAGTTGCGTACTACGACGCGTAGATTCGCGCTGGCGTAGTTTACGAGCAACCCTGGTCTCAATCAGTAGATGCCCCCTTTCCCATGAGAAATCGTTTCCTTTTCACAAACGGATTATCAGGGGGCTCTGTATGGCTGATTTTGTGGTAAAACCCCTCCCACAAATGATGTCAGCGCCTCACAGCACTGAGGTACTGACATCACACTGTGGGAGCCTTGTTGTATTGTGGGAAATAACAGCTGTTTACAACTGCCAAAAAAGCAAGCAGCAGCTACTACCACTGACATCACCTTCCAGCAGTAAAAATGTCACCATGTGATACATGTCATAATGTAAATCAGGTTCAGGAAATACTTTACAATGAGCAAACACTGACTAAATCATTTATACATAATGATTGTAAGAATTAAGCACTTTTTTTATTACATTATTTTCACTGGAGTTCCTCTTTAACCATTTAAGCCTTCTGGACAGTGACTGAGTGTCCTGCTGATCGAATTTGGTATGTCCACAATTAAGCAACGACCTTATTATCTTGGGTGTGCCCCTCAACACACTCATTTAGCCGGTCATGCTTCATTGTGATACGCAAACCCCTTCACCGCGGCAAGGTAATGATCACGAAGGGGAATAGGCACATGTACATGCCTTTTGTTTTGTTGATGCAGCCGCAGTGCAGCCAGAAAATTAGGCAGGCATGTACACGCACCAGAAAAATTATTATAGCAGCTGCTGCTAGCAGCGGCCTTAAAAATTCAGGAATCCGCCTGGAGTCCTGGACCCTGTTGGTGGTGGCGGAGAAGGCAGTCAAGCGGCCTGCAGGCAGAGATGCTGTGTGGGGAGCGACTTAGTCTTGGGACAGGCAGCCAGTCACACAGCGTGCAGGCAGAGATGCTGTGTGTGGGGACTGACTTAGTCTTCGGGTGGACAGTAGCCCTCTGGGATCCATGCCTCATTCATTTTGATAAAGGTGAGGTACTGAACACTTTTGTGACTTAGGCGACTTGTCTTCTCAGTGACAATGGCTCCAGCTGCGCTGAAGGTCCTTTCTGACAGAACGCTTGAGGCAGGGCAAGACAGAAGTTGGATGGCAAATTGGGATAGCTCTGACCACAGGTCAAGCCTGCGCACCCGTAGTAGTCCAGGGGTTCATCGCTGCTCACAGTGTCTACATCCACACTTAAAGGAGAACTGTAGTGAGATGTATATAGAGGCTGCCATATTGATTTCCTTTTAAGCAATACCAGTTGCCTGGCTATCCTGCTGATCATCTGCCTCAAATTCTTTTAGCCCTAGACCCTGAACAAGCATGCAGCAGATCAGGTGTTCCTGACATTGTCAGATCTGACAAGATTAGCTGCATACTGGTTTCTGGTGTGATTCTGCAGGCAGATAGCTCAGCAGGACTGCCAGGTAACTAGTATTGCTTAAAAGGAAATCAATATGGCATCCTCCATATACCTCTCACTACAGTTCTCCTTTAAGGCCAGGTAGTCGGCTACCTGCCGGTCGAGGCGTTGGTGGAGGGTTGGACTAAAGAATGTCTGTATGTCTGACATCACCATGAGATCACTAGAGCGTACTGTCCTTGCCTGCGTGGACATGGGAGAAGGAGGAAGATTACTGGCAGTGGCACTTTAATTCCGTTGTGCTATGACATCAACCTTAATCACACTGTAAAGCATACTTGCCAAATGGTGTTTCAAGTGCTGCATCCTTTCAGCCTTGTGGGTATTTGGTAACATCTCTGCCACTTTGTGCTTATACCAAGGGTCTAGTAGTGTTGCCACCCAGTACAGGTCATTCTCATTCCCCTTGAGTATTTTTATACGGGGGTCCCTCAACAGGCTGGACAGCATGAAAGACGCCATCTGCACAAAGTCAGATGCCGCCGTACTAGCCATCTCGTCTTGCTCTTCCTCAGTGATGTCAGGTAAGTTCTCCTCCTCCCCCCAGCCACGAACAATACCACGGGAAAGGTGAGCAGCACAAGCCCCCTGCGACGCCTACTGTGGTTGTTCTTCCACCTCCTCCTTAAAAAAAAACACCTTCCTCATCTGACTCCTCTTCCCCAGACGACTCCTCCTCCTCCTCCCCCCTCCTCTGTGATGCCGCAGGTGTTGATGATGCTGCAGTTGATGTTTCAAAAAATTCTTCCCCCTCCTGTTCCTGGTCATGCTCCTCTACAGCTTGATTCGCCACTCTATGCACGGCACGCTCCAGGAAGAAAGCATATGGGATCAAGTCACTGATGGTGCCTTCACTGCGACTCACCAGGTTTGTCACCTCCTCAAACGGACGCATGAGCCTGCAGGCATTACGCATGAGTGTCCAGTACTTCGGCCATAACATCCCCAGCTCCCCAGAGCATGACCTTTCACTGTAGTTGTACAGATACTGTTTGACGGCTTTTTCCTGTTGTAGCAGGCGGTCAAACATGAGGAGTGTTAAATTCCGTTGAGGGCAGGCTATGACAAATCAAGGGCCTCACCGGCAAGTTGTTTCTCCGCTGAATATTGGCCAAGCGTGCCATGGCCGTGTAGGACCGCCTGAAATGCCCACACACCTTCCTGGACTGCTTCAGGACCTCCTGTAAGCCTGGGTACTTAGACACAAATCTTTGGATTATAAGATTGAGCACATGTGCCATGCAGGGTACATGTGTCAACTTTCCCAAACTCAAAGCCGAAATGAGATTGCTGCCATTGTCACACACCACGTTGCCAATCTCCAGTTGGTGGCCACTGATCCACCTGTTTGTTCAGAGCAGCCAGGAGAGCTGCTCCAGTATGACTCTCGGCTTTGAGGAAAGACATTTCCAAGATGGCAAGACACCGTTGTACATGGCATGCAGCATTGGCCCTGGGGAGCTGGGAGTGTGTAGTTGGAGAGGATGTAACAGGAGGAGTAGGAGGAGAAGGAGAGGAGGTGGCAGCAGGCCTGCCTGCAAGCCGTGGAGGACTGGAGGTGTCACAACTAGGTCTGCTGCACAGCCACATAATCCCTGCTTGCCAGCGGTCACCACGTTGACCCAATGTGCCATATAAGTAATGTACCTGCCCTGACTGTGCTTGGCAGACCAGGCATCCGTGGTCAGATGGACCCTTGACCCAACACTGTGTGCCAGAGATGACACCACTTGCCTTTCTACATCACGGTACAGTTTGGGCATCACCTTTTGAGAAAAATATTTGCGGCCTGGTATCTTCCACTGCGGTGTCCCCAAATTTTTGGAAGGCCTCAGAGTTCACCAGCCGGTATGGTAACAGCTGGCGAGATAACATTTCCGCCAAGCCAGCTGTCAGACGCCAGGCAAGGGGGTGACTGGCAGACATTGGCTTCTTCCGCTCAAAGATTTCCTTCATGGACACCTGGCTGCTGCTGTGGGCAGAGGAGAAGGAACCGCTCAAGGTGAGAGGCAGAGTGGAGGAGGGTGGCTGTGAAGGTGCAAGGGAGAAAGTGGCTGAAGAAAATGCTGCACCTAAAGGAGGAAGAGGAGGCGGTGTGTGGCTTTGCGTTTGTTTGCTGCTTTTCCTCAGGTGGTCTTCCCATTGCCGTTTGTGCTTTTTCACCATGTTCCTATGCGGGTCTTGGTCTTTCCACGACTCAATCTTTGATTGCAGATAGTTCATTTAAAACAGCGTGCGGTCACACATATGCAGTGAAAGCTATACAGTGACTGCTATATAAAACAGCGTGCGGTCACACAGGTGCAGTGAAAGGTATGCAGTGACTGGTATTAAAAATGTTCATCTGTCACATACACAGGTACAGTGAACAGGTATGCAGTGACTGCTATATAAAACTGCGTGCTGTTACACAGGTGCAGTGAAAGGTATGCATAGACTGGTATTAAAAATGTGCATCTGTCACATACACAGGTACAGTGAACAGGTATGCAGTGACTGCTATATAAAACTGCGTGCTGTTACACAGGTGCAGTGAAAGGTATGCATGGACTGGTATTACAAATGTGCAGCTGCCACACACACAGGTACAGTGAACAGGTATGCAGTGACTCGTATATAAAACTGTGTGCTGTTACACAGGTTCAGTGAAAGGTATGCATGGATTGGTATTACAAATGTGCAGCTGTCACACACACAGGTACAGTGAACAGGTATGCAGTGAATGGTATATAAAACAGCGTGCGGTCACACAGGTGCAGTGAAAGGTATGCATGGACTGGTATTATAAATGTGCAGCTGTCACACACACAGGTACAGTGAACAGGTATGCAGTGACTGGTATATAAAACTGTGTGCTGTTACACAGGTGCAGTGAAAGGTATGCACACGGCACGGACTGGTATTACAAATGTGCAGCTGCCACACACACAGGTGCAATGAAAAGGTAGGCACTGAATGTGCTGGACCAGGCACAGTATATCAATTAGCAAGGGCCAGCTGCGACAGACAGGGCTGTATATGCAGTGTCAGTGGGCCACACACACAAAAAAACACATCACAAGAACATTAGCTCTCAAAAGAGCTGTTTTGGGTGCTTTTTAGCAATAAGTATCAGCAAGGAGCAAGCTAACAAGCCTAACAAGAGCCTAACTAAGCTTTCCCTATGTCTCTGCAGCAACCTCTCCCTTCTCTTACTACTACAGCAGCAGACAGAGTGAGATCATGTCCGACGCTGCTGCCTTATATAAGGAGGGGGGGGGGGGGGGCTCCAGGAGGAAGTGCAGCCTGATTGGCTGCCATGTGTCTGCTGACTGTGATGTAGAGGGTCAAAGTTTAGCCCAATGATGTAGTATAGGGGGTGGGTCCAACGAGAGAAAAATAGTTGGTGGTCTGATATTCTCACCTTGTCACCTTTCTTTTTCTTATCTTTCTTATCCTTTTTATCCTTCTTGTCACATTTATCCTTTTCCTTGTGCTTGTCCTCCTTATGGTCTTTATCCTTATGGTCATCATCCTTGCCGAAAACTACATTATCAATGACAAGATGCATTTTATACAACAAAATATTGATGTGGAGATTTTTTAGCACAGCAGTTAGCAAAGCCTATTAAAAAATATAAATTGGTGACAGCAGCACGACCCTATGTGTTATATCTTTATCAGGGCCAAATGATCGATTAGGCATTTCAGGCACATGCCTAGAGGCCTACCTCCTTCCTTTCCATTTCTCACTGCTGCCTGCCTGTTCTCTCCCCTGCCTCTTATCTCCCAAGTTGTTACCAAAACAGTTAATTTATTTCAGGTTCAGTTTTGGAGGGTGTGGCCTCTTATGAGGGGTGGAGTGTAAGGTGTCTCCTAGGCCTATAGGACTGTTCAGATGTATATGCGACCTTGGTTTTCATGGTAAGCCACATGCAAACAGCCAAACAATCATTCACAAACAATTTGGCCAACATTCTGCTTGTAGTAAGTGACTGTTGATTCTAAGCTGCATGTACTATCCAACTGAGATTGGGGGGGAGGGGCAGGAGGAGGAAAGGCAGGAGGCTCCCTGCAGCGCCTCTTCAGACATCAGACTAGCAGCTTAACTGATCATGAACCACTGCTTCAGATGTCAAAGTTTGATGCCTGTACCATACTTTAGAAGAGAGTAACCAAGCAGCTCAGGGTGACCCAAACTACTAGGAAATGACCCCTCACCAGGGGCGTAACTAGAACTCACTGGGCCCCCTTGCAAAACTTTGGATGGGGTCCCCTCCCCCCCCCCCCCCCCCCCCCCCCTCACCTCACTTTCTGCACAGGTAAACTGAGAACCAATGTTATTCCATTGCAGTGGCGTAGCTAGGGTATTTGACACCCGGTGCGGATAATTTACTGACACCCCCCAAACAAACAAACCCAAAACCGGTGGGTGTGGCCATGACATCACATAGGTGGAGCTAACTGTAATGTAACTATGTAATAGTAAGGCAGTGGGGTGGGCTAATATAGGTAGCCAGATAGGTAGGTAGGTGCCCCCAATACAGGTTAAATAAGTAGGTGCCCCAGCATAGGTTAGATAGGTAGGTGCCCCCAGTATAGATTACATAGGTAGCTGCCCCCCAGTATAGGTTTGATAGGTAGGTTTCTCCAGTATAGGTTAGATAAGTAGCTGCCCCCTGTATAGGTTAGATAGGTAGCTGCCCCCCCAGTATAGGTTAGATAGGTAGCTGCCCCCCAGTATAGGTTAGACAGGTAGCTGCCCCCCAGTATAGGTCAGATATGTAGCTGCCCCCCAGTATAGGTCAGATAAGTAGCTGCCTCCCAGTATAGGTCAGATAGGTACATGCCCCCCAGTATAGGTTAGATAAGTAGGTGCCCCCAGTATAGGTTAGATTAGGTAGCTGCCCCCCAGTATAGGTTAGATTAGGTAGCTGCCCCCCAGTATAGGTTAGATAGGTAGCTGCCCCCTCGTATAGGTTAGATATGTAGCTGTTCCCCAGTATAGGTTAGATAGGTAGCTGCCCCCCAGTAAAGGTTAGACAGGTAGCTGCCCCCCAGTATATGTCAGATATGTAGCTGCCCCCCAGTATAGATTAGATAGGTACCTGCCCCCAGTATAGGTTAGATAGGTAGCTGCCCACCGTATAGGTTAGATAGGTAGCTGCCCCCCAGTATAGGTTAGATAGGTAGCTGCCCCTCAGTATAGGTTAGATAGGTAGGTACCCCCCAGTATAGGTTAGATAGGTAGCTGCCCCCCAGTATAGGTTAGATAGGTAGCTGCCCCCCAGTATAGGTCAGATAGGTAGCTTCCCCCCCAGTATAGGTTAGATAGGTAGCTGCCCCCCAGTATAGGTTAGATAGGTAGCTGCCCCCCAGTATAGGTTAGATAGGTAGCTGCCCCCCAGTATAGGTTAGATAGGTAGCTGCCCCCCCAGTATAGATTAGATAGGTAGCTTCCCCCCCAGTATAGGTTAGATAGGTAGCTGCTCCCCAGTATAGGTTAGATAGGTAGCTGCCCCCCAGTATAGGTTAGATAGGTAGCTGCCCCCCAGTATAGGTTAGATAGGTAGCTGCCCCCCCAGTATAGATTAGATAGGTAGCTTCCCCCCCAGTATAGGTTAGATAGGTAGCTGCCCCCCAGTATAGGTTAGATAGGTAGCTTCCCCCCCAGTATAGGTTAGATAGGTAGCTGCCCCCCAGTATAGGTTAGATAGGTAGCTGCCCCCCAGTATAGGTTAGATAGGTAGCTGCCCCCCCAGTATAGATTAGATAGATAGGTGCCCCCCATAATGGTCAGCCGCGGGGAGGGCAGCACGACCTCTCCCTCCCTTCCACTGCCCCTGCCGCCCTCCGTGCTCCCCCCTCCGAATACAAAGTTAGCGCAGCCAGGGAAGCGCTGTGTATAGCCAGGGAAGTGCTGTGAATGGTCACTCACCTCCCTGGTTCCAATCGCCGACGGTCTCCTCCCGCTCTGCATAGACGCAGATACACACGCGGAAGCAGCGTGTGTATCTGCGTCTATGCAGAGCGGGAGGAGACCGGTGTTCCAACTAGCTAGCATACATTGACAGAATAGCATACATTTAAAGTGATATACCCCTTGTTAGTAGAATCAGTGTCCCCTTGCCCGCTCGCTTCGCTCGCTGGGCTGCGGGCTCGGTCCTCGCTTCGCTCGGACAACTTTTTATTCTAACTCTATGTCCACTTGGATAGTGGAGATTGCATATCAGCACACAGGCAGCTAACTGGGGTTGAAAAGGTTAATGCTGCTGATGGGTATTATGGGGTTAATGTATGCCCTGCATGACTTTGCACATGCTCAGTAGCATTTGTATGCTATTCTGTCGGGTATGCTAAAATGTTGGAACACCGGCGGCGATTGGAACCAGGGAGGTGAGTGACCATTCACAGCACTTCCCTGGCTATACACAGCACTTCCCTGGCTGCGCTAACTTTGTATTCGGAGGGGGGAGCACGGAGGGCGGCAGGGGCAGTGGAAGGGAGGGAGAGGTCGGGCTGCCCTCCCCGCGGGTGACTCCCCCCTCCATTGTAGCACCCCCCTCCCTCAGGCTCAGGGCGGCTGGAGTCACCCCACCTGGTGCAGGTCGCACTCCCCGCACCTGCCTCACGATGCTAGTGTTCCATTGGCTAGTGCACACTTGACTGTGTTTTCCCCATGCAGATAAAAACAGACAGCAGTGAAGCACTGCAGGCCTTTTCTCTATCAATTACATTAGCTTCTGTGATAAAACGTGCATGTTTTCACACCTACAGACACACATGGTGTGCAGACACCGCATACAGAAAACCGAAAAACAGATGAGTGTGCGTCCAGCCTCGGCTTATTACACTCACTCTGTCCTTCTCTGATGGAGCAGAACTGGCTCTGCAGACTCTTCCAGCATCACTACAGTACACAGCACTTGGGGAGGGGTGGAGAGGATGGTGTACACAAGAGCCTGCTGCACACTGAATAGGGACTGTCTACAAATCTTTGTCTGCAAAACTTTGTATGATTCCTTATCAGTGGCTGAGCAGATGCAGCCATTAGAACAATTGTGCAGAGAGCAGAACATTTTTCTCTCCGTGCCCTTAGTTGCCAGTCTCTCAGGACAGGGAAAATAAACTTTTCTCACCTTGGGGCCCCCTGCCCTGCTGCTTCTGGGCCCCCCTGCAGCTGCATCTCTTGTAGGGTCTATTGTTACGCCCCTACCCCCCACCAGGGCACAAATTGCTCTCCGAGCAGTGCCATGAAACCCCCTTGCCATCACAGTTGCTTTCTCGCTAGTAGACCACTCAACAATACTCCCAGAGACAGAGACCTCGGCAGTTCCCTCAATGTATGGAGGGTGACACTGGATACATGACAAAAACACCCCCCTTCCCCCGAGGCATTACCAGGGTTGGTGTCACCCAGTGTGGAAACTCATGGTGTCACCCCTCTCTTACCCCAGGAAATTCACCAGGCTAAACAAAAATAACACTTTTTTTAGTAAGAAAACTCCTATATTTACTTAGTCTTACGCCACTCGCCCTAAGGGCCCTTTTCCACCAGCGCGTTTGCGCTGGCTGAATCGCAAAAACGCAAACCGCTAGCGATTTTACAATCGCTACGGTTTGCTTTTTAACATAGGAATCGCGGTAGGTCATTTCCACTACCGCGATTCGTTTTTTACTTGATCGCGATCGCGCCGCGGAGCGACTTTTGCCGCGATTTTGCTATGTAGTGCATAGCATAGCAAAATCGCGGCCGCGAACGTCGGGGAATCGCCGCTAATTGCGATTCAGCAATCGCTAGCGTTCAGCGTGAACGCTAGCGATTGCTAGTGGAAAAGGGCCCTTAGGGCTGGTTCAGACGGGCGTTTTTGTGGCGTTTAACGCAGCGTTTCAGACGCAGCGTTTTTTGGGATCTACTGCCATCCCATGCAAGTGAATGGGAGCGTTTACAGCTGGCTTTTGCAGGCTTTCATGAAAGCCTGGCAGTAGATCCCAGCGTTGCGTCTAGTCTCAAAAGCAACATGCTGCTTTCAGAGGCGGTAAACGCGAGGAAACAATAGCAGAGACCAGAACTGCTAGCCTTGAACGCTTTTCAAAAGCTTTCAAAAGCTAGCTTTTAAACGCTGGCGTTTAAACGCTGGCGTTTGACCGCAATGCCAAGCAAAAGCTCAGTAGACGCCCGTGTGAACCAGCCCTTAGCCTGGAGCTTGGTGTCACCCCCTCTGCAGGAGACACTTGGTTTGGTCCACACTTACCGCACCCCTCTAGTGTTGCTACTGTAACCCCTCATCCATTATCCAGCAAGGGCTACACATGGTTGTAGTGATGAGCACAGATTTCACATAGACGTCATTTCACATCGAAATTTGCAATTATTATGTGAAATCGTAATGCGAAATTTTGGGAAAAATCTTAATTATTTTATTCTGTAATTGTATTCATTTGTAATTTTGCATAATTTTCATGTAATTTTGTGCCAACTTAGCCGATGATTAGCAAAGTCACTATACATTCTATTGCCACCAAAATTGCTACATATGTTAAAGAAAACCTGTAACAAAAAAAACCTCCCCTGGGGGTACTCACCTCGGGAGGGGGAAGCCTCCGGATCCTATTGAGGCTTCCCCCGTCCTCCTGTGTCCCACGGCGGTCTCGCTGTGCCCCTCCAAACAGCGGGTTGGAAATATTTACCTTCCCGGCTCCAGCGCAGGCGCAGTATCTGCTCTCCGCTCGGAGATAGGCGGAAATAGCCGATCGCTGTCGGACCGCTCTACTGCTCAGGTGCAAGTCTCCTGCTCCAGTGTAGTAGAGCGGACCCGACAGATCGGCTATTTCCGCCTATCTCCGTGCTGAGAGCCGCAACTGCGCCCCCGCTGGAGCCAGGACAGGTAAATATATCAGCGCTTGTCAGGCTTGTCGAGGGAGGATTGCGGGAGACTTCGGGGGAGCCAGCGCTGGACTGCCTGCAGCTACAGGGGAGGGGGAAGCCTCATTGTAACCCTGAGGCTGCCCCCTCCTGAAGTGAGTACCCCCAGGGGATGTTTTTTTTGTTACAGGTTCTCTTTAAGGAGAATATTATAATTTTCAAGAAAACCTTGTCGTTTTTAAGAAAATCGATTTTAAAAATGCAAGGGAAAAAATGTTTTTTTAAACTGTCATTTTTCTGAATTTCAAAAACCATTTTCCCTTTGCATTTTTTTAAAATCAATTTTCTCAAAAACTACAAGGGCCCGTTTGCAATTAACTTTTTCTCCTTTTTTTTTCCTCCTGAGTGATATTTTCACACCCTGCCAATAAAATGCCCTTTAAACCACCAACAATCAAGAAAATACACAAAACTATTTTTCAAGCACTCTTCCAGCTACTTTTTGTGCTGAAAAGTTATTTTAAAAAGAAGCAGAGAATGTATCTCCTAGAAGAAAAGTAAGGAGAAAAAGTTAATTGCATATGGACCTTTTTGAATTTTTTTTTTTTACATGTACTCACTATTCTCTGTAATTTATGTAGCTATTTTGGTAGCATATATGGGGCCTTTGCTATTCACCGCTAAAGTCGGCACAAAATTATGTGAAAATTATGCTAAATTACAAATGATTACACAAAATCAATTTACAGATCGTTATTACGTATGGGTGTAATTGCAAAAATGTACGTGAAATTGTGTGTAATCGTAACTAGCTGATTGCAATCATCGCTATATGGTCGTCTTTGACCCCTACAGTTGATAGTTCCAGTCCTTTCTGAGTCCATCCCAGGGCCGGGCTGAGGCAGAGGCGAGAGAGGCTCCAGCCTCAGGGCGCAGTGTAGGAGGGGGCGCAGGGCGGGGCCGAGGCAGACGCCAGAGAGGCTCCAGCCTCAGGGTGCAGTGTAGGAAGGGGCGCAGGGCGGGGCCAAGGCAGAGGCCAGAGAGGCTCCAGCCTCAGGGTGCAGTGTAGGAGGGGGCGCAGGGCCGGGCTGAGGCAGAGGTGAGAGGCTCCAGCCTCAGGGCGCAGTGTAGGAGGGGTCGCAGGGCCGGGCAGAGGCGAGAGAGGCTCCAGCCTCAGGGTGCAGTGTAGGAGGGGGCGCAGGGCGGGGCCGAGGCAGAGGTGAGAGAGGCTCCAGCCTCGGGGCGCAGCATAGGAGGGGGTGCAGGGCAAGGCCAAGGCAGCGGCCAGAGAGGCTCCAGCCTCAGGGCGCAGTGTAGGAGGGGGTGCAGGGTGGGGCCGAGGCAGAGGCCAGAGAGGCTCCAGCCTCAGGGCGCAGTGTAGGAGGGGGCGCACAACTCACTCAGCTATCATTCCCCTATTGTGTTTGAAGCAGAGAGAAATAAGAAAAGGGGATACATGGCAGTGACTGCAAGCCAGATAACTAGAGATTAAGGTGGGTGGGTGCTGGAGGACCTTGTCCCGGCTCTGGTCCAACCTTTCCTATTCCTACCAGAACCCGCAGCTGAGAGTGAAAAGTGTCATCATTTTTTGCAGAAAAAGATCCCCCCAGTATAACCAAATACATTGCAATAAATATATGAAATCAGCACTTACATTTCTTTACACCTGACATGCTGCCGAGAGATCACAGCGTCCGTCTGAGGAAGATATTTTATGTCTGGATTGGAATAGAAAGAGATTGTTTAAAGTGATGTTCTGTTCTCACACAAACAAAAAAATAAAAAATTGCTATAAAAAAGTATGTTTTAGCAATATGACGTCATTAAATATTATTGATTTGCATTCAGCTTTCAATTTTCAGGCAACTGCAACAATGTTGTAGCCTGGAATCTGTATTGTTATTCAGCCTACTTATTTCCTCCTCCTGCATGAGTAACTAGCTGTGCAGCGAAGGAGGTTGTTTTCCACTCTTGCACAAATCACTGGCAGCAACAAGGATACTCTCAAACTGACAGCCAGTGGTGTAACTAAAGCTACGTACACACATACGACAACGATCGTTCGTTTTGAATGACAAACGAACTTTTAATTGACGAAAGAACGACCTAAGTAAAGTTAGCTTTTAAAGGTGTGTAACGATCTGATCGTTAGAACAAACGTTACATCGCGTAAAGCAACTATTGCGCTTGCGCATAAAAATGAAAAGTTCCATGGAGGAATAGCGAAATGCGCATGTCAAGCCTAGTACGAACGACCGTTTCCACTGATGTACTACCTTTGCAAACGATCGTCGTTGGAAAAAATCCGCCAAGCTAGATCGTTCGTTTTGAACGATCTAGCTCGTCCGTCGTTAGACTTAATGGTCGTTGCCTGCTTTTTTTAAAACGATCGTCGTTTGAAATGATTGGGGAACGTGTACGCACCTTAAGGAGCCAGTGCAAATTTTATATTGGTTCCCCCCACCCCCAGCATTCTATAAGTAACTTGACTTGCCTAAAAATTGTGGTAAAATCATGGCAAAATCACTGCGAACACGATTTTTCTAAAAATCACGATTGCAGCAATTTTGCTGTGATTTTTAAGCAAGTAAATGGGAGCGTTTTTAAAAAATGCAGACGCAGTGCTGACCAAAAAGCGCTCTGCAGCGTGTCTCAGGCCTTAGGGCCCGTTTCCACTATAGCGAATCCACATGCGTTGTCCGCATGCGGATTCGCACAGCCAATACAAGTGGATGGGCCTGTTTCCACTTGTCAGTTTTGCTGTGCGTTTTTCTGTGCAGGATTTTTCTGCACGGCAGAGCCTTCAGAATTCGCTTGCGTGTGGAATGCAGGCAAATCGCACGCAATGTATTTAATAGGGAAATCGCATACGGTTTCCCCATGCATTTTTTGCCGTGAATTCGCATGCGATTTTGCATAGGTACCCATGTTAATTCACACAGGCAGTGACTTGGTTAAAATCGCATTACCCTGACCTATGCGAAATCACATGCGCAATCGCGGCAAAAAACGCATGCGGAATCGCACCCGCATGCGATTTCGCCTGCGGTGATTCGCCGGTGATTCCGCAACGCACTAGTGGAAACGAGCCCTTATTTGACATTTATGAGGTATTTTCCCTCACTAGCCGGTCATTTCAGTTTTCCATGCAGTAACAGCCTTTAGCGAATTGACATTTCGTGAAATGTTCGATAAAATCAGCTGTTTTCTGCTTTATTGCTTGCGCTGGTAATGCTTTGTGAATTGAAGCCTATATAGGTTACTGTGAATTCTAAGGGCTCTGAAATCTATATATATAAAATCTGATGTATGTATGTATGTATGTATGTATGTGTGTGTGTGTGTATGTGCCGCGATCACGCGAAAACGGCTTGACCGATTTGAACGAAACTTGGTATGCAGATCGCTTACTACCTGGGATGATATGTTCTGGGGGTCTCGGGTCCCCCCTGCACATGTGGGCAGAGCTACAAACAGCAAATCATATTTCACCCATTCAAGTCAATGGAAAAAATGTAAAAGGCTGCCATTCTCACAGTAATCAAGCCAGAGTCCCCACACTTGGCACAGTTGGTCACTTGGTGACCGAGGTTACAAATCCAGGAAAAGTGGGCGGAGCATAAAACAGCCAATCAAATTTCAGCCATTCATTTTAAATGGGAAAATGTAAACTGCAGTCATTCTTAGACTGTTAATCACAGGGGTCTCAAACTTGCCACAGTTGGGCACTGGGTGAATGCAATTAAGATTCAAGAAAATGGGTGGAGCCTACAACAGCCAATCAAAATTCACCTATTGATTTTCAAGGGGAATATTTAAACTGCTGCTATTCTTACACTTTTAATGGTAGAGACTTCAAACTTGCTACAGTGAGTCTTTGGGTGACTGGGGTTCAAATTCACTAAAGGGGCGGGGCCACAAACAGCCAATCAGATTTCCTTGGTGGATAGACTGCTTCCATTCACACATTTTTGATGCCAGGAACCTGAAAGCTCACAAACTTGGTCATTGAGTGACTGTGTGTCAAGGTTACAAAAAGTGGGCGGAAACAAAACAACTTTTACTGGGAAAATGTAAACTGCAGCCATTCTTGCACTGTTAATGGTAGGGTTCTCAAACGTTGCACAGTTAGTCACTGGGTGACTGAGATTATGATTTTGGAAGGTGGGTGGAGCCTACAACAGCCAATAAAAATTCACCTTTTGATTTTCAAAGGGAATATTTCATCTGCTACCATTCTCTTATACTGTTAAAAGCAGATGCCTCAAACCTGGTACAGTTGGTCACTGGGTGACTAGGGTCCAAATTCAGAAAGGGGGCGGAGCCACAAACAGACAGATTTGTTTATTTTTCAATGGGAATATACAAAGTATTGATAACAAGGATCCCAAAGCTGATAAACTTGATAATTGAGTGACTGTATGTCAAGGTTAGAAAAAGTGGGCGGTGCCAACAACTAAATTTTAAACATGGCAGGGTTCCCAAACTTTACACAATTGGCCACTGGGTGACTGGGATGAATATTCAGAAATGTGGGTGGAGCCTACAACAGCCAATCAAAATGTACCTATTGATTTTCAAGGGGAACATTCACATTGCTACCATTCTCACACTGGTACTGGCAGAGGCCTCAAACCTGATACAGTCAGTAATTGGGTGACTGGGGTCCAAATTCACTAAAGGGGTAGAGCCACAAACAGCCAATCAGATTTGTAAGATTGATTTCAGCCATTCTGTTATTGGCAGGGTTCTCAAACGTGACACAGTTGGCCACTGGGTGACTGGGACTAATATTCAAAAAAGTGGGTGGAGCCTACAGCAGCCAATAAAAATTCACCTTTTGATTTTGAAGGGGAATATTTACATTGCTGCCATTCATGCACTCTTAATGTCAGAGGCCTAAAATCTGCTACAGTCAGTCACTGGGAGACTGGGGTTTAAATTCTGAAGGGAGCGGGCCAAAAACAGCCAATCAGATTTGTTTAATTTCAGTGGTAAAATGCAACTTATTGATGCCAAGGACCTCAAAGTTCATAAACTTGGTCATTAAGTGACTGTATGTCAAGATTAGAAATAGTGGGCGGAGCCAAAAACAACTAACTTCTTACATGGGAAAATATAAACTGCAGCTTTTCTTACACTGTTAATTGCAGAGTTCTCAAACTTCACACAGTTGGTCACTGGATGACTAGGATTAATATTTGGAAAAGTAGGTGGAGCCTACAAGAGCCAATCAAAATTCACCTATTGATTTTCAAGGGGAATATTGAAACTGCAGCCATTCTCACACTCTTAATAGCAGAGGCCTCAAACCTGCTACAGTCGGTCGTTAAGTGTCTGGGGTTCAAATTCAGTAAAGGGGCGGAGCCAAAAACAGCCAGATTTCTTTGCTGGATAAACTGCTTCCATTAGCACAATTTTGATACCAGGAACCCAAAAGCTCACAAACTTGGTCATTGAGTGACTGTGTGTCCAGGTTACAAAAAGTGGGTGGAGTTAAAAACAGATTTTTCTGGGAAATTGTAAACTGCAGCCCTTCTTCACTGTTAATGGCAGGGTTCTCAAACTTAGCATAGCTGGTTACTGGGTGATTGGGATTAATATTCAGAAAAGTGGGTGGAGCCTAAAAATGCCAATCAAAAATCACATGTCACTTTTCAAGGAGAATATTAAAATTGCTGTCATTCTTGCACTAATGGCACAAGCCTCACACCTGGTACTGTTGGTCATTGGGTCACCGGGGTTCAAATTCAGAAAAGGGGACAGAGCCACAAACAGTGAATCAGATTTGTTTCATTTCATGGGAAAATACAAATTATTGATGCCAAGGACCCCAAAGCTCACAAACTTGGGCATTAAGTATTGACTTTGTGTCCAGGTTACAAAAAGTGGGTGGAGCCAAAAACAAATTTTACTGGGAAAGTGTAAACTGCAGCCCTTCTTACACTGTTTATGGCAGGGTTCCCAAACTTTGCCCAGATGGTCACTGAGTGACTGAGATTAATATTCAGGGAAGTGGGTAGAGCCTATAATAGCAAAATTCACCTGTTGATTTTCAAGTGGAATATTTAAATTGCTGCCATTTTTACACTGTTAATAGCAGATGCCTCAAACCTGCTACAGTTGGTCTTTAGGTGACTGGGGTTCAAATGCTGGAGAGGGGCAGAGCCACAAACAACCTATCTGATTTGTTTAATTTTTATGGGAATATACAAATTATTGATGCCAAGGACACCAAAGCTCACAAACTTGGTCATTGAGTGTTTGTGTGTTAGGGTTAGAAAGTGGGCGGAGCCAACACCAGTCAAATACATACCCGAGCAATGCAGGGTCATCAGTGGGAGGAGACAAATACAAATTTCACTGGGAAAATGTAAACTGCAGCCATTCTTACACTCTTAATGGCAGGATTTTTAAACTTTACACAGTTGGTCACTGGGTGACTGGGATGAATATTCAGAAAAGTGGGTGGAGCCTACAAAAGTGAATCAAACTTCACCTATTGCTTTTCAAGGGGAATATTTAATTGCTACCATTCTTGAACTGTTAATGGCACAGGCCTCAAACCTGGTACAGTTGGTTATTGGGTGATTGGGGTTCAAATTCAGAAAAGGGGGTGGAGCCACAAACAGCCAATCAGATTTTTTTCATTTCAATGCAAATTATTGATACCAAAGACCGCAAAGCTCACAAACTTGGTAATTGAGTATGTGTGTGTTAGGGTTAGAAAAAGTGGGTGGAGCCAACACCAGCCAAATACATACCCGGGCAACGCCGGGCAATCAGCTAGTGTATGAAATAAAAACTTTTTTAGGCTTAGTTCAGAATGCAAAACGCAACCCCTAAGCGCTTAACAACTGCGATTTTGATTTTCAGCGTGATTTTTAAAGCTATGTGTGTTATTGCACATTCCTTTAAAGAACAACAGAAGTGAGAGGTATATGGAGGCTGCCATATTTATTTCCTTTTGAGCAATACTGGTTACCTGGCTAACCTCCTGATCCTCTGCCTCTAATACTTCTATTCACAGACCCTGAACAAGCATGCAGCAGATCAGGGGTTTCTAACATAATTGTCAGATCTGGCAAGATTAGCTGCATGCTTGTTTCTGGTGTGATTCAGACACTACTGCTGCAGCCAAATAGACCGGCATGACAACCTGGCAACTGGTATCGTATAAAAGGAAATAAATATGGCAGCCTCCATATTTTTCTCACTTCAGTTCTCCTTTAAGTATAATCGCTCTGAAAAAAAAATGGTACATGCAGTAGAATTTTTTGATTTTCCAAAAAATGGAAACATTGCTGTGAGAACCCCCTCGTAGTGTGACACTGCAGTCGCGTTTTGCCGATCACCGGCCATCAACAAGTGTAGTGCAATCGCCCCCAGCTTAAACCAGCCCTGACTAGCAGACCTTTGCCTCGCCTGTCTCCACAGTGCAGCCCTCATAAGTAAAGTACAACAAATCAACAGAGATGATGCTGTTACCTGTCAGAAGATCTTCTGGCGTCTTTGCAGCTACAGCACAGGCAATATCAGTGGTACAGAATAATGGATGGGTGGGTCCTGTACAGCAGCCAACGCCCATCAGAACCAGAAATACCGGTCACATAACATGCCCCCACCCAGATCTATCAGGGAATCATTCAAGAGCTAGATGTATAGGTGTGTTATAAATGAGAATGCATTTAAAGTGAATGGGAACCGCATTTTTTTAAAAATGAAGCAAATACTTACCTAAGGAGAGGGAAGGCTCTGGGTTGTATAGAGCCTTCCGTCTCCTCTCTCGGTGTCCTCTATCCTGTGCTGGCTCCCTCCCCCCCCCCCCCACCCGTTTCAATCCCCCGCCGAAAGGGTATTTGGAAGTCTTCGGGAGCCGTGTCCTCCTGAAGACGTGCGGCTCCATACTGCACAGGCGTGAGCGTGAAAGAGAGCGTGCTTGCGCAGGTGCAGTACAGGGCCGCCCTTCTTCAGGAGCACTCGGGCTCCCTGAAGACTTCTGAAGCCTCCTTCGGCCGAGTAAAGCAATATTTGACTAAATTTGTCATATACTGCTACCGGGCGAGCCAGCACTGGAACTAGGGGACCAGGAGAGGAGCGGGAAGGCTCTATAGGACCTAGAGCCTTCCCTCTCCTCCAATTCACTTTAAGGGGTCAGTAGTTCTGAACATACCCCAGAAGTTGTAAAAAAAAAAATGTTATTCCATCATTACAAAAGGCTGAGATGGGCAATGCGTTTCGTGGAGGCATAGGACCACTTCTTCAGGACAGTTATATCAGTGCCTGCCGTGTAAACAACCCAGCGTTGAGCGCCTCCCATATCCCATGTGGTTCAGACCCACAATATGGAGAGGGTGCAGCAGTGCCTGCTACAATCTGCCAATCATGTAATGGGCTAGTTGTGGGGTACAGTGTAAGGACTCGTTCACACTAAGGGCGTTTTTGCCCTTTTTTCAAGCGCAGGCGATTTTCAAAATCGCCCTAAAACGCTTGTGCAATGATTGCCTATTAGAGAGTTCACATCTGAGCGGTTTGTTTCTGATCCGCTCAGCAAAGCGCTGCCTGTACCTTTTTTTGAGGCGATTTTGCCTCAATGGAAGGTATAGGAAAAACGCAAAACGCTCACAAAATCGCTTTGTATGTCAATTGCGTTCGCATTTTTAAAGAGACTCCGTAACAAATATTGCATCCCGTTTTTTATCATCCTACAAGTTCCAAAAGCTATTCTAATGTGTTCTGGCTTACTGCAGCACTTTGTACTATCACAGTCTCTGTAATAAATCAATGTATCTTTCCCCTGTCAGACTTGTCGGCCTGTGTCTGGAAGGCTGCCAAGTTCTTCAGTGTTGTGGTTCTGCTATGAACTCCCCCCTCCAGGCCCCTCTATGCACACTGCCTGTGTGTTATTTAGATTAGAGCAGCTTCTCTCTTATCTTTTACAAGCTGGATAAATCGTCCTCTGAGCTGGCTGGGCTTTCACATACTGAGGAATTACAGACAAGGGCAAAGCTGTTTGCAGGAAGAAACGAGCAGCCTGAAACTTCAGTGCATGAGAGATGCAGGGGGAAAGAAACACAAAAATGATCTCTTGAGATTCAAAAGGAATGCTGTATACAGCCTGCTTGTGTATGGATGTATTTTCTATGTGTGGACATACTGTACATCAACCTACTTCCTGTTTTGGTGGCCATTTTGTTTGTTTATAAACAAACTTTTTAAAACTGTTTTTAACCACTTTTAATGCGGCGAGGAGCGGTGAAATTGTGACAGAGGGTAATAGGAGATGTCCCCTAACGCACTGGTATGTTTACTTTTGTGCGATTTTAACAATACAGATTCTCTTTAAGAATAAATACATAGTATTTATTCTTTTCCGGGTCAAAGACTTCACTTCCTGACTTGCGTCAGGGAGTTAATTAAAAAAAACCTCTCTGGAAAAGTGCTTAGAAAAGCACTTTTAACAAAAATGCACCGCCCACCCAAGTGCCGGGAATCGCAAAAAAAAATTGTGTCACAAAGCGCCCAACGTGACACGCTAACGCAATCGGAACGCAATGTGAACAAGGCCGAACTGCTTATCCTATAGATGCTGAGGTGTTGACAAACCTGTACCTTTAAAAAGAGGGTTTACTGATCAAATCCTCATTTAAGTTATTTTAACTTCCCCTTTTTTGGATGCTTATTGCGTGAAATAAGTCCTAATTTGCAGTTTTGTGCGCTGCATATCAATCTTTTTTACAGTTTTTAAGGACCCCAACAGCCAAAACAAAAAGCAGTTAAAATCTGACAAAATATCCTCAAGACAGTATATATGAGCCAGCCTCCCTACTCACTTGTCTTACAGGAAATGCTTTTGAAAAACAAAGATAACCCTAAGAATCTCCCATGAGGAGATGGACTAGTCCAAAACCTGTCGGTTCTGTCAAATTTTTAAATTTTAACATTTACATGCTTACATTTTTTTTTGTGCTGGAGTAGTCCTTGGCTTTAATCTTTATTTCCTGGCTGAGTGGGTTTGTATTGCTGTCTTTCGGATGCAGCCTGCCTGGGAGGGGGGCGGTCTGTGTGTCCAGACTCCTCCCCTTATCCAGTCATCATCCACATGGAGCAGTCATGGAGGGCCTGGGATGGTCACCTTGTGTACGTAGCAGATGTGCCCCCAGTATTAGGTAGGCACCCCCCCCCCCCCCCAACTATAGTTATCCAGGCATGGCTCCAGTATTAGGTAGGTTCCCCCAATACAAGTAGTCAGATGTGGCCCCAATATTAGGTAGGTACCCCCCTGCCCGGTATAGGTACCCAGATGAGGCCCTAGCATTGAGTAGGTCCTCCCATATAGGTTGTAGATGTGTCCCTAGTATTATGTAGGTACCCCCCCCCCCACAGTATAGGTAGCCTCCCCCCCCCCCCATAGTTATCCAGGCATGGCTCCAGTATTAGGTAGGTTCCCCCAATACAAGTAGTCAGATGTGGCCCCAATATTAGGTAGGTACCCCCCTGCCCGGTATAGGTACCCAGATGAGGCCCTAGCATTGAGTAGGTCCCCCCATATAGGTTGTAGATGTGTCCCTAGTATTATGTAGGTACCCCGCCAGTATAGGTAGCCTCCCCTCCCCCCATAGTTATCCAGGCGTGGCTCCAGTATTAGGTAGGTTCCTTCCTAATACAGGTAGTCAGATGTGGCCCCAGTATTAGGTAGGTACCTCCCCCCCTCCCAGTATAGGTACCCAAATGAGGCCCTAGTATTAAGTAGGTCTCCTAATATATGTAGCGGATGTGCCCCCAGTATTAGATAGGTACCCCCCCCCCCCCACTATAGTTAGCCAGGTGTGGCTCCCATATTAGCTAGGTACACCCCAATATAGGTAGCCAGATGAGCCCCAGTATTGGGTAGCCCCCCTCCCCACGTTAAATAGCTTTATTAGTCTAAAAACAGTTGTTTGGATGTAATCATGCAAATAGTGGTAATATCTAGCACTGGACTTATTGTAAAAACTATTTGAAGTACATCCAAAAAACAATCTTTGGTGTTCCGGGCTCACGGGGTCATCAAACAGAAATGCGGCCCAATCACATCGCCACACTTTTGTGTGTACTTCCGGAGCGCAATGTCTGCTGACTTCCGGCACGTAGCCCCTCCCCTCCAGGGCCGGTCCAATGCCCAATGGGGCCCCGGGGCAAAGATAACCTGGGCCCCCCATGAAAACTCAGCTCCCAGGGCCTCGGCTTCTGCCCCAGCCCCCCCCCCCCCCCCCGATCATTTCAATGAATCCCCATGTGCTCTCCAGGGCTCCTGCACAATATTAGCAACGTAACTTAATTGTCCCAGCAGCCACCATGCCCCTCCCATCTTCTTCCTGCTGTCTGCCTCTTGTGACCAGTGCATGTTATGCATCCTACCTAATAAAAGGCAAGTGACCTTGCGTCCCATGTCCCTGTGTCAGTGCTTTTGTGCTACTGTGCATGTCCTACACTGACAGCCGTTGGGAAAGGACGCAGGACGGGACAGGGGTGCGGGCGTGTGTGTGGGGGCGGGCATGTGCGCGTACACGGCGTGTGTGTGTGCGCACGGCGGGCACACTGCAATGTGCTGCTGGTGACCTAGAACCTGTTTTTCAATAAGCTTAGGTCACCTAGTAAGTGTAATAACATGGGTTGGTAACAAGAGGCAGGCAGCGGGAAGAAGACCAGGAGCATGAAGGAACGGAGCGACGCACCGGCCGCTGGGACAGGTGAGATCCTTCCGGGTTTGGTGAGATACCAATGCTGCTATTGTGCAGGGGCCCCGGGACAGGTGAGATACCAATGCTGCTATTGTGCAGGGGCCCCGGGACAGGTGAGATACCAGTGCTGCTATTATGCAGGGGCCCTGTGATAGGTAAGATACCAATGTTGCAGGAGCCCCGGAACAGGTGGGATACCAATGCTGCAGGAGCCCCAGGGGCTCCAGGACAGGTGAGATACCAATGCTGCTATTGTGCAGGGGCCCCGGGACAGGTGAGATACCAATGCTGCTATTGTGCAGGGGCCCCGGGACAGGTAAGATAACAATGCTGCTATTGTGCAGGGGCCCCGGGACAGGTGCGATAGTAATGCCGCTATTATGCAGGGGCCGTTTGATAGGTAAGATACCAATGCTGCTATTGTGCAGGGGCCCCAGGACAGGTGAGATACCAATGCTGCTATTGTGCAGAAGCCCTGGGACAGGTGAGATACCAATGCTGCAGGAGCCCCGGGACAGGTGAGATACCAATGCTGCCATTGTGCAGGGGCCCCGGGACAGGTGAGATACCAATGCTGCTATTGTGCAGGGGCCCCGGGACAGGTGAGATACCAATGCTGCTATTGTGCAGAAGCCCCGGGACAGGTGAGATACCAATGCTGCTATTGTGCAGAAGCCCCGGGACAGGTGAGATATCAATGCTGCTATTATGCAGGGGCCCCGGGACAGGTGAGATACCAATGCTGCTATTGTGCAGGAGCCCCAGGACAGGTGAGATATCAATGCTGCTATTGTGCAGAAGCCCCAGGACAGGTGAGATACCAATGCTGCAGGAGCCCCGGGACAGGTGAGATACCAATGCTGCTATTGTGCAGAAGCCCCGGGACAGGTGAGATACCAATGCTGCTATTGTGCAGGGGCCCCAGGACAGGTGAGATACCAATGCTGCTATTGTGCAGAAGCCCCAGGACAGGTGAGATACCAATGCTGCTATTGTGCAGAAGCCCCAGGACAGGTGAGATACCAATGCTGCTATTGTGCAGAAGCCCCAGGACAGGGGAGATACCAATGCTGCTATTGTGCAGAAGCCCCAGGACAGGTGAGATACCAATGCTGCTATTGTGCAGAAGCCCCAGGACAGGTGAGATACCAATGCTGCTATTGTGCAGAAGCCCCAGGACAGGTGAGATACCAATGCTGCTATTGTGCAGAAGCCCCGGGACAGGTGAGATACCAATGCTGCTATTGTGCAGGAGCCCCGGGACAGGTGAGATACCAATGCTGCTATTGTGCAGAAGCCCCGGGACAGGTGAGATACCAATGCTGCTATTGTGCAGGAGCCCCAGGACAGGTGAGATACCAATGCTGCTATTGTGCAGAAGCCCCAGGACAGGTGAGATACCAATGCTGCTATTGTGCAGAAGCCCCAGGACAGGTGAGATACCAATGCTGCTATTGTGCAGAAGCCCCGGGACAGGTGAGATACCAATGCTGCTATTGTGCAGGAGCCCCGGGACAGGTGAGATACCAATGCTGCTATTGTGCAGAAGCCCCGGGACAGGTGAGATACCAATGCTGCTATTGTGCAGGAGCCCCAGGACAGGTGAGATACCAATGCTGCTATTGTGCAGAAGCCCCGGGACAGGTGAGATACCAATGCTGCTATTGTGCAGAAGCCCCGGGAAGCACGTAACAGTCAGGCTGGGTTCACATATAACAGTGTGAAAAAGTAGCGTTCTAGGATGGTGCGTTTGCGTTTTGCTATTGTGTTTTTACCGCGTTTTTGGTGCGTTTTGCATTTGCGTTATTTACGCAGATGCGTTTTTCATGCGTTTTGCGTGCGTTTTAACCACAGCGTTTTTGACCTGTTGATTCACATACTACATGGATTTGGTAAAATTGGTCAGTAATTGGCCAATTACAGGGGTTGGACAAAATAATGGAAACCCTTAACATTTTGGCATCATAATCTTCGAACATGTTTTAAGCAATCAAAACTTGTCATATGTTAAATTTTTTTTGTTTATTATTTTTGTTATTTGATATGTTTAATTAAAATAATTGTTTTTTACAGATATTTAAACCAAAGTTGATTATAATTTATAAAAATGGCAGATCTCTCAGACTTTCAAAGAGGCCAAATTGTTGGTGCTCATATTGCAGGTGCTACTGTAACAGAAACTGCCCGAATGCTTGGCATTTCAAGAGGTACTGTCTCAAAAGTAATGACTGCCTTTGAAAGAGAAGGAAAAATGTCCTTAGCAAAGCACAGTTGTGGCCGAAAGTCGAAATTGTCTGAAAGAGACCGCCGGACTCTAAATCCAATTGTTAGAAAAGCTCGCAAGACCACGGCTCCTAAAATCACTGCAGAGCTGAATGAACACCTACAGAACCCAGTTTCCACAAAAACTGTTCGTCGGGAGCTGCACAAATCTGGATTCCACGGAAGAACTGCAATTAGAAAATTTCTGCTCTCAAAGACAAATGTTTCAAAGCGTTTAGAGTGGTGTACAAACCACCAGAATTGGTCCCTCGAGCAATGGAAAAATGTGATTTTTCTCTGACGAATCACCGTTTACCTTATTTCCAACCTCCGGCCGAGTGTACGTTTGGAGACAGCCGAAAGAAGCATTTTATCCAGACTGCCTTCTCCCAACCGTAAAACATGGCGGGGGTTCTGTGATGATCTGGGGTGCTATTTCTTGGAAATCCACCAGGCCAATGATTTCCCTTCATGGAAGAATTAACAGCCGAGACTATTTAGGAATTTTGGGCGACCAAGTTCATCCTATGGTTCAAGAACTGTTTCATCTTTCAAGATGATAATGCCCCAATCCATACAGCTAGAATTGTTAAAGAATTGCACGAGGAACATTCTAATGAAGCTGAGCATCTCATCTGGCCACCACAATCCCCAGACCTCAACATTATTGAGCATTTATGGTCGTTATTATAGATTCAAGTAAGAAGTCGATTTCTGCCGCCATTGTCTCTAAAAGAACTGGAGGGTGTTTTAACTGAAGAATGGGCTAAAATTCCTTTGGAAACAATTCACAATTTGTATGAATCAATACCTCGGAGAATTGAGGCTGTAATAGCCGCAAAAGGTGGACCTACGCCATATTAAAATATATTTTGTGATTTTCAAGGTTTCCATTATTTTGTCCAACCCCTGTATAATATAACATTATAAGAGATGAGGACCCGCTGAATATTTGATGTACGCTGGGGGTCCACTTTAAGTATATAAAGTTGGAATGTGAGCCACCAGAGATAACTGTATACACAAATATTGGAACACGAATTTGGTTTGCAAAAAAAAGATGCATGTATGCAAAAGAGTTATCCGGGAACATCCAGCGGCCTGCAGTCCTCACGTATAGATCTCAATAGAGACGCACTCTGATACAATGTATATACAAATGACTGCCAGATGCAAATCTATAGCATAACATTGCTGTGTGTAAATACTCCCCAGAGCTGTACAGCGCTCGCGGTCGCAGGTGTCGGAGCTTTTGCATAGTTACTTTATTGCTTCGTTAGAACTGAATCTTTTTTGCAAACCAAATTCATGAGCCGGTATTTTTGTATATACAGTATTACTAAAGTATTTATAATTAAAGTATTTAACCCTTCTCACACCTTCCCCAATGGTGTATATCACATCCATGTGTACCTTCCTGCAGCCTGCTGCAATAATACAACTATTCCTTCTTGCTCTTATTTAGCCTCTTTATGAAAACATTAGAGTTTTAAAGGACACCAGAGGTGACATGTGACATGAGATAGACGTGTATGTACAGAGCCTAGCACACAAATAACTAGGCTGTGCTCATTTTTTTACTTTCTCTGCCTGAAAGTGTTAAACATCAGGTATGTATAAACTATAGTGTAACCCTCATGATAAGTAATTACAGTCATAAAACACTTTCCTGTCATTAAATGACTTCTTAGAGCAGAAAGGAGATAAAAGGGGTCTCCTTGGACTCGTTACATCCAACTGACTTGACTGCTGTGTGAGATGTGTAGAACTTAGGAAAAGCCTTTCTTCCTATTGAGAATGGGATCTTCTTGTGTGGCCACGCTATGATGAAGGTGACAAAGAAACAGTAAAAATGTAAAAACTAGTTTTAAATATAAAATAAAACTGTGGGATATCTAAAAAGGTCATTTTTAGGAGAAGGCAAATAGATACAATTGTTTTTCTCATCAGTTTATTTTCACCTCGGATGTCCTTTAAAGGGACTCCGAGCAGTACCTGTGGGTATGCCTTTAGGCTACTTTCCAACCAAGACGTTGCGTTTTAGGGGACGTTATGGTCGCATAACGTGCCCCTAACGCAACGCATGGTGGTGTTGAAGTTGGACGTCAGATTGAGCCAGGTTATGCAGCTCTTAAAGCAGCCGCTCCAGGTTAGTGATAGGAAGTCCGGATCTTTTTAAGGATTCGGATCATTTGAATCGGATCATTGAAAAGATCCGGATCTTTGAACTGAATCATTTGAATCATTTTTACTAGGGAAGCAGACTGGGTGAAATGACTAGCAGGACAGGACTTTCCCTGCACTGTACATTCTGTATGGCCTGAAACACACCAGAGGAGTTTTTCTGAGCGTTTTGAGTTTTTAAATCTGCTGCTAATGTTATCCTATGTGTCTGTGCACACTGGAGCAATGAGGTTTTGTAAAAAACCCCATAGCATTACATTGGGAAGAGCTTTTAGAGGTTTCAAAACCTCTTCCCAATGTAATGCTATGGGGTTTTTTACAAAACCTCATTGCTCCAGTGTGCACAGACACATAGGATAACCTTAGCAGCAGATTTAAAAACTCAAAACGCTCAGAAAAACTCCTCTGGTGTGTTTCAGGCCTAAGTTCCTGTTTCTTCCAGACAGACATCCACTGTGAACCGAATCTTTCATTGTGATGATCTGGATGATTTGACTCACAGAAAAGATCCGTATCAAATGAACGATTCGTTCATGATCCGGACAACACTACAGTCCTACCACAAGTCTCTGCAGTGCAGTGAATATTAATTAGCCATGTGGCTGGCCGCAGAGGAGGAGGAGAGACCTCCTCCTCCAGCATTACTGAGCATGTGCAAACAGTCTAACTTAGCCCAGTATAATGTACAGCATGCAGCACTTTGTATAAACGTGCTGCGTTACAATGTAACGCAACGTGGGCACTGTGAACAGCACATTGATTTTACAGTGCTGTGAGTTAGGCTGCGTTACTGGCTGCTGTAACGTGGGACTTTAACGCCCCACTGTGAAACCAGCCTAACTAATTAATTATATCCTCACACCTACCAGCATGATGTTTGTAATTATATCCCCCTGGGTTCCTTGTAATTCATTGCATTGTGCTGAATGGAGCTGCTGACTTTGGAGAAAAGTCACCCAGTGTAATACAATAGAGTGACCATATTTTTGTGGGTCCAACCTGGGACGGGGAGGGGGGGCGTGGGGGGGGGGGGGGGGGGGCGGCGCGCGCAGCGCGCCGCGCCGAAAAGTGGGAAGGAGTGAGGAGCGTGCAGTGGCGAAGACTGGGGGAGGGGGGCTGCGGCGCGCGCAGCGCGCCGCGCCGAAAAGATGGGCGTGGCCATGACATTGTATGGGCGGAGCTAACGTAATGATGTAACAGCGAGGCATAAGAAAGCAGTGTTTACGCCATGATGTGGACAAATGAGACTTTGTATCATGGGTGTGCAGAAACTGTGTGATGCTAATAGTATACCGTAACCACAAAGCAGCAAACATAGCCATCTATGACCATTAAATAATAAACGCAGTAACAGTTACCCCGGACACCAGAAAATAAACGCAATAGGCAACATGTCAGTATAAAATAAATGCAATGCGGGCAAACATGTCAGTACAAAATAAACGCAATGCGGGCAACATGTCAGTACAAAATAAACGCAATGCGGGCAAACATTTCACCAGACAATAAACGCAATGCGGGCAAACATGTCAGTACAAAATAAACGCAATGCGGGCAACATGTCAGTACAAAATAAACGCAATGCGGGCAAACATTTCACCAGACAATAAACGCAATGCGGGCAAACATGTCAGTACAAAATAAACGCAATGCGGGCAACATGTCAGTACAAAATAAACGCAATGCGGGCAAACATTTCACCAGACAATAAACGCAATGCGGGCAAACATGTCAGTTAAAAATAAACGCAATGCGGGCAACATGTCGGTACAAAATAAACGCAATGCGGGCAAACATTTCACCAGAAAAGAAACGCAATGCGGGCAAACATTTCACCAGAAAAGAAACGCACTGCGGCCAAACATTTCACCAGAAAAGAAACGCAATGCGGGCAAACATTTCACCAGAAAAGAAACGCACTGCGGGCAAACATTTCACCAGAAAAGAAACGCACTGCGGCCAAACATTTCACCAGAAAAGAAACGCACTGCGGGCAAACATTTCACCAGAAAAGAAACGCACTGCGGCCAAACATTTCACCAGAAAAGAAACGCACTGCGGCCAAACATTTCACCAGAAAAGAAACGCAATGCGGGCAAACATTTCGCCAGAAAAGAAACACACTGCGGGCAAACATTTCGCCAGAAAAGAAACGCAATGCGGGTAAACATTTTGCCAGAAAAGAAACGCACTGCGGGCAAACATTTCACCAGAAAAGAAACGCACTGCGGCCAAACATTTCACCAGAAAAGAAACGCAATGCGGGCAAACATTTCGCCAGAAAAGAAACGCACTGCGGGCAAACATTTCGCCAGAAAAGAAACAATGCGGGCAAACATTTCACCGGAAAAGAAACAATGCGGGCAAACATTTCACCTGGAAAAGAAACAATGCGGGCAAACATTTCACCTGGAAAAGAAACAATGCGGGCAAACATTTCACCAGAAAAGAAACAATGCGGGCAAACATTTCACCTGGAAAAGAAACAATGCGGGCAAACATTTCACCTGGAAAAGAAACAATGCGGGCAAACATTTCACCTGGAAAAGAAAGCATTTACTCACCTGGCAGAAGTGTCCGGCCTCTGGCGCGCTGCTCCGTCCCGGGACCGTCTTGTTCCTCCTGCTCTGGTCTCCCGCGCTGACAGGGCTACGGCAAGATGGCGCCCGAAGCCCTGTACTAGTGACACAAATAGGTCTCCAGTACAGGGCTCCGGCAGCCATCTTGCCGTAGCCCTGCTCGCCTGCTGGTGTCGGAAACAGACACCGGAAGAGGAGGCTGGAGCGGGGCTGCGGGCAATGAACTGGCACGGCGTCTATAGACGCCGCTGCCAGTTCATTGAGGAGAGAGTGGCCAGAGTCCCGAGGCCGGGACGTCCCGCTGCTCAAAGCGGGACGTTTCCTGGGACCTCATTAAGCCTGGGACAGCGGACCCCGAATCCGGGACGTGTCCCGGGCAATCCGGGACGTCTGGTCACTCTAAATACAATGTAACTATGGAAAGATGCATATCATTTTGAAGCTCTCTTTCTCCTCTTTCCAACGATATATAAACCGCTGCCCTATGCTTTTTAGTTTTCGTTATTTTCGCGATTGAAATCGATCACGAAAATAGCGAAAACTAAAAGGCGTAGGGCGGCGGTTTATGTATCGTTGGAAAGAGGACAAAGAGGGCTTCAAAATGGATGCATCTTTCCATAGTTACTGCACTGCTCGGAGTCCCTTTAAAGGGAACCTGAGATCTGGGAAAAAAAATAAAACTTATACTTTACATATCTGGGGGTACCTCCAGCCCCTTTAAGGGCTGGAACCCACTAGAGCGATTTTGTGAGCGTTTAGGGAGCGATTCAAAACGCTAGCGATTTCCCTAATTTTTAATTCTGAATGGTCCTTTCAATTAATTTTAATTTTTTTACAGTGTGCAGTAACTTTAAAACGCAAGCAGAATCGCTCTGTGTAGGTTTTGATGAGCGATTATGCCAGCGTTCATATACTTTACATTGCAGAAACGCTAACGCTAATCGCTAAAAATTCTGCATGTCCTGCGTTTGCGATTTTGGTAATCGCAATCGCTCCAGTGGAATTTGGACCATCCATTAACATTAGCTGAGCGTTTAGGGAAATCGCTAGCATTTTGAATCGCTCCCTAAACGCTCTAGTGGGTTCCAGCCCTTAGGCTGATCAGTTCCTCGCCATTTTCCCACACCGCCTCCTGGATCGTCCGCTAGGCGGCCCACCTGCACTGACTGGCAGAATTACTGGGCCGCCTAGCAGATAATCCAGGTGGCGAGGGAACGATCAGCCCCAGGTATGTATCAGGGGCCGCATCACGCCGCATCCGGTTGTACGGACGACAACCTGTAGTACCTGCGGGGGGGATGCGAGGCGATGCAGCGATCGCCTCGCATCCATGCTAGTGTTGGGCGAACATCTAGATGTTCGGGTTCGGGCCGAACAGGCCGAACATGGCCGCGATGTTCGGGTGTTCGACCCGAACTCCGAACATAATGGAAGTCAATGGGGACCCGAACTTTTGTGCTTTGTAAAGCCTCCTTACATGCTACATACCCCAAATTTACAGGGTATGTGCACCTTGGGAGTGGGTACAAGAGGAAAAATTTTTTTTGCAAAAAGAGCTTATAGTTTTTGAGAAAATTGATTGTAAAGTTTCAAAGGAAAAACTGTCTTTTAAATGTGGAAAATGTCATGTTTCTTTGCACAGGTAACATGCTTTTTTTCGCCATGCAGTCATAAATGTAATACAGAGAAGAGGTTCCACGAAAAGGGACCGGTAACGCTAACCCAGCACCAGCAGCAGCACACGTGATGGAACAGGAGGAGGCGCAGGAGGAGAAGGCCACGCTTTGAGACACAACAACCCAGGCCTTGCATGAGGACAAGAAGCATGCGGATAGCATGCTTTGTACCGGCATGCAGTCATAAATGTAATAAAGATAAGTGGTTCAATAAACAGGGACCACGCGGCAACGCTAACCCAGCAGCAGCAGACGTGATGGAACAGGAGGAGGCGCAGGAGGAGAAGGCCACGCTTTGTGAGACACAACAACCCAGGCCTTGCATGAGGACAAGAAGCGTGCGGATAGCATGCTTTGTACCGCCATGCAGTCATAAATGTAATAAAGATAAGAGGTTCCATAAACAGGGACCGGCAACGCTAACCCAGCAGCAGCAGCAGCAGCACACGTGATGGAACAGGAGCAGGCGCAGGAGGAGAAGGCCATGCTTTTTGAGACACAACAACCCAGGCCTTGCATGAGGACAAAAAGCGTGCGGATAGCATGCTTTGTACCGCCATGCAGTCATAAATGTAATAAAGATAAGTGGTTCAATAAACAGGGACCACACGGCAACGCTAACCCAGCAGCAGCAGACGTGATGGAACAGGAGGAGGCGCAGGAGGAGAAGGCCACGCTTTGTGAGACACAACAACCCAGGCCTTGCATGAGGACAAGAAGCATGCGGATAGCATGCTTTGTACCGCCATGCAGTCATAAATGTAATAAAGATAAGAGGTTCCATAAACAGGGACCGGCAACGCTAACCCAGCAGCAGCAGCAGCACACGTGATGGAACAGGAGCAGGCGCAGGAGGAGAAGGCCATGCTTTTTGAGACACAACAACCCAGGCCTTGCATGAGGACAAAAAGCGTGCGGATAGCATGCTTTGTACCGCCATGCAGTCATAAATGTAATAAAGATAAGTGGTTCAATAAACAGGGACCACGCGGCAACGCTAACCCAGCAGCAGCAGACGTGATGGAACAGGAGGAGGCGCAGGAGGAGAAGGCCATGCTTTTTGAGACACAACAACCCAGGCCTTGCATGAGGACAAAAAGCGTGCGGATATAGCAGCAATGCTTTTTGCCGCCATGCAGTCATAAATGTAATACAGATGAGAGGTTCAATAAACAGGGACCGGAAACGCTACACCATCCAAGATGTTCATTGGTCATGTTACTTGGTTGGGGTCCTGGAGTGTTGCGTAGTCATTTCCAATCCAGGATTGATTCATTTTAATTTGAGTCAGACGGTCTGCATTTTCTGTGGAGAGGCGGATACGCCGATCTGTGACGATGCCTCCGGCAGCACTGAAACAGCGTTCCGACATAACGCTGGCTGCCGGGCAAGCCAGCACCTCTATTGCGTACATTGCCAGTTCGTGCCAGGTGTCTAGCTTCGATACCCAATAGTTGAAGGGTGCAGATGGATTGTTCGACACAGCTACGTCATCTGACATGTAGTCCTTGACCATCTTCTCCAGGCGATCGGTGTTGGAGGTGGATCTGCACGCTTGCTGTTCAGTGGGCTGCTGCTGCATGGGTGTCAGAAAATTTTCCCACTCCAAGGACACTGCCGATACCATTCCCTTTTGGGCACTAGCTGCGGCTTGCGTTGTTTGCTGCCCTCCTGGTCGTCCTGGGTTTGCGGAAGTCAGTCTGTCGGCGTACAACTGGCTAGAGGAGGGGGAGGATGTCAATCTCCTCTCTAAAGTCTCCACAAGGGCCTGCTGGTATTGTTCCATTTTGACCTGTCTGACTCTTTCTTCAAGCAGTTTTGGAACATTGTGTTTGTACTGTGGATCCAGAAGGGTATAAACCCAGTAATTGGTGTTGTCCAGAATGCGCACAATGCGTGGGTCGCGTTCAATGCAGTCTAGCATGAATTGAGCCATGTGTGCCAGAGTCCTACCAGAATCCTCATCATCCTCTTGTGAGCGTTGTGATAGTTGTTGTGATGCATCATAGTCGTCACCTTCCTCCTGGTCTGCTTCTGCTGACCATTCGCGCTGAATTGTGGAAGTCCAACGTGCACCGCTCTGGCCCTCGTCAGTGGTGGCATGAAATTCCTGCTCCAACTCCAGCTGTTCCTCCTCCTCTTCTTCGTCATAGCTGCTGGGGCCAGCGTTTCCTGAGGCGGATGGCCTGATGTTGGTACCATCACGCTGATCGTTTTCTCCTTCAGATTCCCCCAGTTGCATCATGACAGCTGTTTCCTTGATTTTCAACATTGACCTCTTCAGTAAACACAGCAGTGGTATGGTAATGCTGACTGAAGAGTTGTCACTGCTCACAAGCAACGTGGATTGCTCAAAATTTTGGAGGACTTGGCAGAGGTCCAACATGTTGGCCCAATCGGATCCACAGAAGCTTGGCAGCTGTCCGGATGCGCCTCGGTACTGCGCCGTCATGTACTGGACCACTGCACTCTTCTGCTCGCAAAAGCGGGCTAGCATGTGCAGCGTAGAATTCCAGCGCGTAGGGACATCACACAGCAAGCGATGGTGGGGGAGATTGAAGCGCTCCTGCATCTTGGCGAGTGCCCCCGAAGCAGTACTGGAATTTCTACAATGTTTGGCCACTCGACGCACCTTCAACAGAAGATCGGCCACGCCTGGGTATGTCCTCAGGAACCGCTGAACTACTAGGTTCATCACGTGCGCCAGGCAAGGGATGTGTGTCAGCTTAGCCAACCTTAAAGCGCGAATGAGATTACTCCCATTATCACACACAACCATGCCCGGTTTCAGGTCCAGCGGTGCCAGCCACAAATCCGTCTGTTCCTTTATTCCCTTCCAAATTTCCTCCCCTGTGTGCTGCTTATCCCCAAGGCAGATCAGCTTCAGCAACGCTTGCTGACGCATGCCAACAGCTGTGCTGCACTGCTTCCACGATCCTACTGCTGCTGGGTTAGCGTTTCCGGATGAGGTACAGCTTTGAGATGCGTTGGAGGAGAAGGAGTCAGAGAGGTAGGTGCTGCTGTTGTTATCCAGTGGGAGGGACGGCGGTGCAGCTGTTTGCGGCGTGGGCAACACCCGCGCCGTAGCAGGTGAGGAATCGCTGCCAGGCTCCACAAGGTTCACCCAGTGCGCGGTAAGGGAGATGTATCGACCCTGGCCGAACGCACTCGTCCAGGTGTCAGTGGTGAGGTGAACCTTGCAGGCAACGGCATTCTTCAAGCTTCGGGTTATTTTGCTGACCACGTGCTCATGCAACTCAGGCACTGCAGAGCGCGCAAAGTGGTAGCGGCTGGGAACCACGTAACGTGGGATGGCCACTGACATCATGCCCTTGAAGCTGTTTGTCTCCACCACTCGATATGGCAGCATTTCGCAGGCCAGAAGCTTGGCTATGCTGGCTGTTACTGCCACGGCCCGGGGTCATTTGCTGGCAATTTCCTCTTGCGCTCAAACATCTCCGACACAGACAACTGAACCGTAGCGCTGCACACGGAAGGGCTGTTGGTTGTTGTGTTTGATGAACACTGGGAGACCTCAAGAGCACTACTCCGGAAAGTGACAGTGTCAGCGTCGTCTGATGTTTGTGAATGTTGTGAACCACGCAATGGCTGGGCTACTGCTGCTGCTGAGGCGGGTCTGGTGGTGAGTCTGGTGAACCCAAGGGAGGCAGTGTTGCTGGTACCCTGTCCTGCCGAGTTTGCCCACAGAGTGGGATGTTTGGATAGCATGTGGCGGCTCATGCTGGTGGTGGAGAGGTTGTTAATACTTTTCCCCCTGCTCAGGCGGGTCTTGCACACCTTGCAAATCGCCATGGTAACATCCTCAGTGCAGTCTTCAAAGAAAGCCCAGACTTTGGAGCACCTGCCTTGCTGGCGATTTCTGTTTGCGCCTCTTTTGCCTCTCACTTGAACTTCCATGCTTGCGGTGCCTGAAATTGCGCGCCGCCTACCTTGTGGCACAAGGCGAACTCGTGCAGCAGTGGGTTCTTCAACAGACTCATCTGTGCTGCTGCTACGACGGCGATGTTCTCGGTCACAAACAAAATCTGGGTCTATGTCCACATTGTCCATACCCTCCTCTTCCATCTCCTGAAACTCGTCATATGTCATTGTGGGGGGCCGCCGCCGTGGAGTAGAGCTCCCCAGAACAACCTCTGCGCAGCTCACTCCAACGTCGTCTTCCAGATCTTGTCGGCCGACCTCCTGCAATTGCAACCCCTCCTGCCCAACTTGCTCTGGGATTTGGGTTTCCGAGTCCTCCTCGGACTCGCCTTGCATTTCAGTGCGCGGTGCATTTCCCACAGTTAATGGTTGTGAATCCGGGCACAACATTTCTGGCTGTTCCTCCATTGACCTTTGAAAGGTGGAAGTTTGTTGGGCTGGGAATAGCTCCTGCGAATACCCCATTGTGTCCTGAGGTAATTCATCGGACTGGTTATCTGGCAGTTGTGTGCGTGGTGTCGCTGCCGGTTGTGTCAGCTTTGTGCCCACTGGCTCCTTGTAACTGGCTGAGGACTCGGACCTCGTGCGTGATGTGCTGGTGCTGCTTAACCCACTGCTGGACGCTTGAGAGGCCATCCAAGTAATTATCTGGTCCTGTTCTTTTGGATTTGTGAGGGTTGTTGTCCTGGACAACATGGGCGGTATTGAGTGGGTTTTCTTGGGTGCTCCCCTGTGGCCTGTACGTGAACCGTCAGGGGAAACACCTCTTCCCTTGCCCCTTCCTCTTTCACCGGATTTCTTCCTCATTTCACTTATCCTTACAGTACACGCTGACTGGCAGCAGTACAGTGGCAGTACAGAAATGCTATACAGTACCACTATTCCCAGCAGCGACACAGAGCACAATGCTATACAGTGGCGGGTGAGCGGTGTACCACTATTCCCAGCAGCGACACAGAGCACAATGCTATACAATGGCGGGTGAGCGGTGTACTACTGTTCCCAGGCCCAGCAGACACAGAGTGGAAGTAAACACAATGCTATATAGTCTGGCTGAGCCGTGTACACAGAGTGGCAGTACACACAATGCTATATAGTCTGGCTGAGCCGTGTACACAGAGTGGCAGTACACACAATGCTATATAGTCTGGCTAAGCGGTGTACACAGAGTGTCAGTAAACAACGGTATATAGTCTGGCTGAGCGGTGTACACAGAGTGGCAGTAAACACAATGCTATATATAGCGTGGCTGAGCGAGGTGCACAGTGGCAGTACACACAATGCTATATAGTCAGGCTAGGCCGTGTACACAGAGTGTCAGAAAACACAATGCTATATATAGCGTGGCTGAGCGAGGTGCACAGTGGCAGTACACACAATGCTATATAGTCAGGCTGAGCGGTGTACACAGAGTGTCAGTAAACAATGGTATATAGTCTGGCTGAGCGGTGTACACAGAGTGTCAGTAAACAATGGTATATAGTCTGGCTGAGCGGTGTACACAGAGTGGCAGTAAACACAATGCTATATATAGCGTGGCTGAGCGAGGTGCACAGTGGCAGTACACACAATGCTATCTAGTCAGGCTAAGCCGTGTACACAGAGTGTCAGAAAACACAATGCTATATATAGCGTGGCTGAGCGAGGTGCACAGTGGCAGTACACACAATGCTATATAGTCAGGCTGAGCGGTGTACACAGAGTGTCAGTAAACAACGGTATATAGTCTGGCTGAGCGGTGTACACAGAGTGGCAGTAAACACAATGCTATATATAGCATGGCTGAGCGAGGTGCACAGTGGCAGTACACACAATGCTATATAGCCAGGCTAAGCCGTGTACACAGAGTGTCAGAAAACACAATGCTATATATAGCGTGGCTGAGCGAGGTGCACAGTGGCAGTACACACAATGCTATATAGTCAGGCTAAGCCGTGTACACAGAGTGTCAGAAAACACAATGCTATATATAGCGTGGCTGAGCGAGGTGCACAGTGGCAGTACACACAATGCTATCTAGTCAGGCTAAGCCGTGTACACAGAGTGTCAGAAAACACAATGCTGTATATAGCGTGGCTGAGCGAGGTGCACAGTGGCAGTACACACAATGCTATATAGTCAGGCTGAGCGGTGTACACAGAGTGTCAGTAAACAATGGTATATAGTCTGGCTGAGCGGTGTACACAGAGTGTCAGTAAACAACGGTATATAGTCTGGCTGAGCGGTGTACACAGAGTGGCAGTAAACACAATGCTATATATAGCGTGGCTGAGCGAGGTGCACAGTGGCAGTACACACAATGCTATATAGCCAGGCTAAGCCGTGTACACAGAGTGTCAGAAAACACAATGCTATATATAGCGTGGCTGAGCGAGGTGCACAGTGGCAGTACACACAATGCTATATAGTCAGGCTGAGCGGTGTACACAGAGTGTCAGAAAACACAATGCTATATATAGCGTGGCTGAGCGAGGTGCACAGTGGCAGTACACACAATGCTATATTAGTCAGGCTAAGCCGTGTACACAGAGTGTCAGAAAACACAATGCTATATATAGCGTGGCTGAGCGAGGTACACAGTGGCAGTAAACAATGCTATATATAGTGTGGCTGAGCGAGCGGTGTACTACTGTTCCCAGCAGCGACACACAATGACTGGGGGGGACCCTGGCTAGCGTGGCTGGAGAGCGAACTACCCTGCCTGCCTACCCAAAGCTAAACCCACAGAGAAATGGCGGAGATATGACGTGGTTCGGGTATTTATTTACCCGAACAACGTGACCGTTCGGCCAATCAGAGCGCGTTCGGGCCCGAACCACGTGACCCGTTCGGCCAATCACAGCGCTAGCCGAACGTTCGGGGAACGTTCGGCCATGCGCTCTTAGTTCGGCCATGTGGCCGAACGGTTTGGCCGAGCACCGTCAGGTGTTCGGCCGAACTCGAACATCACCCGAACAGGGTGATGTTCTGCAGAACCCGAACAGTGGCGAACACTGTTCGCCCAACACTAATCCATGCTAGTGCAAACGGGCCCTCATTTCTTTCTTTGCCAGATCTTAGGTACACTTTAACTAAGGCCTCTTTCACATGCGAGGCTGAACTGCTCGCTTGTCAGGCTCGTTCAGCCTCTCAGTTGCTGCACACGCGCCATTCCAGTGCAATTTAAATGCAACCAAATGGCTGCGGTTATAACACCACCTGTCAATACCCAGTGGCAGAGAACCACGACATGTCACGTCTGAGCACGGCTGCGGCTGCACTCCGATGTGACTCTATGGAGGGCCACCCGTCTACCGCGCTATCAAGCACCTAAACGTTACAGGAAAGCATCTGACAGGCAATGAATTCACCCCCAGTCAGCTGCCCATGTGAAAGAGGCCTTATTGAACACCAACATTTCCAATCTAAAGCTACATACACATGGGGGACAACAGACCAGGAGACAAGAGACCAGGGAGCGACAGCTGTGGCCGGCGATTGGCCACGTCAATCGCCTGGTGACAGCTCTGACTGGCGACGGTTCGTGGCGCGCGCCTCAGACACACGGGGGACCTGTCGCCGCAACGTGCGCGTCACGCGTGCCACGTGGTTGTGGCGACAGTTGTGCCCCGTGTGTATGGGTCATAAAGATAAAAACAATAATGGTGCACAAGCCAGCCTGGGGCCCCAGGAACTCTCACTGCCCGGGGCCCCAGAACCAGCATGCAACACCATATGTGAGCGCAGCCAAGCCCTGGATCTGCCACACCCAGGAGCTTGTCCCCAACTGCTCTAAGACTTACCAAACACACAGGAGATACTCACTTCCCAGACAGTTCTCTGCTGCTTATATAAAGCCTGCAGGCTGCTTGTAAGCCAATCAAGAAGTGCACATACACATGACACCTAGTCTGCAGTGATTAATTCAAACAGAAGCTGAGCTACTCAGCTAGTAATTGGAGAGGGTTTCAGTTGCATATAGACAATGGCTATATGGCCAGCAGGGGGCACCAGCGTGCAGGATATACCCTCTCATCTGCCCCCCTCCTAACTAAACTGCATGGGAATCTACAGTAAAATTAAAAACAATAATGGTGCACAAGCCAGCCTGGGGCCCCAGGAACTCTCACTGCCCGGGGCCCCAGAACCAGCATGCAACACCATATGTGAGCGCAGCCAAGCCCTGGATCTGCCACACCCAGGAGCTTGTCCCCAACTGCTCTAAGACTTACCAAACACACAGGAGATACTCACTTCCCAGACAGTTCTCTGCTGCTTATATAAAGCCTGCAGGCTGCTTGTAAGCCAATCAAGAAGTGCACATACACATGACACCTAGTCTGCAGTGATTAATTCAAACAGAAGCTGAGCTACTCAGCTAGTAATTGGAGAGGGTTTCAGTTGCATATAGACAATGGCTATATGGCCAGCAGGGGGCACCAGCGTGCAGGATATACCCTCTCATCTGCCCCCCTCCTAACTAAACTGCATGGGAATCTACAGTAAAATTAAAAACAATAATGGTGCACAAGCCAGCCTGGGGCCCCAGGAACTCTCACTGCCCGGGGCCCCAGAACCAGCATGCAACACCATATGTGAGCGCAGCCAAGCCCTGGATCTGCCACACCCAGGAGCTTGTCCCCAACTGCTCTAAGACTTACCAAACACACAGGAGATACTCACTTCCCAGACAGTTCTCTGCTGCTTATATAAAGCCTGCAGGCTGCTTGTAAGCCAATCAAGAAGTGCACATACACATGACACCTAGTCTGCAGTGATTAATTCAAACAGAAGCTGAGCTACTCAGCTAGTAATTGGAGAGGGTTTCAGTTGCATATAGACAATGGCTATATGGCCAGCAGGGGGCACCAGCGTGCAGGATATACCCTCTCATCTGCCCCCCTCCTAACTAAACTGCATGGGAATCTACAGTAAAATTAAAAACAATAATGGTGCACAAGCCAGCCTGGGGCCCCAGGAACTCTCACTGCCCGGGGCCCCAGAACCAGCATGCAACACCATATGTGAGCGCAGCCAAGCCCTGGATCTGCCACACCCAGGAGCTTGTCCCCAACTGCTCTAAGACTTACCAAACACACAGGAGATACTCACTTCCCAGACAGTTCTCTGCTGCTTATATAAAGCCTGCAGGCTGCTTGTAAGCCAATCAAGAAGTGCACATACACATGACACCTAGTCTGCAGTGATTAATTCAAACAGAAGCTGAGCTACTCAGCTAGTAGCTCAGCTTCTGTTTGAATTAATCACTGCAGACTAGGTGTCATGTGTATGTGCACTTCTTGATTGGCTTACAAGCAGCCTGCAGGCTTTATATAAGCAGCAGAGAACTGTCTGGGAAGTGAGTATCTCCTGTCTATGGGTCATAAAGAAACTGTACGTGATATGAGTCAGCGGAATTCTTTCTTCCAGTGGAGCAAGTCACACCTGCAGGTCAGGGATTTTCCCCAGCTATGTGAGATATTTTTTACGTACTTTGCAGCGTCACAGCGCCTAAAGGCTCTTTTAACTCCGAAAACATCCAATTATGCATTCAGTTTAGCAACTTGTTTTTCAGAGAAAATGTCACGACTGATTTGGGTAATAACTTTAAAAGGAAACTTAATAAGAGGGATATGGAGGCTGCCATATGTATTGCCTTATATACAATACCACTTGCCTGCCTGCCCACGGGGGAGGTTGCAGGGGACAGTTAAAGAGACTCTGAAGTCTCCCTAAAATGAGGTTTTTAGTTTAAAAACCTCATTACCATTATTGTCCCACCTAAAACGCTGCATCCCCGCGGCTGACAACCCCCTCGATCACCCCAAACTCACCGTCACGGGGTTCCCCGCAGGCAACTTCCGCATAGAGGCAGCGCAGCTCTGCCTCCATGTGCGTCAATCAGCGCTGGATCGCCGCCTCTCCCCCGCCCCTCTCAGTCTTCCTTCACTGAGAGGGGCGGGGAGAGGTGGATATACGCGCTGATTGACGCGCATGGAGGCTGCAGCAAAATCTACGACCAAGAAAGTCGTGGATTTTGCTGCCCTGTACCCCCGTGAGTTTGGGGTGATCGAGGGGGTTTTCAGCAGCGGGGATGCGACGTTTTAGGTGGGACTATGTTAATGAGGTTTTTTAAATAAAAACCTCATTTTAGGGAGACTTCAGAGTCTCTTTAAAGGGAACCCAAACTGAGAGGGATATGGATGTTTCCTTTTAAGCAATACCAGTTGCCTGGCTGTCCTGCTGATCTTCTGCCTCTAATACTTTTAGCCAAAGACCCTGAACAAGCATGCAGCAGATCAGGCGTTTCTGACATTATTGTAAGATCTGTCAAGATTAGCTGCATGCTTGTTTCTGGTGTTATTCGGACATTGCTGCAGCCAAATAGACCAGCAGGGCTGCCTGGCAACTGGTATTGCTTAAAAGGAAATAAATTATGGATTGGATTAAAGGGGAACTTCAGCCAAACATACTGTCATCAAGTTACATTAGTTATGTTAATTAAAATAGATAGGTAATATAATCTCTTACCCACCCTGTTTTAAAAGAACAGGCAAATGTTTGTGATTCATGGAGGCAGCCATCTTTGTCATGGGGGTAGCCATCTTTTTGGTTGAAAGGAGGTGACAGGGAGCATGAGACACAGTTCCAACTGTCCTGTGTCCTGATCACCCCTCCCAGCTGCACACGCTAGGCTTCAAATGTCAAATTCAAAATGTAAAAAAAAAAATTGCACCAAAACAGCAGAACAAGAACAACAACATCAGAAATCCCATCATGCTTTGCACAGCATCAGGGGAAAAAAGCCCGGGCAGTTTTCTTCTGTGCAGCTAAAAATGAGGCTTGTATAAGAGAAACAAAGTTCTGATGTTGTGAAACTGTTAAAGAAGCACCAAGCCTTTTCAGTGCTGCTCAGTCGATCTTCAGTCCGGAGGTTCACTTTAAATATGTCAGACTCCATATTCTTCTCACTAGTGGTGGTCAAGTAGATGCAAATAACTTCGAGTTGATGCAAACGATGCATTTTTTTTTATGCACATTTATGCAGCTTGAAAATGAACCAATCAAATTTTACCTCGCCAGGATTTGATTGGTTCATTTTCAAGCTGCATAAATGTGCTTACACGGTTTGCATAATACTGCATCAACTCAAAGTTATTTGCATCTACTTGACCATCACTACTTCTTACTTCAGTTGTCCTTTAAGTAGCTAGAGGTTCCCCTGAGGGCCCATTTCCACTATCGCGAATTCGCATGCGTTTTTCGCATGCAAATTCGCATAGAAACAATGGAAAAAGCACACCAGCACTGCCATGGTTAAATTCGCATACATCGTCATCCATGCGACTTCGCATGCGACTTCGCATGAAAATTCGCATAGCAATACAAGTGAATGGGACTGTTTCCACTTGTCAGGATTCCTTTGCGTTTTTCTGTGCAGAAAAAATTCACATGGCAGAGCCATCAGAATTCGCATACCGCATACCGCTATGCGAATCGCATACAATGTATTTAATAGGAAATTCGCATGAGGTTTGGGTATGCGAATTTTTATGCGAATTCGCATAGAAACAATGGAAAAGCACACCAGTACTGCCATGGTTAAATCCGCATACATCGTCATCCATGCGAATTTGCATGCGAATTCGCATGAAAATTCGCATAGACCCACAAATTTTTACCGCGGCGATTCGCACCGCACAAGTGGAAATGCAGCCTTAGGGCTCGTTTCCACTAGTGCGGTGCGGAATCGCTGCATAGCACCGCTGACGAAATCGCATGCGGATGCGATTCCGCATGCGTTTTTTGCCGCGATTTCGCATGCGATTTCGCATAGGCAGGGTATATGCGATTTTAACCATGTCACTGCCTGTGTCAATTAACATTACTTCCAATGCGAAATCGCACACGAAATCGCGGGAAAAAACGCATGCAAAAAACGCATGTGATTTCCCTATTAAATACATTGCCTGCGATTCGCCTGCATTCCACACGCAGGCGAATTCTGCAGGCCCTACCGTGCAGAAAAATCCTGCACAGAAAAACGCAGAAGAAAACTGACAAGTGGAAACAGGGCCATCCACTTGTATTGGTTATGCGAATCCGCATGCGGACAACGCATGCGGATTCGCTCTAGTGGAAACGGGCCCTTACACTCTGATTGGGACTCTGCATATGTAAGGAAGGAGGGAGGCACTGGGGGAGGAGAGTGAGCCGCCTCTCCATCATTAGGCGCCTGTAGGCATATGCCCACTGTGCCTTGAGATAAATCTGGCCCTTGGAGTATAGGCCAACAACCCAATTATGACCCAATTATAAGCCAATCCCACATTGTCTCCCCCTAGCCTCCCAACTGTGTATTTGATGCAGAGTGCGCACCATCACCAGGCCTGAGATGTGGATGGGCAACTTAACAATGCTGCTATTGCTAGTGTGCTCTGTCCTGCTCTGCCTTTCATGCTAACTTTGCTTAATGACTGCTTTGCATGTGCAAACTAGTGACTTTCCGTGCAACTGCTTTGCCTTGTGCTGTGCTGGATGTTCTGAACTTGAAAGGCTTTGTGTGACGAGTGATTGAAGTTTCAGGACATTTGCAGCCTCTGCTATTATAATCAGCTGTACTGTATTTCCACCATTAGTTTGGTTTTCATAAGATCTGGATGTAACTTTGTCACGCATTTGTGTTCTATACAGCTGTTTGAGTGCTGGTCGGTGATGTGTACTGATGTGTTATTATTCACTATTTTGCATGTATCTAATTCAAAATCCTGTATTAACAAGAAGTTCTTAATTAGGATGATACCATTTATTGGCTAACTTAGCGGTAAATAAAAAGTAAGCTTTGGGCTTATAAGCCTTCTTCAGACTTTGTCCAGTGTATATAAACTGTGTTCTCTACGATCGCGGCTCGCACACATAATGTAAACACACGGGGAAGAAATCCCCGCTGTTTACATCAAGACGGCGCTGCTGCGCAGCAGCGCCGTGACGGAGATCGGGATTGGCCGGGGATCGCCGTCATTTGATAGGCTGAAGCCTATCCTATCAGGCGCAGGATGGATATCCGTCCTGCGCAACTCACGCGGGAAGAGAGAGGGAGGTAAGGGGAGGGAGCGCGCAATATTGCTGCGGAGGGGGGCTTTGAGGAGCCCCCCCGCTCGGCCACATGGAGCGGTGGCGATCAGACCCCCCCAGCAGGTCATCCCCCTAGTGGGGAAAAAAGGGGGGGGGCGAAGTCTGATCGCCCTGCTGTAATGACGATCTGTGCTGCGGGCTGGAGAGCCCACGCAGCACAGATAATGCAAAGTCTGCCCGGTCCTTAAGTGGTTAACCTCCTGAGTAGAGATGTCGCGAACCTCCGATTTTCAGTTCGCGAACTTCCGCGAAAGTCCGGTTCGCGTGAACTTTCAAGAACCGCAATAGACTTCAATGGGGAGGTGAACTTTGAAAACTAGAAACACTTATGCTGGCCACAAAAGTGATGGAAAAGATGTTTCAAGGGGTCTAACACCTGGAGGGGGGCATGGCGGAGTGGGATAGACGCCAAAATCCCGGGGAAAAATCTGGATTTGACACAAAGCAGCGTTTTAACCTCCCTGGCGGTCTATTAAAACCGCCAGGGGGCAGCGCAGCACTTTGAAAAAAATGTTTTTCAATCATGTTGCTAGCCTAGCGCTAGCTACATGATAGCCGCTGTGCAGCGGCATCCCCCCACCCCCTCCGATCGCCTCCGGCGATCAGCGCAAACAGGAAATCCCGTTCAGAACGGGATTTCCTGTTTGGCTTCCCCCGCCGCCATGGCGACGATCGGGATGACGTCACCGACGTCAGAGGGAGTCCCGATCCACCCCACAGCGCTGCCTGGCACTGATTGGCCAGGCTGCGCATGGGGTCTGGGGGGGGGGCTCTCTAACGCGGCGGGTAGCGGCAAATCGGCGGCGATCGAAGTATGCACGCAGCTGACAAAGTGCTATCTGCGTGCAACAAAAAAAAAAGTTTACAAATCGGCCCAACAGGGCCTGAGCAATCCTCCGCGGCGGCTTAGTCCGTGTTCAGCACGGGCTTATCGCCAGGGAGGTTACGGGCAGAAATCACACTGAATGCTAAATTGCAGGCCTAAAGTGCTTTAAAACATCTTGCATGTGTATACATCAATCAGGGAGTAAAATTAGAGTTCTGCTTTACACTGACACACCAAACTCACTGTGTAACGCACCGCAAACAGCTGTTTGTGTAGTGACGGCCGTACTGCGCACCATGGCGAGATTGCTCTTCCTCAGTGATATCAGGTAATGTCTGACTGCCTTATCAACTTTCGATGGTTCTTTCTCTACCATTGTTAAGCTTACATCTATTTTTTTAAATTACATTTTCTGCTGGCTGTTCAGTACCTGTAACGAGAATCTGTTATGGAGGGCAAGTCTGCCATTGTGAGTGACCACGGGTAATGGCCGGGAAATCAGGGTTCGATTCTGGTCTGGAGTGGGAGCCTGAGAACCGGCTACCACCACCACACATCCAAGTAAGGACCCATTTGCTGTATAAGTAATGTACCTACCCTGACCGTGCTTGGCAGACCAGGCATCCGTGGTCAGATGGACCCTTGACTCAACGCTGTGTGCCAGAGATGACACCACTTGCCTTTCAACATCATGATACAGTTAGGGTATCGCCTTTTTAGAGAAATAATTGCGGCCTGGTATCTTCCACTGTGGTGTCCCAATGGTCACAAATTTACAGAAGGCCTCAGAGTCCACCAGCTGGTATGGTAACAGCTGGCGAGCTAACAGTTCCGCCAAGCCAGCTGTCAGACGCCGGGCAAGGGGGTGACTGGCAGAAATTGGTTCTTCCGCTCAAAGATTTCCTTCACGGACTCCTGGCTGCTGTGGGCAGAGGAGCAGGAACCATTCAAGGTGAGAGGCGGAGTGGAGGAGGGTGGCTGTGAAGGAGCAAGGGATAAAGCGGCTGAAGATGCTGCACCTGAAGGAGGAAGAGGAGAAGGAAGGCTTCTTTTGTGTGCTATTTTTGCTGAGGTGCTCTTCCCATTGCAGTTTGTGCCTTTTCTGCAGGTGCCTTCGTAATGCAGTTGTCCCTACGTGGGTGTTGGCCTTTCCAGGGCTCAATTTTTGGAGGCAGAGAGAATAGATGGCATTGCTCTGATCTTTGGCAGACACATTAAAAAAAATTCCACACCGCTGAGCCCCCCTGGCAGGGCCGGATTTAGGCCAAGGCCACCTAGGCCATGGCCTAGGGCACCACAGAAGCAAGGGCACCAAAGCAGCAGGCTAAACTGGTGCAGCATTTGTAAGCTTGCAAATGTTGCAATGCAGGGAGATCAGGCTAGTGCCTGACCACGGTACTCTGCTGCCAGCCGCCTCTGCCGCAGCCACCTTGCTATTTGTGCACGTTTGCATTGTGGCTGGCGGCTATGGACTTGGTCAGCATTGGAGACGGAAAGGAAGAGGAAGCTTCTGCACTGGAGACAAGCGGAGAAATAAGTGACACTGATGGCTGCTGCAGTGTGAAGGCGAGCTGGCTACCTATACAGAAAGGGGGTGGGAAAAGGAGGGATTAAGGGTGTCATCTGGCTACCTATACTGGGGGGAAAGGAGAAAGGGGGAGGGGTCATCTGGCTACCTATACTGGAGGGAAAGGGGGAGGGGTCATCTGGCTACCTATACTGGAGGGAAAAGTAGGAGGGGTCACCTGGCTACCTATACTGGAGGGAAAGGGGGGAGGGGTCATCTAGCTACCTATACTGGGGGGGGGGGGGGGTCATCAGGTTACCTATACTGGAGGGAAGGGGAGAGGGGTAATTTCGCTAACTATACTGGGGGGGGGCAACAGGCTACCTATACTTGTGGGAGAGGTCCTCTCGCTACCTATACTGAAGGGGGGCGGCTGGTGACAGTGGCCTTGGGCGGTAAAGAGTACAAATCCGGCCCTGCCCCCTGGGGTAATGGCACTATGGTGGAATCAGCAGCTGACGTTGAAGGGCATGTTGGCTGGCTGTCCATAGGTGGCGATACATGGCGCCACCAACTGTTTCTGACGACGAGCTCCCCCAGCTTCTTTCAGCAACTCATCTCCTCCTACTCCTCTCTGACTCCCCCTCTGAACTGTCCCCCTGTTCATCTCCTCTATTGGGAACATACGTGGCATCCGTATCATCGTCATCATCATAATCATCCTGTCCAGCTCTGCTTGCCTCAGACACCTCCACAACTGCACCAACAGCAGGTACTTCATCATCCTCCTCCTCACACGTTACATCCATAATGTTGCCGCCTAACTCAGACATATGAGGTGGTGTAACTTGCTTAGCGCCTTCATGTTGTTGTAACAAGAATGGCTGTGCATCAGTGATTTCCCCACCAAATAACTCCTGCAAAGTGTCAAATGCAGCGGATGTGGTGCTTGTAGTAGCGCTGGTGGCTGTGGAAGATGAGGTGTTCTGTGTTAAATAGTCAACCACGTCCTGACAATCTTGGGAGGTGATGGGACATGCCTTCTTCTGAGCACTGTACTTTGGGCCAGGGCCGCACGAAATCACATCAACACGACCTCGCACAGACCTGCCGCGTGGCCTTCCTCTGGGTTTGTCTCTACCTCTGCCTGTTTTGTCCATATCGGGGGGGATGAAGTGAAAGGTATGCACTGACTTGACTAATACAATGTGCAGTTAACAGGTATGCAGGGAGTGGTATATCACACTGCGTGCGTTCACGTAGGTAGGTGGGTGCACTGAAGTGAACAACAGCAAGTAGGTATATGCAGTGATGGGTATAATAATGTGCACCTGTCACACACCTACAGTTTTGTGTGTGACATACGTAGGTAGGTGGGTGGGTGCACTGAAGTGAACAACAGGTAGAAGATTTATTCAGTGATGGGTATTACAATGTGCACCTGTCAGACACAGACAGGTACCGGATAGGCACAGTGACACTGTGTGCGCTCACGTAGGTAGGTGGGTGCACTGGCTGAAGTGAACAGCAGGTAGGTATATGAAGTGATGGGTATTACAATGTGCACCAGTCACACACAGACAGGTACTGGACAGGCACAGTGAGGTAGGTGGGTGCACTGAAGTGTAGAGATGGCCCGAACCTCTGATTTTAGGTTTGCAAACCTACCGCAAAAGTTTGGGTTGCCCGAACTTTCGCGAACCGCAATAGACTTCAATGGAGAGGCGAACTTCAAAATTTAGAAAATTATGAAGAAATTATGCTGGCTAGAAAAATGATGGAAAACATGTTTCAAGGGGTCTAACACCTGGAGGGAGACATGGTTGAGTGGAATAGACATCAAAAGTCCCAGAAAAAAATCTGGATTTGACACAAAGCAGTGTTTTAAGGTCAGAAATCTCATTGAATGTTCAATTGCAGGCCTACACTGCTTTACAACATCAGGCAGTGTAATCCTCCCTCACTCCCTCTCCTCTAGAGAAGGAGGGTCTTGTCTTCCAGGGAATTGTAGGATTTCAAAAGCCAGCTTACATACCTTGGCCGGGAATCGAACCCAGGTCTAGTGCTTGGTAGGCAGCTCTCTTCACCACTATACCACCACCAACACTACGTGCTGAAGCCAGCCTAGCACGTACCATTATGATATATCCAAGAGAAAAATGAGCTTGCTGAGGAATTTGTAGGATTTCAAAAGCCAACGTACATACATTGGCCTGGTATCGAACCCAGGCCTACCGTGTGGTAGGCTGCTATCCTAACCATTATACCACCAACACAACACACTACAATGCTACATGCTGAAGCCAGCCTAGCATGTACCATTATGATATATCCAAGAGAAAAATGAGCTTGCTTAGGGATTTGTAGGATTTCAAAAGCCAACTCACATACACTGGCACAGTGACACTGCGTGCCTTCTCGGAAATAAAGTAAGTATAGTAAACCTTACTGATAAGCAAATTACAGCCATAAAAGTTTTCCTGGCAGAATACAACTTTTGACGGCAGGGAGAGATAAAATACATGAATTAGTGACAACTCTGGGACACTTAATAGGCTGCAACTGATTACAGACAAAAATACATTCAACCTACTTTGTAAATTTTTAAATAAAAAAGAAAACCCCGAGATACATAAAAAGGCATTTTTAGGAGTAGGAGGATAAATATAGTTATTTTTCTCATCAGTTTATTTTCACCTCGTGTTCACTTTGAACTGTGTGCACATAAGCAGAAATGTGTGGGCAATGGGTGATCAGAATATTTATTCTTGTTGGTTTTGTTTGCTGTTAATAGTGAACCTGTAGTGGTTCATGCGCTCACGTAGAGTTTGTCCTGTTTCTCCCACATAAATACCTTTGGGGCATTTACACCTTCAGGACTCGTTCACACTAGAGGCGTTTTCAACCTCTTTTTTTTCAAGCGCAGGTGATTTTTAACCACTTCAGGACCACAGTGCTAAACCCCCCTAAAGACCAGGCTATGTTTAGTTAAATTGGCCCCTGCAGCTTTAAGGCCAAGCTGCAGGGCCGCACAACATAGCACACTAGTGATTCCCCCCCCCCCCCTTTTCCCCCCACCTACAGAGCTCTCTGTGGGTGGGGTCTGATCGCCCTCCCCGTTTATTTTTCTTTTCATAAATATTTTTTACTTGTTTTTTTATTAAAAATGCCTATTTTAAGTTGTCTTAACTGCTCCCTCCCTCCCCCCGCCAGCCAATCAGCGAGATCAGCCGTCATAGGCTTCAGCCTATGACAGCCGACCACTCCCCAGCCTCAGGAGGGGACAGCCGTGTCACACAAAGACACACACACACACAAAGACACACACACACCATACACACACACACAAAGACACACACACGGTATGACAGCCCGGATGATAGCATGAATGGTTCTTTGGTGACATCAGATAGGAGAGACGAAGACAACAGACCAGGAGTCACTGAGTGTAGCATAGTAGCAAATTCACCGATTTTGTAGTTAGGGTTCATGCAGATCATTTAGCGGAGATGGCCGTGCGATCGCAACGCGTACACTTACACGCCATTTGCGCTACTGATCCCATTCACTACAGTGTATGAGTCCGCTGCAATTCCTGAAAAAATGCGTGCAGCAGTGCGACAGCGCATCACACTGCTACGCAGCGCATATGATAGGAACGGCATAAAGGCATAGACAGCCCGTATCGCACACTATACCCGCTGCTGAAATGCACACAGCAGCGAGTATAGTCTGAACGAGTCCTCAGTGGCTTGGAGCAGGAGGTGCCCGGTGTGAGGAGTATATATAAAAAAAAAAAAAAAAAAAAAAAAAGTGTAAGTTGTGCCACTTGCATCCTAAAAAAACATAATAGTTTGATCGCCAAAAAAATAAATACCGGTAAATAAAAAATGTTATTTTCCAATCAGTGTATCGCATATACTCAATTTGAATACAGCAGAACTCCAGTGATCTATGCCAGAGCACCAATATGGACCAGGTAGCGTAAGAACATCAGAGACAACCGTAACCAGTTTAACCAATTTTATTTAAGGATTTTTTTCAGTTTTTTTTAGCCATACAGTTAAATATACGAACAGAAAATACAGATTTAACTCCTGAGCTATTAATAGAACAAATATTCTACAAAATGGCAAAACAGGATGAGACTGGATGACCCTGATAGACGGCGACGCGAGAGATGGATTACCCTGGTAGAAGTATAGTGCGGATATATTGTAGAGAGAAGCTGGGGAAGTGAAATGGGCTAATGTCACGTCAATAAAACACACCTGAAGTCCTGTCTGCACAAGTCTGCCGTCAGCATGAGCTGCGGGTGTGGCCCTGTCTGCCACGCCAGCCTCTGACGTAACCACACCTCCGCCCAATAACAGCTCTCTGCTCCCTCTGGCCTCACTTAAAGAGAACCAGTCACCAATATTACCCAGTAAAGGAGAACTATAGGTAATGGTGACAAATTAATTCTACAAACAATAGTCCGAAAATTGGCTAGTCATAGGAAAGTGTTGCAATTATTTTATTAGTAAACAATCGAGAACACAAACAAAAATCTCTTAACCCCCCTGGCGGTTTAATTCCCGCGGCTGCGTTTTTTTCACTTTTATTTTTTATAGCATGTAGCTAGCCTAGCGCTAGCTACATGCTTCCCCCCTCCCTGCAGCATCCCCCCCGTATGCTCCGATCGCCGCCGGCGCCGCTTGCCCATAAGGAAATCCCGTTCTGAATGGGATTTCCTTGAGGGCTTCCCCCGTCGCCATGGCAACGAACGGAGTGACGTCATCGACGTTGTGACGTCACAGGGAGTCCCGATCCACCCCATAGCGCAGATTTGCGGCAATTGGCCAGGCTGCGCAAGGGGTATGCGGGGGGGCCTGTATCCGCGGCGGGTAGCGGTGCATCGGCGATCAGACCAAACACGCAGCTAGCAAAGTGCTAGCTGCGTGTTTGAAAAAAAAAATTATGTAAATCGGCCCAGCAGGGCCTGAGCGGCACCCTCCGGCGCCTTACCCAGTGTCACACACGGGGTTACCGCTAAGGAGGTTAAAGTAAACCTGAGCTGACGACATATGAAAAATCAATACTTACCCGGGGCTTCCTTTAGCCCCATAAGCATGTGTGAGTCCCACATCGTCCTCCTGCTGTCTGCTGCTCAGTCGCGCCAGTCTGGGTCTAGTGCGCATGGCAGGAGGTCCATGCATGCGCAGAAGGCCCAGACTGGACCCGACTGAAGCAATTACTGGCAGGGTTGGTTCTAGACTTTTTGCCGCCTGAGGCAAACTTGTTAGGATGCCCCCCCCCCCACCCTGCTAGGTAGCCTGGAGGCGGTAGCAGCCAGGAAGGGGGAGCAGCGGGCACAGTGTTGGGGAGACTCCACCTTGCCTAGGGCTCCCCTGTCTGCGCTCCCCCTCCAGCTATGATCGCTAGGTTTAGAGCCGGCAGCAAACTGGGAAGCACTTACTCACTTGCGTTCCACTTGCCACGTCACTTCCTGCAATGCCGCCAACTGAAGTACAGCAGGAGGGTTGGCTTTTATGCTCAGATCCACAAGCTGCAGAGGTGTGTGTGTGTGTTTGTATGTGGAGGGGGAGGTGGGTCGACCCCCCCCCCCCCGTTTATAATAAAGTCGGGGGCAGGGCGAGAGACAAAAGATTATCTATTTTTAAGTACGTATAGTACGTTTTGAAACAGATTAGACGCAGCACGTGTTGGCACTACCCCCTATGTGGCGTTACAAACTAAACATCAAAGACTACCCTACATCACCATCACTGTGTGCTTATGGGGTTTGAGTAAACACATGCGAACTCTCACTCAAGGTAGCAAAGAATCCGGTACTGCTGATCATTTATTGGTGTGCTGTTCAAGCCTTAAGCCATGCAAAGCTACATTCACAAGTTTGTATAATGAAAGTGACATACCATATGGCGTGGGGGTGGTGGGTGCTAGGTGGGACATGCCTGATGATGTTTCGAGAAACAGCGACACTTCTTCCAAGGATAAAGCATAAGGGACGGTTCCTTGTGGTTTAGCCCCCGAAGAAGCACTGATGTTAAGCGAAACTAGCACCCACCACCTCTACTTTATCAGCAATACGTGGAAATCTTGCTTTGAGTGATGCTTTGCATGGCTTACAGCTTGAATAGCACACCAATAAATGATCAGCAGTGCCGATTCCTTTGCATTGTTGAACGAGAACATTGTACATGTTAAGCTAATTTTCCTTATTTTTTTAAACAAAATAACGTCATTTGCTAAGACAGACTTGTGCCATATCAGTGTGTGTTAAGTATGACTTCCGCTGCTGTTACAACAAAAAACGAAACATAATACAAGTAAAAGGCCAGTATAGCGCTGAGGGACAAGAACACAGATGTATAACCCTGAACAGACGGACAAAGGTGAACCGATGCATAAAAATCCAACATAAAGGTAACTGAGAAGGTTTCTTAAGCTAAAGTCTCAAATAATCCACCATATTGCTGTACATTCACTGCGATCTCCTTATCGGGGCCATTTCTGGAAGACTTTAAGCTCCACTGAGTACAACAGGAAGTACCTGACTGCTAATAAGCCTGCCTGGGATAAAATGATTGCTGCAACCTGATTGGTTGCTTCAACCCATCACAGACAGTCTAATTAAAATAAGGCATAGCATATCTTAGAGACCTTGCAGAAAAATAAAGACACTGTGTAGATATTTTGTCCCTTAAAAGAAACCTGTGATAAAATTAAAGGAAATGTCCAGGAATCCTTAAAAAAAAGGAAAAAAAAATCTACTTACCCGGGGCTTCCTCCACCCCTTGCAGCCGACATGTCCCAAGCCGCAGCTCTGCTCCCAGCCGCCGTCCCAGGGTTCCCTGCCGGTGCCGAGGCAGACCTCACGAGGTCGTTCGCTACTGCGCCTGTGCCACTGTCACTAGAGCCTACGTTGTCCGGAGTGTACTGTGCAGGCGCAGTAGAGGACAACTTTGTGAGGTTTGCCTCTGCATCGGCAGGGAGCCCGGGCCGGCGGCTGAGAGCAGACCTGCGGCATGGGACATGTCGGCTGCAAGGGGCTGGAGGAAGCCCCAGGTAAATCGATCTTTTTTTTTAAAGATGCCTGGACACTAAAGCGGAAAAAAAATTATAATATAATGAATTGGTTGTGTAGTACAGATAATTACTAGACGATTAGTTGCAAAGGAAATATTCTCATATTTGTAACTTCAGTTCTATAGTTTTTTTTATAACAATGCACCATTCTCTAATATTTGCAGTTTTTTTTATAACAATGCACCATTCTCTAATATTTGCAATTTACACACTACTCAGAATTCTAAATGATTTTACAGAGCAGGCCAATTAACTTTTGAACCCTTCTCTGCAGAGAAAAACAAAATACATTTACAGACATTTGAGATAACAAGCTTCAGAAGATAGAGCTCTCTGCGACTTTGAAAGTCGTGGAGCTCAATGGCTCTTTTGCATAGATAACAACTGGAGTTTCTTAACTCTTCCTATACTGCTCCTAATGTCTCTGCTCCTAATGTTTTATTTCTTAGATGTACAACACATTCAAATCTTTATATCATATTTTTTTTATCTTCATTGTCTCTAAGTGTAAGGATTTATACTTTCCTGCGGCTTCCTCCAGCCCCCGTAGGTTGTGGGCCGTTCCGTTCTCCTGCAGTGGAGCCCACGATCCAACCCAGTTGCGCAGTTACAGACTTAGCGAATAGCAGAACACAATCGGGCGTATGTTTCCGGAGCAGTGCATGCACAGTGAAGCATGAACTGCCCTAGTCGGGGAATTTACTGGGCCACACTGCGGGGGAAACGGAGCAGCCTGGGAGGACAGCAATCAAGCAGACAGACTACAGGGGTCTGGAGGACGCCCCGGGTAAGTATAAAACCTTATAGTTAATTTATCACAGGTACACTTTAAAGAGGAACTGTGGTAAAAACAACAATGAATAAAACTGCTTATTTTTTACAATTTTCATTTATAGATTAAGTCAGTGTTTGTCCATTGTAAAAACCTTTCTCTGATTCACATTGTGAAATGTATCACTGGTGGTGACATCTTTAGTCCTGCCAGGTGATCAGTACTGAATGTTTGTTACTGAGAGTTCTATGCACAGAGGGAGAGACTGTGTGCTTGGTTGTTGGAAAAAGATGTTATTTCCCACAATGCAACAAGGTTCACAGACAGGAAACTGTCATGACCATGGTCCTGACATCACTCTGTGGGAGGGGTTTCACCCCAATATCAGCTGTACAGACCCCCCTCATGATCTATTGGAGAAAAGGTAACGATTTCTCATGGGAAAGGTTCAATCCTGGGTTACAGTTCCTCTTTAAAGTGTAACTCTGCATATAACATAAAAGATTGCTATACAAACCATTTTGTGACTTAACAAGATCCTTTTTTTAATCTTTTTTAGCCGGGCTTTATGTTCTAGCCACACATTGAACAGCAACTCCATAGAAAACTCTGTGTCTTCCTGGATTTTGAAACGTAAAATAGAGAAAGTAATCGGAGTGACAGCCAGGACTGCTGGAGATAGATTCTGGCCGTTGTCAGTGGTGGAGAGATACTGACATTTGCAGAGCAGTATTGAGAATTAGTCGGCACAAGGGATGGGCAATGAGATTCGAATAACTGGGACTGATGCAGATGATGCCAAGGTGCACTTCCATTGGTCCATTTTCAAGCTGCAATCAGAATCTTTGATTCGTACCTGAAAGCTTAAATTGAACCTCCGGACTAAAAATCTACTCAGCAGAACTGAAAAGGCTTGGTGTTTCTTTAACAATTTCACAGCATCAGAACTTTGTTTCTCTTAGCAAAGCGTTTTTAGCTGCATTTTTAGCTAAGCTCCACCCATCAAAGAAAACTGCCCGGGCTTTTTTTTCCCTGATGCTGTGCAAAGCATGATGGGATTTCCTATGTTATTCACGTTGCCTAGCAACTGGGAGGGGTGATCAGCACACAGCACAGTTGGAACTGTGTCTCATGCTCCCTGTCACCTCCTTTCAACCAAAAAGATGGCTGCCATCATGAAATCAAACATTTGCCTGTTCTTTTAAAACAGGGTGGGTAAGAGAATATATTACCTATCTATTTTATTTAACATAACTAATGTAACTGAAAGCGGAATATAGCCCAGCATTTCAACTTTGCTCTAAAACATTATTTACAGTATATTATATGCAACCAGCATTTTTTTTTTTTACTAGACCAGCATTGGAAGGGTTACACAGAGCTTTAAAGTTCCTGGACAGAACTGCAGACGCATCCGAAGCTGACATAGATACATTTATGTAAACAAAATGTATCTAAGTGTTGAATGTGACTCACTCTCTCTGACTGAGAAGGAGCTGGAGGACAGCCAAAGAGTGTGTAACATTTATCACTTGTTACATTCTATTTAGTTAAATGTATCTATCTGAACTTCTGCATACCTCTCCACTGAACTTTAAACCTCTGTGTTTAACCCTTCCAATTCTGGCCTAGTAAAAAAAATTGCTGGTTGCATATAATATGCTGTAAATAATGTTTTAGAGCAAAGTTGAAATGCAGGGTTATATTCCGCTTTAATGACAGTATGTTTGTTTAGGCTGGAGTTCCTCTTTAATCTCTGCTCTGGGAAACTGTTTCAATGTTGCTCCTGTTTTTCTCTTTGCGTGTCTGGATAAATCAGTCCAACAGTCACCAAGGTTAATTACTCTTCTATTCCGTAATAGCAGGATTGTATTGCTTAATACCACAATCACAGGTGATTAGACTTACACTTGGGTCCCGGCCAGCTTGCTGAACACACCCAGGCCAGAAGAGACGGCAAGCAACCCGAGCAAAGGATTCTGGGACTTGTGACATAAAAGGACATAAAAGGACTTCCAGCACTGAGTCATAGCTTGCTTTTCACACTGCATAAAAGGCAGAATCTACAAAAAAATGTAGCCACTACATACCTATGGCCTCAATTACAGGTGGAGGCTGTCAGTTTATAGGCATCATTAACTCTTCATTTGAAATGAGAGAGGTTAAAGCGGACCTGAACTCAGAACTTCCTCTCTGCTCTAAAAGATAAGCAACATCATAATAACCTATAAAGAAATACATTTCTTTGTTGCAGCTGATACAAATCCTGCTTTCATAGAAGCAGACAAAGGGTTAACATCCTGTCTTTACAAATTAGCTGCTCTGCCGAGATAGCCAGCTGACACAACTGAGAGATCAAATTACGGTGGTGATTAGTCACAGATGAGGGGGGGGGGGGGAATTAGACAGGCTAAACTCTCTAAATACATACAGGGTGCATTTCTCTATGTTTTCCTTCTGTCCTGTGCAAGAGTTCAGGTCCACTTTAAGTAGTGTAAGAACCTACCTTAACAACCTGCTGAAATGCTGCTCAGTATGGTTGGTCCACACACTGTGCAGCTGTTGGTCAGATTGTGTCACATGACCAGTCATTAACCTGCTGCCAATGGCAACCACTAAGATTTGTTTGCTGCTCATAGCAACTCATTAGAGAATGAAAATGGGGATCCACCTGAATGCAACAGGGAAGAAAAACTTGCTTTAGATGCCTTGATTTATAGAACCTCACGCCCTACGGATTAGTTTAAAGCGGTGCAAGCAGCATGAGCACAAACTATAGACAAATAGTAGATAAATTCTATCACAGAGGGGTTTTTTTTTGTTTGTTTTTTTTGCAGTAGTTTTGTTATCTCAGATGGTAGGAATAAGCTGAAACTTTCCCTTTGTGATAGGCACAATCACATGATCAGGCCTATAAACCCCAGAGGCATGCCGACAGTGATGTCACTACAGGACGAAGCAGACTATGGGCGGTTCTCTCCATGTGGACTCTACTGACATCACTCCCAGAATGCATCTGTGAGGCACAGGCAAAGTCATGTGATCATCAGCATTAGTAATATCAACTTGCTTTTACCATAAAGTAACAAAAAGAAGCTAAAGAGGAATACAAGAACGCTGTCTCTGAATACTCTACCAAACTGTACTAATAACGCTGCTAGATCTGCCTTAATGAGCGAGGAATGGAGGCGGGTCCCGTTTGCCGGGGGTGGTGAGCGTGGCTACCAGATACATGGCCGCCGGCAGGCCGAATGTGGCATACTTCCTGTCTGGTGTACAGTCACGCTCTCTTCAGGCTTCACCACATCTCCAGGAAATACAAGCTTCCGCCAACAAAAAGAAGGATTCTCCTTGGCTTTCTAGCATCAGGTAGATGTGTCCTGCAGTGAGGATTATGTCCTGCTCTGGATGTCGGAGATTTCAAGTACTGGGAGCAGAAGCTGGAAGGCATCTTGGATATAGGAAGCGCTGTTTGATGCCTGGAACAAGAAGACACATCATGCAGGGTAAGTACATGTTGCGGCACTGCTACATAAACTGGGCGCCTGGTTGGTGCTGCTGCTAGTAAAAATGTTGGTAATTTACTATGCACTTACCCAGCACCCATTCACACCTGAACCCTCCCCTCCTAGTGCCTAAAACTTACCCCCTTACCCCTTCCACCACCAACTTATAGGGATAGTCAATGAGATGCAAATCATTTGGAGTTGATGCAGGATTATGCTATTTGCGTATGCAAATTTATGCAGCTCGAAAATGGACCAATTGAATTTTATCTCAGCAAGATTTGATTGGTTTATTGTGAACCAGAGACGAAGCACCCTCATGTATTTTACCATATAGATCAGTGGGAACATTAGAGAAAACACCTACCCTGCTCTCTGTTTCATCCATCACTGCTCAGCCTGCTTGTTATCAGCCCTGATAAAATCCCCAACTGAGCATTCAGTCTGGCTTTGCTCAGGAATCATCATAGCTGAGTCAGTCTTCTCTGATGTCTTTTGAAGCCCATGCCTGCCCCCTTCTGGCTCTGCTATAATGACTCAGCTATAATGATTCCTTAGCAAAGCCAGACTGAATGCTCAGCTGAGCAGTGAAGGATGAAACAGAAAGCAAGGTAGGTGTTTTCTCTAATGTTCCCACTGATACATATGGTGAAATACATGAGGGTGCTTCATCTCTGGTTCCCTTTAAAGAACCAAACACCACTTTTGTTTCCCTTGTTTCTAATAGCTATAGAAGCCACAATGTTCCCCGTACCCTTCTAGCTGCCCATTATTTATCCAGGGGAAGGTGTGAAGATAGCATTTGTGCCTTCTATAAAAACTCTTTGAAGCACAGTGTCCTATCTCCCCTCCCCCTGCCGATGAAAGCTTTTGTTTGCTCTCTGCTACTGTGTGCAATAAAATAATTACATCAATCCTTATCTGCCTGAAACGTCTGCGGTCGGGTAGGCCTTGGAAGTGGAGTAATAAAAGCCTCTGCTAAAGTTTTAAATGCAAAAAGAGGTAAAACTTAAGTTGTTTTTTTTATTAATGAGCCACACTGTTGGAATGCATTTTTTTTAACAGATAAGTTTACGGAGTTTCGTAATACAAGTGGCTGGACAGCACAATGATCAAGGGCTCTGCCTCTGCCCGGGTCTCCTGTGTCAGAGGCAGAGCCCTTGATCGATGCGCTGTCCAGCCACTAAATACTTTAGATTTCTAATTTGATCATCCTTTATTGTATTCAATTGTGTTCAATATGTATTGGTTTGGGTTATAGTCACTCTCCTAGTAGAGTCTGATCTATACTCTATTGGAGGGGTCTTGATTGTTGGTGTTCACAGCCCCACCTCTTTCTTTAGTAAAAAAGTTTATATATTTGGTACCAGCCACTTGTATCCTTTGCGTTTGCGCTGGCTGAATCGCAAAACCGCAAACCGCTAGCGATTTTACAATCGCTACGGTTTGCTTTTTAACATAGGAATCGCGGTAGGTCATTTCCACTACCGCGATTCGCTTTTGTCGGGAACGCGAACTCGCGGCGGAGCGATAATTGCCGCGATTTTGCTATGCAGTGCATAGCATAGCAAAATCGCGGCCGCAAACGTCGGGGGAATCGCCGGTTTTGCGATTCAGCAATCGCTAGCGTTCAGCATGAACGCTAGCGATTGCAGGTGGAAAAGGGCCCTAAAGAGAACCCGAGGTGGGATTTAATTATGTTACTGGGGCACAGAGGCTGGTTGTGCACACTAACACCAGCCTCTGTTGCCCCATGGTGTGCCTCCATGTCCCCCCTGCACGCCGCTATACCCCCCGCAGTGCTGGCGACACACAGCGTGTCGCCAGCACAATGTTTACCTATGACTGTCTGTTAGCGCCGCTCCCCCGCCTCCTCTGTATCGGCGCTACCCGCCCGTGTCACTTCCCTCCCGCTGATAGGGGGGAAGGGACACGGGCGGGTAGCGCCGATGCGGAGGAGGTGGGGGAGCGGTGCTGACTGACAGCGCATAGGTAAACATTGTGCTGGCGACACGCTGCGTGTCGCTAGCACTGCGGAGGGTATAGCAGCGCGCAGGGGGGACATGGAGGCACACCATGGGGCAACAGAGGCTGGTGTTAGTGTGCACAACCAGCCTCTGTGCCCCACTAACATAATTAAATCCCACCTCGGGTTCTCTTTAAAGGGACTCCGAGCAGTGCAGTAACTATGGAAAGATGCATACCATTTTGAAGCTCTTTCTCTTCTTTCCATTGATATATAAAACGCCACCCTATGCCTTTTAGTTTTTGCTATTTTCGCTATCGAAATCGCGGCCGCCATCTTGGATTCCTTATTCAGCATTGTATTACACAGGACAACACTTTCCCCAGTGTCGGCAGCTCCATTCAGTGCAATGGAATGAAATACAAGGAACTCAGGGGGATATAATTACAAACATCATGCTGGTAGATGTAAGGATATAATTAATTAGTTGTGGGTATGCTTAAAGGCAAACCCACAGGCACTGCTCGGAGTCCCTTTAATCCCCTGATGACGCTAATTTGCGAAACCGGTCGGGAAAGAGACAGGTGGCACCTTTATACTGCTGACCCATACAGGCGTGCAACTTTCTAGGGGTTCCCATTGCAGGGGCCCCGTATTCAAGTTTTGCTTTTATGCTATTTTTTATGCTGTTTTTACTATGAAAACTCTATATTAAACGGTTTACACTTAGAGTTGGCGTTTGTTTGTTTTTATGATGTTTACTGATATCCATTTGTGAGATGAATCATTGCTGAATTGGTGGATTCTGGACAGACTGTTGCTTCCTCATGTCCTACCAAATCGTTGACACAACCTTATAATGTGGCTTATTTACTACCTCATTGTACTTTTGCACTTTAATTGACATTAACTTTGTATCAATTTTGGAACAGTCATTTATTCGTCTCTATTCTAGTGTTGTTTACTCTTTGGCTACGGTTACAGCATGTTGTGTTTGTATATTTATCATGCACTGTAGTATTGTCCTTGTTTATTTTTACCAGTGCTGATTTATTATTTGGGACCCCAGACCCATGCTATTGTTTTTATAGGTTTTTAGATATTTTTGATGTTATAATAAAGATGATTACTTATTTATTCATTACTATTTTGTTCTAGCGTGGTGCTTTTTGCCCAATATTTACCGTGGTGGAGATTTGCCTGCTCTCATTCTTTGTTGAAGACTCGTCTTCTGTTTTTGGATTCTGCACCGATTATATATAATTTACCCGTTTGTGAACTCTGGACATTGTTCTTCTCTTAGCGGCGGCCACTTTGTTTTCTTGGCGCTGATACACATATGCAAATTTGTAGTGGATATAGGCCCTAAGGTGCTTACATTGGCCAATTAAAATTGGATGTGAGTATGCACCCTTACATCGTGCAGAACTCTGCAGACATTGCCTGTGAGAGCCGCCACAAGGGGGAGACACGATAGTGCAGTGTTCAGTCTCTGTATTATATACAGTGTTCAGTCTCTGTATTATATACAGTGTTCAGTCTCTGTATTATATACAGTGTTCAGTCTCTGTATTATATACAGTGTTCAGTCTCTGTATTATATACAGTGTTCAGTCTATGTATCATATACAGTGTTCAGTCTATGTATTATATACAGTGTTCAGTCTATGTATTATATACAGTGTTCAGTCTCTGTATTATATACAGTGTTCAGTCTCTGTATTATATACAGTGTTCAGTATTATATACAGTGTTCAGTCTCTGTATTATATACAGTGTTCAGTATTATATACAGTGTTCAGTCTCTGTATCATATACAGTGTTCAGTCTCTGTATTATATACAGTGTTCAGTCTCTGTATTATATACAGTGTTCAGTCTCTGTATTATATACAGTGTTCAGTCTCTGTATTATATACAGTGTTCAGTATTATATACAGTGTTCAGTATTATATACAGTGTTCAGTCTCTGTATCATATACAGTGTTCAGTCTCTGTATCATATACAGTGTTCAGTCTCTGTATTATATACAGTGTTCAGTCTCTGTATTATATACAGTGTTCAGTCTCTGTATTATATATAGTGTTCAGTCTCTGTATTATATACAGTGTTCAGTCTCTGTATCATATACAGTGTTCTGTCTCTGTATCATATACAGTGTTCAGTCTCTGTATCATATACAGTGTTCTGTCTCTGTATTATATACAGTGTTCAGTCTCTGTATTATATACAGTGTTCAGTCTCTGTATTATATATAGTGTTCAGTATTATATACAGTGTTCTGTATCATATACAGTGTTCAGTCTCTGTATCATATACAGTGTTCAGTCTCTGTATTATATACAGTGTTCAGTCTCTGTATTATATACAGTGTTCAGTCTCTGTATTATATACAGTGTTCAGTCTCTGTATCATATACAGTGTTCTGTCTCTGTATTATATACAGTGTTCACTCTCTGTATCATATACAGTGTTCAGTCTCTGTATCATATACAGTGTTCTGTCTCTGTATTATATACAGTGTTCAGTCTCTGTATTATATACAGTGTTCAGTCTCTGTATTATATACAGTGTTCAGTCTCTGTATTATATACAGTGTTCAGTCTCTGTATTATATACAGTGTTCAGTATTATATACAGTGTTCTGTATCATATACAGTGTTCAGTCTCTGTATCATATACAGTGTTCAGTCTCTGTATTATATACAGTGTTCAGTCTCTGTATTATATACAGTGTTCAGTCTCTGTATTATATATAGTGTTCAGTCTCTGTATCATATACAGTGTTCTGTCTCTGTATTATATACAGTGTTCAGTCTCTGTATCATATACAGTGTTCTGTCTCTGTATCATATACAGTGTTCAGTCTCTGTATCATATACAGTGTTCTGTCTCTGTATTATATACAGTGTTCAGTCTCTGTATCATATACAGTGTTCAGTCTCTGTATTATATACAGTGTTCAGTCTCTGTATTATATACAGTGTTCAGTATTATATACAGTGTTCAGTCTCTGTATTATATACAGTGTTCAGTATTATATACAGTGTTCAGTCTCTGTATCATATACAGTGTTCAGTCTCTGTATTATATACAGTGTTCAGTCTCTGTATTATATACAGTGTTCACTCTCTGTATTATATACAGTGTTCACTCTCTGTATTATATACAGTGTTCACTCTCTGTATTATATACAGTGTTCACTCTCTGTATTATATACAGTGTTCACTCTCTGTATTATATACAGTGTTCACTCTCTGTATCATATACAGTGTTCAGTCTCTGTATCATATACAGTGTTCAGTCTCTGTATCATATACAGTGTTCAGTCTCTGTATTATATACAGTGGGTCACATCAGGACTCAGGGAGAAGGACTCACCTCTAGAAACACTCCAGTAATTAATGGGTTAAGGATGTCCGATTTCTCTGATGCCTGGGGGGAAAAAAAACAGACAGGAAGGTGACTCAGGTCTATATATCTATCTTTTCCTCCCCACTACCCTCTAGATTGTAAGCTCCCAAGGGCAGGGACCTCCCCCTAGTCCCTGCACCCCACTACCCTCTAGATTGTAAGCTCGCAAGGGCAGGGACCTCCCCCTAGTCCCTGCACCCCACTACCCTCTAGATTGTAAGCTCCCAAGGGCAGGGACCTCCCCCTAGTCCCTGCACCCCACTACCCTCTAGATTGTAAGCTCGCAAGGGCAGGGTCCTCCTCCTAGTGTTTCCACCCCACTACCCTCTAGATTGTAAGCTCACAAGGGCAGGGACCTCCTCCTAGTGTCTCCACCCCACTACCCTCTAGATTGTAAGCTCACAAGGGCAGGGACCTCCTCCTAGTGTCTCCACCCCACTACCCTCTAGATTGTAAGCTCACAAGGGCAGGGACCTCCTCCTAGTGTCTCCACCCCACTACCCTCTAGATTGTAAGCTCACAAGGGCAGGGACCTCCTCCTAGTGTCTCCACCCCACTACCCTCTAGATTGTAAGCTCACAAGGGCAGGGTCCTCCTCCTAGTGTTTCCTCCCCACTACCCTCTAGATTGTAAGCTCACAAGGGCAGGGTCCTCCTCCTAGTGTTTCCTCCCCACTACCCTCTAGATTGTAAGCTCACAAGGGCACGGACCTCCCCCTAGTGTCTCCACCCCACTACCCTCTAGATCAGGCTTTCTCAACCAGGGTTCCTTGAGGACTCTGCAGGGGTTCCTTGGCATTTTCCCCCATCGTGGGGGAAGTATAATAAAGCACACTATAATAGGTGGTACTGTAACAAGAAGCACTAAATTGGGGCATCAGGAGATGGTATAATGAGTGGCAGTGTAATGGGGGTAGTGAAATAAACAGCCACACATACTTTTAAAGACCACGCCTCCTGCAAAATAAATGTAGGGGTTCCTTGAGATCAAAAACTTGTTTGCAGGGGTTCCTTGAGATCCAAAAGTTATTTGCAGGGTTCCTCCAGGGTACAACGGTTGAGAAAGGCTGCTCTAGACTGTAAGCTCACAAGGGCAGGCTCCTCCCCCTAGTGTCTCCACCCCACTACCCTCTAGATCGTAAGCTCACAAGGGCAGGGACCTCCTCCTAGTGTTTCTCATACTGCTTTAATTTAACATATGTACATGTACCAACTACATATCAACTATGTATGTATTTGTATTTCTACTATTCGATGTCATGACTGTACAGTGTCTTGTATTTCTTATGTATATTTGTTCCCCATTATTTATTTTTGTACTATGTACAGCGCTACAGAAGATGTTGGCGTTATATAAATAAATAATAATGCACTATGGATGAGTGATGTGTTGGGGATGGGATCAGGGGGAGCGCGAATGTGATCAGCGTTTTGGGTGCACAAATGGTGACTAGGGTGTGCGTTTTGTTTATGTGCTTAGTGTCATATGACCTAATCATGCAGTAGAGCTACCAGGCTGCTGGGGGAGGGGCTTTGCTCAGGCTGTGTCGCACAAATACAAGAAGTAGATAAGGGGGGACACATGGCTGATCACACTGGGTAAGCTATATGACTGGGCCGTAGGTGTTTTAGGTAGATTGTAGTAAACGCCATTAGTAGCAATATTACAGCAGCACAGTACTTACCCCAGCTGTTGTCAGTAGAGTGGTCATCTTCTTTGAAAGCTGTGAGATCTCCTTGCATAGTGTAATGGTCATTCTAAAAAACAACAAAACAAAATATTATTATAAACCAACATACAGTGCAAAACTCTTACATGCCACCAAAAGACGACCATCGCAGGTTCACCAACAAGAAAAAAACTATAACCAATATACTGATCTCCCAAGGCCCACACATTTCTGCTCACATGGACACGGTTTGAGTGATCTTTTTATCCCTGTATTAAAGGGAGTCTAAAGTGTTTTTTAAAAAAAAAAAAAGATAGGAGAGGGAAGGCTCTGGGTCCTATAGAGTCTTCTCGTTCCTCTACCGGTCCCATCGTTCCAGCGCTGGCTCCCCCATCAGCAACCTCTGACCGATCTGTAGAAAACTTCTCGCTGCTGCTGCCCGAGGCTTCGGAAGTCTTCGGGAACCTGAATGCTCCTGAAGACAGGTCACTCCGTACTGTGCATGCACGAGCACACTCTCTCTCGCGCATGTGCAGTACAGATCCGCCCAACTTCAGGAGCACTCGGGCTCCTGAAGACTTCCGAAGCTTCTCACCACGGGAGATTGGAACGTGAAGGCTCATTACCCAGAGCCCCCCCCCCCCCCCCTCTCCTTAGGTATCTGTTTTTTTTTTCTTCAAATTCGCTTCAGACTTGCTCTAATGGGTGGCTTCAAATCGCACAAAGAAAGACCAACCAGAGAGGCAAAATGCATACATTGGTTCAAAATTGTAGATGAAGGTTTAAACAAAGATTACAATTTCTTGTGCAGATATGATGGGTTTTAAAGAGGAACTCCAGTGAAAATAATAATAAATAGTAATAAAAAAGGGCTTAATTTTTACAATAATTATGTATAAATGATTTAGTCAGTGTTTGCCCATTGTAAAATCTTTCCTCTCCCTGATTTACATTCTGACATTTATCACTTGGTGACATTTTTACTGCTGGCAGGTGATGTCACTGGAAGGAGATGCTGCTGGCGTTTTTGGCAGTTGGAAACAAACAGCTATTATTTCCCACAATGCAATGAGGTTCACAGACAGAAAACTGTCAGGACCATGGTCCTGACATCACACTGTGGGAGGGGTTTCACCACAATATCAGCCATACAGAGCACCTTTGATGATCTATTAGAGAAAAGGAAAAGATTTCTCATGGGAAAGGAGGTATCAGCTACTGATTGGGTGAAGCTCAATTCTTGGTCACAGTTTCTCTTTAAATGCCACAATTCTTTTTAGCCTACAACAAACTCTGTATGTACCGTGACCAGGTCACTTTTAAACTCTGAATTTACGATATTTCCCCATCACACCGAGTCTGTGATCTTTTAGCTCACAAATGGTCTTATCCATTTGTCATAAATCAGCTAGCATCCCTGTGAGACCCGCCTGATGTTGTATTTAAGGCATCCAATTACATTTATTTGTGTTTGCAGGACAATTTATCTCATTTTAATGTCCAATGTATACAAGCTGTGTGCTCTAAATGATGTCGTCAGCATACAGGAATCAAGTCTGAGGAAGGCTTAATCTCTAAATGGTATCATCCTGATTGAAAACTTATTTCTTTTACTGATGGCCAATACGGTACAATACTCCACTGCTGCTAGAAATATCTGGCAAAATGTAGAACCTTAAATAAATATTTAACAATTTTAATTTATACATTATTTAGTCACAGTTTACACCTTGTAAAATCTGTCCTCACCCTGATTTACACTCTGAAATTTATCACAAGCGGTAATATCTTTACTGCTGGCAGGTGCTTCACTACAGAATGTATCTTTATTGTGTGTTTGGAAGTGAGCAGAAACAACACCTGTTCTTCCTGAGTGCTTTGGGGCAGAAGGCTGCATAAGTAAATAGCCTAGGATAAACATAACTAGTAGAGCAAGGCCACATACCAATATACAATATCTACATAGGGGTAGTGATTCCGATGCTGAAACCAGAATAATTAATTGGGTAATTAATAATTTACTACGTTTTACCATATGTCACTAAGATGCCTCTTTAAAGCCGACGTGAACTCTTGCACAGGAGAGGAGAACTCAGAGAAATCCACCCTGTGTGTGTTTATAGAGAACAGCCTGTCTAATTCTCCATTCTCATCAAGGAATTAGCTAGTGTAATTTGATCTGCCGACACAGGATGTTAACCCTTTCTGTGCTCCCAGCAAACCAGGAAGTAACCACTCTGCAGCATGTCTGAGGAACTTTATAAGCTGTAAAAAAAGAAATGTTTTTTCTGTGAAGGTTATCATGCTGTTGCTTATCTTTTAGAGCAGAGAGGATGTTCTAAGATGTTCAGGTCCGCTTTAACAGTAAAGGTAAGGCAGCATTCTATGTAGTCTTACTGCCTTCCTTGCAGGTTTAATTATAAAAAACACACCTGCAAAGCCCTTTGGCAAGTTTCTGTACATCTGTACTTCCTGCTACAGGAACACGCCCTGCAGTAACCATAGCCACACCCCTTCCACGTCCTCTGGACCACACTGCAGGGTCAGCGCTAGAGCAGAGGGTGGTTTCAGAGACCGATGGATGGGGGCGTGGTCATGCATCACACAGCCCCATCCACCTGGCTACAGGTTGTCATTGGTTGAGGTTCGGGTAGAATTTGAACCTGATTAAATAAACACTGAAGCCACCAAAAACAAATAGTTACTTATGGAGAGCGAGGGTTCCAGATTTCATAGAGCCATCCTGATACTTCCGAAGAGAGGAGGCTCTGTACCCCCCCTCCCCCACTGAAGTTATCTGACCAACTGGTTGAATACTCCTCATGTCCCTGAGTGCTTCAGAAGATGGGCGGCTACATGATGAGCTCACGCTTGTGCAGTTGCGGAGCTGCCCCTCCTTAGGAGTACTTGGGGCTACGTATCCTTCAGAGGACTCCCGAAGATGCAAAATTTCACAGGGGGACAGCGGTGGACCAGAGGCATGGAGAGGCCAGGGGAAGACTCTATGGGACCCAGAACCTCCAATCCGCATAGGTAAGTATCAAACTTTTTTCCAGTTCACTTCACATTTTCTTTAAAGGACCACTATTGTGAAAAAATTGTAAAATGTAAAATACATGTAAACATATACAAATAAGTAGTTAATGTTAATGGGTAACCCATGTAAGTAATACGTAATTAGGCTGAACACTTACTGCGACAAAGCTCGACCCCGGGACACCGCTGACACCTTGGCCTCTCCATGTAAGATCAATGTTGCGGTTTTGTGGAACACCTCCATTGAGCACGCGGTCAGCTCAGCCAGACTGCGGATGGACGATTCATGGATATCCTGATGACACAAAAACATAATTTAACTCAAATACATTAACGTGAAACCCCAGCCAAAGCTCAGGTACAAAATTACATACTCACCTTAGAAAAAGTCCTCCGGACCACCATAGCCACTAGCAAACCCTCCAAAGATTACTCTGATAGGGGGCACGCTCGTGTTTGAGGAGGAGTAGGGCCCTGATCAGCAGGAGGTTCCTGACGCAGTGGCGTGTGCAGGGGAGGTTTCCAGTGCCCACCCCCGTGACTCCTGTATCTTTAAAGGGACTCCGAGCAGTACAGAAACTATGGAAAGATGCATACCATTTTGAAGCTCTCTTTCCAATGATATATAAACCGCCACCCTACGCCTTTTAGTTTTCGCAATCGAAAAAGCGGTCGCTGCAATTTCGATTGCAAAAATATCGAAAACTAAAAGGCGTAGGGCGGCGGTTTATGTGTCGTTGGAAAGAGGAGAAAGAGAGCTTCAAAATGGTATGCATCTTTCCATAGTTTCTGCACTGCTCGGAGTCCCTTAAAGAAAATCGCCCCATCCAATCGCCACGATCTACAATCCTCCTCCCCTCCTCTTCCCTCCCATCCGTCCAATCAGTCGTGCTGGTGCCTCCCTCCCCAGCCATTGAGAGAGTGACAGAGGCAGCCAAGCTCATTTCCTGCACCAGGGCCAGGCAGCAGCAGATCACAGGAAGCTCAGCCATATAAGCGTTGTTCCAGCCCCAGACTGGCGGTGGTGACTTCCTCCTTCTCCCCAGGCAGCAGGCCACGTGTCTGTGCCGCCTGCAGTGAAGGTTCAGCCAAGCGAGGAGGAGAAACAGTACAGAAGTGAAAGCTGTACTGAGCTTTTAAGTCAGCAGAAGCCCCATAAAGGAGCCATAATAATTCGAGACATCTGGGAGGCGTGTCAGCTAACAGCTACCTTAAAGTAGTTAGGACCTTAAAGTGAAACGAGCAACATTTTTAGCCCCAGAACATCTCAATAACACATTAAAAATGCATGCCAACAATGTAAGTCATTAATAAAATCTTACCTCTTCTAATTACATTTAAAAGTTTAGCAGAGGCTTTTATTACCCTACTTCCAAGGCCTGCCCAACCTCAGAAACATCAGGCAGATAAGGACTGATGTAATTATTTTATTGCACACATTAGCAGAGAGCTTTTTTCTGCAGTTTTCCTGGTTTCTAATAGCTGTAGGAGCTGTCGGGTTCCCCCCTCCCCTTCCTTCTGACCTTATTTATCCAAGGAAAAGTGTGAATGTAATAAAGCGTGACCTCTCTAAGCTGTTTGAAGCACAGTGTAATCTCCCCACCCCCTTGCTGATCAAAGCTTTTGCTTGCTCACTGCTACTGCCAATTACAGCAGTCCTTATCTGACTGCTCTTTGAGGACAGGCAGGCCGCAGAAATAGGGCAATAAATACAAACATTGAAATGTAAAAAGAAGAGGTACTATTGAGTCTCATTGTTAGCATGCATTTTAATGTGCCATTAAGATGTCCTGGGGGCTACAAATGGTGTTCAGATCACTTTAAGTGGCACAACTGGATCGGCCATGTTCATGGCAACAGCACACTAAGATGAGGGAGTGAAGCCCAGAAGAAAAGATCTTTCGAATGTATTCTTTAAGTAAACACTGGAGAATCCGCGTATGATAGGGCTGCATGATAAACCGAATTTAAATCGAAATCGAGTAAGCTGCAATAACTCACCTTCCGCCTACCGGGATACTCAACAGCCTCTTTCTACTTCCTCTCCCAGGCGTCCTTTCGCGTTGATACCAGTGCCCCCTGTGATGACATACAGTTACGTCATCACAGGGGGCGCTGGTACCAACGCAACGGACCCCTGGGAGAGGAAGTAGGAAGAGGCTGCCGGGATTGCTGAAGGTGAGTTATGGCGCTATTCCCGCTCTCCCCCGCTGCACCTATGCTGCCTGGCTACCTATACTGGAGGCACCTACCTACGGATACTGGGGGCAACTATACTGGCGGCACCTACCTCACTAACCTTTACTAGGGGAAACTAAACTGGCTATTTATACTGGAGACACCTACCTAGCTAACCGATACTAGGGGCAACAATTCTAGCTACCTATACTGGAGGCACCTACCTAGCTAACCTATACTGGGGGCAACTATACAGGCGGCACCTACCTAGCTAACCTATACTGGGGGCAACTATACTGAAGGCACCTACCTGGCTAAAACTATACTGGGGGCATTGTGAATTTAGTGCTTAAAGAGAACCAGAGATGAAGCACCCTCATGTATTTTACCATATATATCAGTGGGAACATGACAGTAAACACCTAATCTGCTCTCTGTTTCATTCTTCTCTGCTAAATCTGCCTGTTATCAACTCTGATAAAATCTCCGACTGAGCATTCAGTCTGGCTTTGCCCCGGAATGATTATAGCTGAGTCAGTCTTCTGTGATGTCTTTTCAAGCCCAAGCCTGCCCCCTCCTGGCTCTGCTTTCCTGATATTTATCTTCGTAGCAGGAAAGCAGAGCCAGGAGGGGGCAGGCTTGGGCTTGAAAAGACATCACAGAAGACTGACTCAGCTATAATCATTCTGGGGCAAAGCTAGACTGAATGCTCAGTTGGAGATTGTATCAGAGTTGATAACAGGCAGATTTAGCAGAGAAGAATGAAACAGAGAGCAGAGTAGGTGTTTACTGTCATGCCAAATAACACAGTGAGATGCATGGCTGAGATAGCGATCACTCTCACTGCAACTGATGCGTGGACTGAAGAGCATGATAATCGATCTGCTGTGTCCCTCTCCTGACCCAGGATTACAAACTCCACTTATATGAATAAAGCATTTCATGCTAACAAAGCAAAACAGTTAAAGAGAACCCGAGGTGTGTTTAAAGAATGTTATCTGCATACAGAGGCTGGATCTGCCTATACAGCCCAGCCTCTGTTGCTATCCCGAACCCCCCTAAGGTCCCCCTGCACTCTGCAATCCCTCATAAATCACAGCCATGCTGTGAGGCTGTGTTCACATCTGTAGTGTCAGTCTCGGCTGCTCCCCCGCCTCCTGCATAGCTCCGGTCCCTGCCCCCGTCCCTTCCCTCCAATCAGCAGGGAGGGAAGGGAGGCAGGCGGGGACTGGAGTTCTGCAGGAGGCGGGGAGAGCAGCAGACTGACACTATAGAGATAAACACAGCCCCTCTGACAAGCTGTTTGTCAGCAGCATGGCTGTGATTTATGAGGGATTGCAGAGTGCAGGGGGACCTTAGGGGGGTTTGGGATAGCAACAGAGCCTGGGCTGTATAGGCAGATCCAGCCTCTGTATGCAGATAATATTCTTCAAACCCACCTCGGGTTCTCTTTAAGGTACATACACACGTCTGATTTTTCCAAACGACTGGTCATTTGGACGTCAAGTCAGACGTGTACAAACGATCGTTCAGCTGATAAGACTGGTTTTATAGGATCCGCTATAAAACCAGTCTTATCAGCGGAACGATTGTTTGTACACACGTCTGACTTGACGTCTAAACGGCCGGTCGTTTGGAAAAATCAGACGCGTGTATGTACCTTTAACTTCATATGTCGCATTTATTTCCTTCACAGCATTAAAAGGAACCTTAACTGAGCGGGATATGGAGGTTTCCTTTTAACCTCTTACACCTCCCTAGTTACCAGTCTATTTTTTACAATTTAGGCCACTGCAGCATTAAGGCCTCGCTGCAGGGCTGTACAACTCAGCAAACAAGTGATTCCCCTTCCCCCTTTTCTGCCCACCATCAGAGCTTACTGTTGGTGGGCTCTGATCCCTGCCGCCCTGTTTGTTTATATTTTTGTTTCTTTATATATAAATTTCACTATTTTTTTTATTTTATTTTATAAATTAGCCTTCCTTCCCTCCCTCCCCCCGCCAGCCAATCACAGCGATCGTCTGTCATAGGCATCAGCGCCACAAAAGATGATGACACTACATAAATCAATAATGGTAATAATAGTAATATTACCGGTCAGCAGTTTCACAATGAATTAAAGGACCACTGTCGCGAAAAATATGAAATATACATAAAAATGTAAAATATATGTAAACACATACATATAAGAAGTGCGTTCTCCCAGAGTAAAAATTAGCCATAGATTACTTTTCTCCTATGTTGCTGTCACTTACAGTAGGTAGTAGAAATCTGACATTACCGACAGGTTTTGGGCTAGTCCATCTCTCCATAGGGGATTCTCAGCATGGCCTTTATTCTTTTGTAAAGACACTCCCTGAAAAATATTTATACGAAGATGCTGGCCAGCCTCCCTGCACACTATTTTGGCAGTTGGACAGAGCAACTGCCACTCACTAAGTGCTTTTGAGAATAAGGAAAACTCTGAGAACTTACCTATGAGAAGATGGGCTAGTCCAAAACCTGTCGGTTCTGTCAGATTTCTACTACCTACTGTAAGTGACAGCAACATAGGAGAAAAGTAATGTATGGCTCATTTTACTCTGGAAGAAACGTACTTCTTATCAGTATACTGTATGTTTACATATATTTAAAACTTTAAAATTTTCGCGACAGTGGTGCTTTAATAGGGATGACTTGAAGATACGCACCTCCACTGTGTACTTCCTCTCCTGGCTCTCGTCCTGGGGGTCCGTGGGCTCCTCCCCTCCCGCCACTCTCTCTTCCTCCTCCTCCACCTTATCCATCCACCTGTACGCCGATTTCCGGGCCTGCAACGTCAAGAGATGACAGCTCGTGATAACAAGAGTTGGGTAAACACCATTCATAAGAGTATAAATAATAAAGCTGAATGAACAATTTAAAGGGAACCTAAACTGAGAAGGATCTGGATTTTATCTTTTAAAATAATACCAGTTGCCTGACTCTCCTGCTGATCCTGTGTCTCTAATACTTTTAGCCGCAGCCCTTGAACAAGCATGCAGATCGGGTGCTCTGACTGAAGTCAGACTGGATTAGCTGCATGCTTGTTTCTGGTATGATTTAGACACTACTGCAGCCAAAGAGATCAGCAGGTTCCTGTTAAAGAGAACCCGAGGTGGGGTTCTGACAATGAAAGCCACATACAGAGGCTGGGTCTGCCTATACAGCCCAGCCTCTGTCGCTATCCAGATAACCCCTAAGCCCCCCCCCCTGTGCTCTGCGATCACCCATAAATCACAGCCGCACTGCCGACACGCAGCGTGTCACAGCTGGCTGTTTTTACCTCTGTATTGTCAGTCTCGGCACTCCCACCGCCTCCTGCATAGCTCCAGTCCCCACCCGCTAGGCCCCCCTGCACTCTGAGATCACCCATAAATCACTCCCCGCCGACTGGAGGGAAGGGATGCAGGCACGGACTGGAGTTATGCAGGAGGCGGGGGGAGCACCCAGAGTGACAGTACAGATGTAAACACAGCCCGCACAGCGCGGCTGTAATTTATGGGTAATCGCAGAGCGCAGGGGGGGCTTAGGGGGGGATCTGGATAGCAACGGAGGCTGGGCATTATAGGCAGACCCAGCCTCTGTATGCAGATTTGATTGTCAGAACCCCACCTCGAGTTCTCTTTAACAAATACTGCACATGGAAGTGTGCAGAAAGGATCAAACAAGGTAGAGATCAACAGCAAAGAAAAAGCAGATCCCGTGGTATCCGCACCACTGCAACAATAGAGAAAAGTACAAAACGAGCTTTATTTGATACACATATGAACTCAACAATTAAAATTGAGTTAAGCAAAGGCACATAATGTAATTGAGTATAATCCATCAAATTGTACAGTACAAACACACCCTCAAATTCCCTAGTATATCAACATGGGCTGAGAAAATCTCAAAATTCACTTGTCACGACAAGCATACGCTCTACCTTAGGCCACTTCCCCTTTGTCCTTAAAGAGAACCAGAGATGAAGCACCCTCTTGTATTTTACCTTATAAATCAGTGGGAACATGACAGTAAACACCTAATCTGCTCTTTGTTTCATTGTTCTCTGTTTAATCTGACTGTTATCCCCTCTGATAAGAATCCCAGACTGAGCACTCAGTCTGGCTTTGCTACGGAAAGATTATAGCTGAGTCTGTCTTCTCTGGTGTCTTTTCAAGCCCAAGCCTGCCCCCTTGTGGCTCTGCTATAATGACTCAGCTATAATTATTCCCTGCAAAGCCAGACTGAATGCTCAGTCCGGGATTCTTATCACAGCTGATAACAGACATTTTTAACAGTGAGGATGAAACAGACAGCAGGGTAGGTGTTTTCTCTAAAGTTCCTACTGATATACAGGGAGTGCAGAATTATTAGGCAAGTTGTATTTTTGAGGAATAATTTTATTATTGAAAAACAACCATGTTCTCAATGAACCCAAAAAACTCATTAATATCAAAGCTGAATATTTTTGAAAGTAGTTTTTAGTTTTTTTTTAGTTTTAGCTATTTTAGGGGGGTATCTGTGTGTGCAGGTGACTATTACTGTGCATAATTATTAGGCAACTTAACAAAAAACAAATATATACCCATTTCAATTATTTATTTTTACCAGTGAAACCAATATAACGTCTCAACATTCACAAATATACATTTCTGACATTCAAAAACAAAACAAAAACAAATCAGTGACCAATATAGCCACCTTTCTTTGCAAGGACACTCAAAAGCCTGCCATCCATGGATTCTGTCAGTTTTTTGATCTGTTCACCATCAACATTGCGTGCAGCAGCAACCACAGCCTCCCAGACACTGTTCAGAGAGATGTACTGTTTTCCCTCCTTGTAAATCTCACATTTTATGATGGACCACAGGTTCTCAATGGGGTTCAGATCAGGTGAACAAGGAGGCCATGTCATTAGTTTTTCTTCTTTTATACCCTTTCTTGCCAGCCATGCTGTGGAGTACCTGGACGCGTGTGATGGAGCATTGTCCTGCATGAAAGTCATGTTCTTCTTGAAGAATGCAGACTTCTTCCTGTACTACTGCTTGAAGAAGGTGTCTTCCAGAAACTGGCAGTAGGACTGGGAGTTGAGCTTGACTCCATCCTCAACCCGAAAAGGCCCCACAAGCTCATCTTTGATGATACCAGCCCAAACCAGTACTCCACCTCCACCTTGCTGGCGTCTTAATCGAACTGGAGCTCTCTGCTCTTTACCAATCCAGCCACGGGCCCATCCATCTGGCCCATCAAGACTCACTCTCATTTCATCAGTCCATAAAACCTTAGAAAAATGAGTCTTGAGATATTTCTTGGACCAGTCTTGACGTTTCAGTTTGTGTGTCTTGTTCAGTGGTGGTCGTCTTTCAGCCTTTCTTACCTTGGCCATGTCTCTGAGTATTGCACACCTTGTGCTTTTGGGCACTCCAGTGATGTTGCAGCTCTGAAATATGGCCAAACTGGTATCTTGGCAGCTGCACGCTTGACTTTTCTCAGTTCATGGGCAGTTATTTTGCGCCTTGGTTTTTCCACGCCCTTTTTGCGACCCTGTTGACTATTTTGAATGAAACGCTTGATTGTTCGATGATCACGCTTCAGAAGCTTTGCAATTTTAAGAGTGCTGCATCCCTCTGCAAGATATCTCACTATTTTTGACTTTTCTGAGCCTGTCAAGTCCTTCTTTTGACCCATTTTGCCAAAGGAAAGGAAGTTGCCTAATAATTAGGCACACCTGATATAGGGTGTTGATGTCATTAGACCACACCCCTTCTCATTACAGAGATGCACATCACCTAATATGCTTAATTGGTAGTAGGCTTTCGAGCTTATACAGCTTGGAGTAAGACAACATGCATAAAGAGGATGATGTGGTCAAAATACTCATTTGCCTAATAATTCTGCACTCCCTGTATATGGTAAAATACACAAGGGTGCTTCGTCTCTGGTTCACTTTAAGCTAAGTTGCGCTCCTACTATATATCCTAATACACACTACCTCCTCTAGGCATGTTTACTGTATACTACCCCACCTCTTGTTTTCCCTTATTCCATAGATTGTACGCTCGCAAGGGCAGAGCTCTCTCCTTTTTTGTGTATTGGAATTCATGTTCATTTCCTACTTCGTACAGCGCCGTGGAATAGGTTGACGCTTTATAAATCAATAATAATAATAATAAATGAAACTACAACCAGCACTGAATGAATGTTAGTATCACATAAATCCTGAATACTCTGGTAAGCCACAGTGTAAGTGCTGTGATGCCAAAGGACCAAGAGACCATAAATGAATAAAAGTGGTAAAGAGGCGCCTAATTTCTATAAAATACTCTAAAATCAATAAAATAACAAAAATGAGGTGACTTACCTCACAGACGACAACTCACTCAAAGTGAGGTGACTTACCTCACAGAGACGACAACTCAATCAAAGTGAGATGACTTACCTCACAGACGACAACGCACTCAAAGTGAGGTGACTTACCTCACAGACGACAACTCACTCAAAGTGAGGCGACTTACCTCACAGACGACAACGCACTCAAAGTGAGGTGACTTACCTCACAGACGACAACTCACTCAAAGTGAGGCGACTTACCTCACAGACGACAACTCACTCAAAGTGAGGTGACTTACCTCACAGACGACAACTCACTCAAAGTGAGGTGACTTACCTCACAGACGACAACTCACTCAAAGTGAGGTGACTTACCTCACAGACGACAACTCACTCAAAGTGAGGTGACTTACCTCACAGACGACAACTCACTCAAAGTGAGGCGACTTACCTCACAGACGACAACTCACTCAAAGTGAGGTGACTTACCTCACAGACGACAACTCACTCAAAGTGAGGTGACTTACCTCACAGACGACAACTCACTCAAAGTGAGGCGACTTACCTCACAGACGACAACTCACTCAAAGTGAGGTGACTTACCTCACAGACGACAACTCACTCAAAGTGAGGTGACTTACCTCACAGACGACAACTCACTCAAAGTGAGGTGACTTACCTCACAGACAACAAACAAACAAACAAACAACAAACACAGAATATTTATATCGCGCTTTTCTCCTGGCGGACTCAAAGCGCCAGAGCTGCAGCCACTAGGACGCACTCTATAGGCAGTAGCAGTGTTAGGGAGACTTGCCCAAGGTCTCCGACTGAATAGGTGCTGGCTTACTGAACAGGCAGAGCCGAGATTCGAACCCAGATCTCCTGTGTCAGAGGCAGAGCCCTTAACCATTACACTATCCAGCCACGACAACTCACTCAAAGTGAGGCGACTTACCTCACAGACGACAACTCACTCAAAGTGAGGTGACTTACCTCACAGACAACAACTCACTCAAAGTGAGGCGACTTACCTCACAGACGACAACTCACTCAAAGTGAGGTGACTTACCTCACAGACGACAACTCACTCAAAGTGAGGCGACTTACCTCACAGACGACAACTCACTCAAAGTGAGGCGACTTACCTCACAGATGACAACTCACTCAAAGTGAGGCGACTTACCTCACAGATGACAACTCATTTAAAGTGAGGCGACTTACCTCACAGACGACAACTCACTCAAAGTGAGGTGACTTACCTCACAGACAACAACTCACTCAAAGTGAGGCGACTTACCTCACAGACAACAACTCACTCAAAGTGAGGCGACTTACCTCACAGACGACAACTCAATCAAAGTGAGGTGACTTACCTCACAGACGACAACTCACTCAAAGTGAGGTGACTTACCTCACAGACGACAACTCACTCAAAGTGAGGTGACTTACCTCACAGACGACAACTCACTCAAAGCGAGTTGTCGTCTGTGAGGTAAGCCACCTCATTTTTGTTATTTTATTGATTTTAGAGTACTTTACAGAAATTGGGCGCCTCTTTACCACTTCTGTGCCATATCCCCCCCACTTGCCTGGGTGGGGAACCGTACGCACCTGAACCAAGGTGGGATCCCACCACCTGTGGTAATCAAAGTACGCAGGATCTTTTTGCTAAGAGAGCAACCAGACCCAGGATTGCTGGTATACCTGAGTGGAGTCAGGTTTAAACACTCCACTTGCCCCGTGTGCAACCCACCTTTGTGAGTACCCCTTTTTCAGAAGTATTTTTTTGAACACCTATTTATTGAGACATACTGCACCATTTGGGCTCCCGTTGTCTTTGTGTTTTTTCCCCTCCAGTACTGTATAAATGAATAAAAGGTGAACTGAACAAGCAATGAAAAAATAAATGAATGCCTTAAATCCCCACCGCGTGATGGAACCAGAGTGAGTGACGGGTGACAAGCAAGGATGGCCACAAGCGGCAAGTGTGAGATGCGCACAGCAGCGCAATGACAGCTCGTTCCCTACTTTTCTACATGGTCCCTACGTGGTCCCTTTGTGTCTTGGAAATCATTATACATTTTATTCATCATGTTACTTTTATCACGGTCATTACCAATTCTGTATTTTGTATCATTTTTGTATTTTGTCACTAATGATGTATCTTCTATATTGGTGTACACTATTGTCTGTATTATGTATCCCATTACTTTGTACTGCGCCACGGAATATGTTGGCACTTTATAAATAATAATAGTGGTACGGCTACTACAGGATCTAGTTTTTCTTTGCTCTTGAGGTGACAGCTCCTGTGATTGATCGGAGGAAGCAGAAATCAATCAGAAGGTTAACTCTAGAAACAGGGCTGGGAGCCCAGAGGGTCCGTTCGGAAAGAGATTATAAAGAAACGCAAAGCACTGAGCACTCCTGTGTGGTTTTTAATTGACTTACCTCACAGACGACAACTCACTCAAAGTGAGGCGACTTACCTCACAGACGACAACTCACTCAAAGTGAGGTGACTTACCTCACAGACGACAACTCACTCAAAATGAGGTGACTTACCTCACAGACGACAACTCACTCAAAGTGAGGTGACTTACCTCACAGACGACAACTCACTCAAAGTGAGGTGACTTACCTCACAGACGACAACTCACTCAAAGTGAGGCGACTTACCTCACAGACGACAACTCACTCAAAGTGAGGTGACTTACCTCACAGACGACAACTCACTCAAAGTGAGGTGACTTACCTCACAGACGACAACTCACTCAAAGTGAGGCGACTTACCTCACAGACGACAACTCACTCAAAGTGAGGTGACTTACCTCACAGACGACAACTCACTCAAAGTGAGGTGACTTACCTCACAGACGACAACTCACTCAAAGTGAGGTGACTTACCTCACAGACAACAAACAAACAAACAAACAACAAACACAGAATATTTATATCGCGCTTTTCTCCTGGCGGACTCAAAGCGCCAGAGCTGCAGCCACTAGGACGCACTCTATAGGCAGTAGCAGTGTTAGGGAGACTTGCCCAAGGTCTCCGACTGAATAGGTGCTGGCTTACTGAACAGGCAGAGCCGAGATTCGAACCCAGATCTCCTGTGTCAGAGGCAGAGCCCTTAACCATTACACTATCCAGCCACGACAACTCACTCAAAGTGAGGCGACTTACCTCACAGACGACAACTCACTCAAAGTGAGGTGACTTACCTCACAGACGACAACTCACTCAAAGTGAGGTGACTTACCTCACAGACGACAACTCACTCAAAGTGAGGCGACTTACCTCACAGACGACAACTCACTCAAAGTGAGGTGACTTACCTCACAGACGACAACTCACTCAAAGTGAGGCGACTTACCTCACAGACGACAACTCACTCAAAGTGAGGCGACTTACCTCACAGACGACAACTCACTCAAAGTGAGGCGACTTACCTCACAGATGACAACTCATTTAAAGTGAGGCGACTTACCTCACAGACGACAACTCACTCAAAGTGAGGTGACTTACCTCACAGACAACAACTCACTCAAAGTGAGGCGACTTACCTCACAGACAACAACTCACTCAAAGTGAGGCGACTTACCTCACAGACGACAACTCAATCAAAGTGAGGTGACTTACCTCACAGACGACAACTCACTCAAAGTGAGGTGACTTACCTCACAGACGACAACTCACTCAAAGTGAGGTGACTTACCTCACAGACGACAACTCACTCAAAGCGAGTTGTCGTCTGTGAGGTAAGCCACCTCATTTTTGTTATTTTATTGATTTTAGAGTACTTTACAGAAATTGGGCGCCTCTTTACCACTTCTGTGCCATATCCCCCCCACTTGCCTGGGTGGGGAACCGTACGCACCTGAACCAAGGTGGGATCCCACCACCTGTGGTAATCAAAGTACGCAGGATCTTTTTGCTAAGAGAGCAACCAGACCCAGGATTGCTGGTATACCTGAGTGGAGTCAGGTTTAAACACTCCACTTGCCCCGTGTGCAACCCACCTTTGTGAGTACCCCTTTTTCAGAAGTATTTTTTTGAACACCTATTTATTGAGACATACTGCACCATTTGGGCTCCCGTTGTCTTTGTGTTTTTTCCCCTCCAGTACTGTATAAATGAATAAAAGGTGAACTGAACAAGCAATGAAAAAATAAATGAATGCCTTAAATCCCCACCGCGTGATGGAACCAGAGTGAGTGACGGGTGACAAGCAAGGATGGCCACAAGCGGCAAGTGTGAGATGCGCACAGCAGCGCAATGACAGCTCGTTCCCTACTTTTCTACATGGTCCCTACGTGGTCCCTTTGTGTCTTGGAAATCATTATACATTTTATTCATCATGTTACTTTTATCACGGTCATTACCAATTCTGTATTTTGTATCATTTTTGTATTTTGTCACTAATGATGTATCTTCTATATTGGTGTACACTATTGTCTGTATTATGTATCCCATTACTTTGTACTGCGCCACGGAATATGTTGGCACTTTATAAATAAATAATAATAGTGGTACGGCTACTACAGGATCTAGTTTTTCTTTGCTCTTGAGGTGACAGCTCCTGTGATTGATCGGAGGAAGCAGAAATCAATCAGAAGGTTAACTCTAGAAACAGGGCTGGGAGCCCAGAGGGTCCGTTCGGAAAGAGATTATAAAGAAACGCAAAGCACTGAGCACTCCTGTGTGGTTTTTAATTGCGTCAGCACAGAAAGACAAAGAGGGAAGTGGGAGGATGCTGCCACCTAGTGTGCACAGAAGATGCTACAACAGAATGTCATCTAGCAAACTAACCAGCAAGCTCATGGTGAACCAGAACTCATTGGAGTGTGTGAGAAGCTACAATGGTCCTAAAAAATCTTTCTGTTTTAAGAAAGCAAACGTTTGTTTTTCTTAGCATTTTAGTAAAGGAGCTTTTAGGACCATTGTAGCCCCTTACACACTTTAATGAGTTCTGGTTCACCATGATCTTGCTGGTTAGTCTGTACCTCTCTGTGTTACAAGCCCTACTGCATAGAGCCAAATTAATCCATGCCATGCACTGATGAGGATCAAACAATCTGAAACAGTCTGTATGCATGTTGGATTATTATGGCTCTGTACAAATTAACAAACTGACACATCATTGCATTCCAGCGGTTCTGGAGGTGTGTTTAGCTTCTAAGGGTAGAATGGTTAATTTGCATATATTCAGCAGTGCTGCTCTGGGAGACATCTCAAGCTCACTCCAACCTGAATTATTGCAAATTCTTTCTGTTTTAAGAAAGCAAACTTTTGTTTTTCTCATCTAGCAAAGGCGGGGGGGGGGGGGGGGGGGTGCGGGGCGGGCGTGATTGTAACCTTCTAATCATCACCCGGGAGTTATTGTATATTGATGGAATTCTGTCAGTGTAGTCATTGGTTTTCACTGTGCATGATAACGAAAAATCAGCTCATTGGCCTCAATTCACTAAGCTTATCTCCTGTCTTTAATAACTCTTCTAGAGTTGTTTACCATGGTGATAAGGCATGTAGTATTTAGGAAACATTTTACCTCAGGCAAACCTAAAGTTAACTCTTCTGTCTTTAAGTTAACTCTTTAATCCTTAAAATAACTCCAGAGTTAAAGACAGGCTGTATATTAACTGCGTGTGAAAATAACTACAGAGGAGGTAACGTAAGGAATGAAGAGATAAGATAACTCTCTCTCTGTGTGGAGGTAAGTTTTCTCTTGCCTTATTATCTCCAGCATGATCTTAGTGAATTTAGGCCATTGTATCCTTTATTTCTTTTACAGATTGAGGCAGAAGAGACTAAAGCATGAGATTATTATTATTGATTTATAAAGTGCCAACATATTCCGTGGCGCTGTACAAAGTAAGAAACAAACATGGGGTACATAATACAGACAATGGTGTACACCAATATACAAGATACATAATTAGTGACAAAATACACAGAATGATACAAAATACAAAATATAGAATTGATAATGACAGTGATAAAAGTAACATGATGAATAAAATGAAAAATGATTTCCAAGACACAAAAGGGGGAGAGAGCCCTGCCCTTGCGAGCTTACAATCTATAGGGAATGGGGGAAACAGGAGGAGGGGTAGTATGCAGCTAATATATAAAGGCAGTGTGTTTTAGGATACCTAGTAGGAGTGCAATTTGGTCTTAGTACAAAGGAAGTGGCCTAAGGTAGCGCATATGCTTGTCGGAACAAATGTGTTTTTAGAGGGCGTTTAAAGCTAACAAAGGTTGGCGAGTGACGGATGTGTTGTGGGAGGGCATTCCAGAGAAGGGGTGAAGCACGTGCGAAATCTTGTAAATGTGAGGAGGTGATTCTAGAGAGAGCCGATCTGAGATTGCGATTGGGTTTGTATCTGGAAATTAGTGAGGATATGTACTGGGGAGAGAGATTGTGGAGAGCTTTGTAGTTTAGGAGTTTGAACTGGATCCTCTGGTTAATTGGCAGCCAGTGAAGAGCTTGACAGAGAGGGTCAGCTGAGGAAGATCGAGAAGAAAGATGAATGAGACGAGCAGCTGAGTTCAGTACCGACTGGAGTGGGGCCAGTCTGTTAGAAGGTAGTCCACAAAGTAGTATTTGAGTTGGAGACGGCAGGAGCTGGTTATGGAGTGAACATGAGGAATAAAAGAGAGAGATAAGTCGAATATCACCCCCAAGCACCGAGATTTGGGAACTGAAGTTATGGGAGTGTTATTAACATTTATTGTTACTTCAGGCAGAGAGGTGGACAGAGATGGTGGAAAAATTACTAGTTCTGTTTTACTCATATTAAGTTTTAGGAAACGAGTGGACATGAAGGAGGATATAGCAGACAGGCAGTCAAGAACACGTTTGAGGACGGAGTTAAGGTCTTGGGCAGAGAGGTACAGTTGTGTATCGTCTGCATACAGGTGGTATTGAAACCCGAATGAGTTAATTAAGTCACCAAGACCATGTAGATGGAAAAGAGGAGGGGACCAAGGACAGAGCCTTGAGGAACCCCGACAGACAAAGCATGAGGAGAAGAGATCTGATCTGAGGAGACTGAAGGACCTTCCAGAGAGGTAGGAAGATAACCATGTGAGAGCAAGGCCCTTTATTCCTACATTTGAAAGTATTTGTAAGAGTAAGGTGTGGTCGACAGTATCAAATGCTGATGACAGGTCAAGAAGGATGAGTATGGAAAATTGACCTTTGGATTTGGCTGTAAGAAGGTCATTGGCAACTTTGGTAAGGGCTGTTTCCGTGGAGTGGTTAGGGCGAAAGCCAGCCTGTACTGATCAAGTAGGGAGTTAGCAGATAAATAATGGCTTAATTCTGCATATATATGGCGTTCAATTAGCTTGGATGCAAATGGGAGAAGTGAGACTGGGCGGTAGTTGGCGAGTGTGGTAGGATCTAGAGATGGTGTCACAACAGCCTTTTTGAGTGGGGACGGAAAGATGCCAGTGGAGAGGGACAGGTTAAATAGCGATGTTAGTGCAGGCATGGGAGATGAGGATAGCTGCGGAATGAAATGGGAGGGAATAGGATCCAAAGAACAGGTGGTCAGATGAGCTTTGGAAATTAGAGGAGAGAGAGTGTTCAGAGAGTGGAGAGAAGGCAGAGAGCAGTCAATGAGAGGTGTGGAGGTGGGATTTGAGGGCTGCGTGGAGAATTCACTTCGGTGTCTCTTTAAGTAGATGGAGAAAACGTGACTATTGGTTTTGTACACAGTAGAAGTATCCCTTGCGTAATCGAAAACTTTTAGCGTTTTTTGAAGCGATTTTGCTAAGCGATTTCAGACATGTGCCTAGCGATTTTTTGAGCATTTTGGTGTAGAGATTTTTTATTTATTTTTTGACACTTTGACCTGAAAGTGACCTGCTTTTGGTAAAAAAAAAAAACCCCCAAAAAACCCAAAACGCTTGGAACATCGCTCTGTTCGACTTTGTTCACATCTAAAATCGAAATCGCTGACACTCCCACCACTTACCTGCGTGCTTTGATTTTTTGTAAAGCGCTTTTCTAAGCGCTTTTGCACAGTGATTTGTTTGTTCACTTCCTGACGCAAGTCAGGAAGTGAACTCTTTGACCCGGAAAAGAATAAATACAACGTATTTATTCTTAAAGAGACTCTGTATTAAAAAAACATTCCCTGGGGGGTACTCTCCTTGAGAGGGGGAAGCCTCAGGGTCCCAATGAGGCTTCCCCCTCCCTCCCCTGTAGCTGCAGGCAATCCAGCGCTGGCTTCCCCGAAGTGTCCCGGAATCCTCCCCCGACAAGCCTGACAAGCGCTGATCTATTTACCTCTCCAGGATCCAGCGCAGTAGCAGCTCTTCCTTCAGGTAAGGAGGAAATAGCCGAACCTGATTGTATCCGCTCTACTGTGCAGGCGCCAGAGGACTCCCGCCTGCGCAGTAGAGCAGATCGATTGGGTTCGGCTATTTCCGCCTTACCCGAAGGGAGATCCGCTAGTACGTCTGCGATGGATCCCGGCAGGTAAATATTTACATCCACATTTGGGAGAAAATCACATCGCTCTGGTGTGCTCCTTCCCTTACAAATACATTAGCCAAGTGCTTTGCAAAGTGCGTTTTTAAAAGCGTTCAGAAGCGATCTTGGTGTGCACCAGTTCTGACTGACAGTCACTGCAAAGCCTCTTAAACGCACAACTGGGCTCATTACAGGTGCTGAAAACTATTGTGACTCTTATTACTAATACAACTTATTAAAGGGGAGCTCTCCTTTCACTTTTTAACCACTTCGCATCCAGACCTTGTTTTCCCCTTATTGACCAGAGCAGTTTTGACACTTTAGCTGTGTCTTTTTTTAATCAGCCATAACTTTATCCTTACTCATGACACCTGAATGATCTAGGTATCGTTTTTTTCAGGACAAACTAGACTTTCATTGGCGGGTATTTTATCCCTAGACCAAAAAAAGTTTTCTATGCATTTTAATGGGAAAAAGAGGGGGAAAATGAAAAAAATGCATTTTTTCTCAGTTTTTATCAATTCCAGTTTAAAAATAAAAAGTACCACAGGAGATAAAAACATGTCACCAGTATTATGTCCCCCAGTATAGATAGCAAAATGTGTCCCAAGTATTAGACCCCCCCTTATAGCCAGATGTGTCCCCAATATCAGTCACCCCCAGTATAGCCCGATGTGTCCTCTGTGTTTGGCACCTCCCAGCATAGATAGATAGATGTATCCCCAGGATTGCTGCCCCTCATGTGTCAATGTGTCCCCAGGAATAGTGGTCCCCCATTATAGCCAGATGCGCCCTCAGGATTAGCGGGTGCACCTTGGATTATGGCCCCCCACCATTATAGCCAGATCTGCCCCCAGTATAAAATTATACACATAAAATAAAATTGTTCCCCCTCTTACTTTATTGTCCCCCCCCCAGCTGCACATTTTACCCCCCACCAGGGGTCCACGCACCCCCATAGGAGCCAGCCAAATGCCCCTACCCCCACCCACGCAGCAAACAGCGGTGATCCTTCATCTCTCCCCTCGGTGGCCAGATCTGTTAAAAAAAGGATTAGAAAGCAGCCTGACTCACCTTATCTCGTTCCAGCGATCAGCCTGCAGCCCGAGCCTCCGATCGCCGCTCTGCACGCAGCCCTGTGATGCCGGTTACCGGGTCCCGGCTTGATGAAGTCATCAAGCCGGGACTCGGCTATTCAGCATCACAGAGCTGCGTGCAGAGCGGAGATCGGAGGCTCGGGCTGCAGGCTGGTCGCTGGAACAGGAAAAGGTGAGTCAGGCTGCTTTCTAATCCTTTTTTTTTTTTACAGATCTGGCCACCGAGGGGAGAGATGAAGGATCACCGCTGTTTGCTACAGCGGTGATCGTTCATCCGCGGGGGGGTTACTAATTGGCTAAAAGGGAACATTTTCCCTTTCACCAATTAGTATTGCAGCTGTTAGGGCCGGAAGGTGCGCTCTGAAGCGCACCTGTTCCTGCACAACAGGGCTGCAAGCAGGTCAGTATATCTACGCCGCTGTGGCTTGGAGAGAGCCACAGCTGACGTAGATATACTGTAGCAGAGGACAAAGTGGTTAAAGGAATCATCAGCCAATTTATATGAAAGTGGATTTACTCACCTGGGGCTTCCGCCAGCCCCTTGCAGCCGAATGTCCCACACCGCAGCTCCGCTCTCTGCCGCCGACCAGGAGTCCCCACATGGTGTCTCGCCAGGCGTCCTCTACTGCGCCGGCGCGAGCGGCGCTGTCAATCAAGGCCACGTTGTCTGCGGTTTACTGCAGGGACCCCAGACCGGTGGCTGTGAACGGAGCTGCGTCATGGGACTTGTCAGCTGCAGAGAGAAAGCCCCAGGTAAAAAATGGGCTTTCATATCAATTGGCTGATGATTTCTTTAAGAGAGACATCAGTTCCATGCGTTGCAGTGCAGGTTTAGCAGGGCGCCGCTGCAGGCTTCTCTCAGGTCCCCACTCTAACCTAAGTTTCTTTTCTACTGTGTACATAACTGTACGTTTTTTCCTCAGGGTTGGGGGGTGGTTGTGAGCAGTTATTGAGAGGACCTGGGACACTGCCCACGCTGCACCCCTTCCGCCCTTCTTTATGGTTAGCTGCTCCTGAGTCACATTTGCATGCAAGCTCCCACATCTTTGCATGATTTCAAGCTATATAACCTGACTATTGTTTAGAACAGGCAGAGTGTGGAATGGAAGGTCGCTAAGCCACAGCAGGCAGATATCTGTATCCGGACCTCCTTGGTAGGGAATCAGTTATATCTTATGCACTTTGTAGAGCGAACTTACACATTTAGCTATGTAAGTGCAGTTATGCTTTAACCTCCCTGGTGGTAACCCCGAGTCAGGCTCAAGGTGGAAAAAAGAAGCTAAGAACGGTAACCCCGAGCCTGATTCGGACTAGCCACTGGGAGGTTTATGCAGAGCCTTAAAGACACTCTGAAGCCTAGAAAAAAAAAAAAGGATTTTTTACTTTAAAAAGCTGTTTAACATAATTGCCCTACCTGAAACGCCGCATCCCCGCGGCTGAAACTCAATAAATCACCCCTAACTCCCTGGGGCACATTGCGGGGATCGCTTCCTAGTACAGGCAGAGCTTTGGGCTTTAGCTCTGCCTCTATTCATGTCAATCGGCGTGGAGCTCTGCCTCTCCCCACCCCTCTCAGTCTTCTTTCACTGAGAGGGGCGGAGATACGTGCGCGGATTGACAAGCAAGGAGCTACAGCCCAAAGCTCTGCCTCTCCTGGGCACTGCGGGCAGCAAAATCCACAACCAGGAAAGCTGTGGATTTTTGCCCAGGGAATTTAGGGTGATTTATGGCGTTTTCAGCTACGGGGATGCAGCGTTTTAGGTGGGGCAATTATGTTAAACAGGTTTTTAAAGTAAAAACCTGTTTTTTCTAAGCTTCAGAGTTTCTTTAAAAGTAGTAGTTTCAACTCACCTCCCCTGGGATCCAGACGCCAGCAGCCATTCTTCTTCCGGCCCTCAGAGGCTCTGGATCCCTCTAGTGAGATCGCCGTTTGTTGTCGTGATGCCAGACGGCAATCTCACTACAGGGTTACAGCGCCACCCAGAGGACAGAGGCAGAATTGAAGCGCTGGATCCCGGGGAGGTGAGTAATGTGCTGGGCTGCTGCCGATTATAGAGTCTAATTGCAAACGCTTTTAGACCCTAAAACCAGGAAATAATCAGAACGCCAGGGAGGTTAAAGTGAACCTCCGGACTAAAAATCTACTCAGCAGAACTGAAAAGGCTTGGTGTTTCTTTAACAATTTCACAGCATCAGAACTTTGTTGTTTCTTACCAAAGCATCATTTTAAGCTGTATTTTTAGCTAAGCTCCACCCATAAAAGAAAACTGCCCGGGCTTTTTTTCCCTGATGCTGTGCAAAGCATGATGGGATTTCCTATGTTGTTATTCACGTTGCCTAGCAACTGGGAGGGGTGATCAGCACACAGGACAGTTGGAACTGTCTCATGCTCCCTGTCTCCTCCTTTCAACCAAAAAGATGGCTGCCCTCAAGAAATAAAACATTTGCCTGTTATTTTAAAACAGGGTGGGTAAGAGATTATATCACCTATCTATTTTAATTAACATAACTAATGTAAGTTAATGACAGTATGTTTGTTTAGGCTGAAGTTCCTCTTTAAAGAGACACTGAAGCGGAAAAAAACTATGATATTATGATTTATATGTGTAGTACAGCTAAGAAATAAAACATTAAGATCAGATACATCAGTCTAATTGTTTCCAGTACAGGAACAGTTAAGAAACTCCAGTTGTTATCTCTATACAAAAAAGCCATTAATCTCTACGACTTTCAAAGTCGTGGAGAGGGCTGTCTTCTGACTTATTATCTCAACTGTTCCTTAACTATTTACTTTTTCTCTGCCAGAGGAGAGGTCATTAGTTCACATACTGCTCTGAAAAAATAATTTTGAATGCTGAGTGTTGTGTAATCTGCACATATTAGAGAATGATGCAATGTTAGAAAAAACACTATTTACCTGAAAATAAAAATATGAGAATATTTTCTTTGCTGCTAATCTTCTAGTAATTATTCATAGTACACAACCAATTCATTATATCATATATTTTTTTCGCTTCAGTGTCTCTTTAAGCTGAATAAAAAAAACTAGTTAAGACTCAATACTGTATGCTATTAACCAGGAATTCCACTTACGTTAGTCAGTTTCTCTGGCCTCATAGAGACGTGTAAGTCTTGAAATAAAGCTGATAGTTCTTGGATGAAGTCTTCCTCACCTGCAATGAAAGTAAGGGGTGATTTGAGACACATTGGTAACACGCAGAATTTCACCTGCAATATGTTGGATGGCTTCTAACCGAGACTGGGGGTATAACACTTTCTTAGAGCTTGTTCACGCTAGGGGGACTTTCGTTTTTTTTTTAAGCGTCGGTGATTTTTAAAATCGCTTGTTCAATGATTCCCTATGAGAGTGTTCACATCTGAGCGGTTCGATTCTGATCCGCTCACCAAAGCGCTGCCTGTACCATTTTCAGAGCGATTTGCCTATAATGGCAGGTAAAGGAAACTGCAAAGCGCTTGAAAAAGCTCTTTGTATATCGATTTCCCTGGTGCTTTCATGAATAAATATATTGTAGTTATTCATTTCCGGGTGAAAGAGTTAACTTCCCTAAAACGCTTAGAAAAGCGCTTTACAAAAAATCCCTAACGCACAGGTAAGCGCCGGGAGGCTCTAAAAAAAAAAGAGAATCACGCACAAAGGCACAAAACGCTGGCGTCGTAGATTTATGATGTGAACAAGGCCTTAAAGCAGGGGTCTCAAACTCAATTTAACTGGGGGCCGCAGGAGGCAAAGTCAGGATGAGGCTGGGCCGCATAAGGAATTTCACATAAAAAAAGTCCTCAAATGTCATTATTAACAGTTTTAATTATTTCTTCTGAACATGAAGTGTCCGAACTATTTTGCCTATTTTACCTTATAGTTCGCTTCAGTGCTACCATTACAAGTAATCCGCCGAGTCCCCGCCGCAAAACGGGGGCTGCAGAGCCCCCAAATCCCCCGGGAGCAATCCGCCGGCATTTCCTGGAAGGGGCAGAGCTTTCAGCTTCAGCTCTGCCCCTCCTGACGTCAATCGCGGCGGATCGCCGCCTCTCCCCGTCCCACTCACTCTTCCTTCACAGAGAGGGGCGGGGAGAGGCGGTGATCCGTGCGGCAATTGACGTCAGGAGGGGCAGAGCTACAGCTGGAAGCTCTGCCCCTCAGCGCAGTCGTGCATGTTTGCCCGGGGGATTTGGGGGCTCTACAGCCCTCATTTAGTGGCAGGGATGCGGCGGATTACTTGGGAGCACTGAAGCGAACTATAAGGTAAAATAGGCAAAAATAGTTCACTTCAGTGTCTCTTTTGCTTTTGCTGGCGCGGGCCACAAAATATTGTACTGAGGGCCGCAAATGGCCCGCGGGCCGCGAGTTTGAGACCCCTGCCTTAAAGTGAACCTGAAGTGAGGAAAGCCTCATACATACCAATGTAGAGGGAGGCCTCTGGATACTACAACCTTCCCGGGCCTCGGCCCGTTCTGTGGTTCTTGCGCCATCCCCGGTAAAGTTATTAACCTACTCGGTTGAATACCAGTTCGGGACACGCCTGGTAAAGGCTTCGGGGCGTCTCACGCTCAGGAGTACTTCCCAAGATTCGCGTATGCATGCTGTGCACATTCAAGTCCTGGCTCATGCATGTAAGAGTACCAAAGACACAGCTGGATACAGAACTTCATTGGGGGATGGCGCAGGAACAACAGGATGAACTAAGTATGTTCAAAGAGGAATGCCCTACGACACAGGCGTCAAACTCAAGGCCCACAGGCCGAACGCGGCCCTTCTTCCTAGGCTGTCAGGCAGGAATTTCAGTCACATGGGGTGAGAGAGGGTGGGGCCAGCATGGATCTTAAGCTTAGTCCCTCCTAGTGGCACTTGCAACCAGTGGCATCCAGGGGGAGGAGTCAGAGGGAAAATCATTTTTATAAGGAAAGTATGAGCGCCCCTATTTCCCCCAGGTTTGATACATTTTACCTATAAACATCCTGGTTACTTGCCAACATAGGCAAGTGATCAGAATGAGCGGGTTACGCTTACTCTGATTTTCCCATGCAGCGATGACACTCAGCACAGAGTCTTCCCTGCCCAACTCTTGCAAAGTCTCCGCAACAGAAGGGCGCCTGGTGGTGCCGCCATTAAAAATATCAATAATTTACATTACTGATATTTTACAATACACTTACCTAGCGTGCATTCTCACACTAAACACTAACTGTGCCCCCACTTATACAACAAACAATAACTTCCCCCTCCTAACACTTAAAACCAACCATCGGCATCTGGATTTTCCATAAGGCACTGTAGGCATGTGCTACGGGCGCGTGATGATGGAAAGGCGGCTCACTCTTCTCCCTGAGTGCCTCCCTCCCTCCTTCCCTATGCAGAGTGCCGAGCAGAGTGTAAATGAGAGGTTACTCCCCCTGCTCTCGGCATTCTACTGACGAGATCTCCCTTCAGTCAGAGGCACCTCTAGCTAGCTCTTAAAGGATACCCGAAGTGGCATGTGACATGATGAGATAGACATGGGTATGTACAGTGCCAAGCACACAAATAACTAGGCTGTGTTCCTTTTTTTCTTTCTCTGCCTGAAAGAGTTAAATATCAGGTATGTAAGTGGGTGACTCAGTCCTGACTCATACAGGAAGTGGCTACAGTATGACCCTCACTGATAAGAAATTCCAACTATAAAACACTTTCCTAGCAGAAAATTGCTTCTGAGAGCAAGAAAGAGATGAAAAGGGGAATTTCTTATCAGTGAGGGTCACACTGTAGTCCCTTCCTGTCTGAGTCAGGACTGAGTCAGCCACTTACATACCTGATATTTAACTATTTCAGGCAGAGAAAGAAAAAAAAGGAACACAGCCTGGTTATTTGTGTGCTAGGCACTGTACATACCCATGTCTATCTCATCATGTCACATGTCACTTCGGGTATCCTTTAACACTGAGGCCTCTTTCACAGCGGGACGTTGTGTTTTGATGCGACGTTAAAGTCACAACACAAACCTACAACCCAATGCCCCAAAAAACTCACAATGCAACTTAAAGAGAACCAGAGACGAAGCACCCTCATGTATTTTATTACATTTATCAGTGGGAACATGACAGTAAACACCTACCCTGCTTTTAGTTGTATTCTTCTCAGTCTAATCTATCTGTTATCAACTGTGATAAGAATCCACGGACTGATTCAGTCTAGGTTTGACCTGGAATCATTATAGCTGAGTCACTCTTCTGTGGAGTCTTTTCAAGCCCATGCCTGCCACCTCCTGGCTCAGATTTCCTTACTCAGAGCTGTTGACATGGGAGGGGCTGTTGCTGCCGAGAAAGAAGCTCTGAAACAGACAAGTGTATCTGTGTGCACTGTGCAGCCAGTCATTATCTACTGTATGCAGTTTCATTTCTATGAGAGATACCTCCTACAGGCAGCCACACAGCATACCAGAATAATAGTTGAAAGCAGACAGATGAAAGGCTGCAGCAGCCCTGCTTGTCTATAGTCTCATAGAGGCTAGACAGCACATCCAGAACAACTCATAACCCGGAAGCAGAACAGGTATGAGCCGGCGGCCATATTGGATATTTCCTGGAGCAATAATGTTTAAAAAACACTCAAAAAGGCACACCAGAGTGGCGAAATTATCAGGTAGAGCATTTATTCTTTACAAGCTATCAACTGATATGTTTATTTTGTGTGAATCGTTCATCTCTGGTTCCCTTTAATTCCCCGTTATCGTTGCATACAGTAGGGCATACAGGCAATGAAAAGTATGCTTCCAAGTCATTACTGAGCATGTGCAAACAGTCCAATGCAGCTAACAACGTGTATAATGCACAGCATGCAGCATTTTCTAATAATGCTACACGCTACACACAAACGCAACGTGTGCACTGTGAATGTCGCAGACTTAGCATTGCTGTGTGTTAGTCTGCATTGAAACATTTTTCAACGTGCGACTTTAACGTCGCACTGTGAAAGAGGCCTGAGGATAGCTCTGGCTAACTTATACTAAGGGGCACCTGTAGCTACCTGATGGGCCTAGGGAAGGGCAACCTGAGGGGACCTATGATGGGCAAGGGAAGTAAGGGAAATGTGACAGCTGGGACAGCCAGCACACTTGTGGTGTAGTTCGATGGAGGTTTGTAGGTTCATGGAGGGTGGAAGTCTAAGGTAGCAGGACATCTATGCCTGTAGGCTCCTGTGAGGTCAATTCAGGCCTGATTAGAACCAAAAGGGCTTGATTCACTAATCCATGATAACTCAAATATCACACCTTATCCAAGATATCACACCTTATCAAAGGTAACATGCCTTATCAGAGTAGTATAGAGCGCTACAAACCCGCAGGGGCTCAGGGCAGGATGAGTGCCATTGCCAATTAGTAGGCATACGTTTGTAGCACTCGCTATGCTACTCTGATAAGGCGTGTTAACTTTGAGGTGTGATATCTTTGATAAGGTGTGATATCTTGGATAAGGTGTGATATTTGAGTTATCACGGTTTAGTGAACCAAGGCCAATGATCGCTTTTTCTAGCCGATTGTCTACAAAGTACTAGACGATTGGCTCCTCTAATTGATCCCTTCCTAGCAGCCGGTTGGCTACACCGCATTGGGCACCTAACTCACCGCCTGGGCGCCCAATTGCTGATATGTAGCACTGGCATTTATTACGCCCGTGCCAATCCTGGCGCCCAATTCACCAGATTCATCATCAGCTCCCTGAAGTCATTTCGCCTCATAAAACTGTCCCATGTGAAAAGAGTCAGAAATCTCTGTATATCTACTCTCGGAAGCAGTTCTGCTATTATTACCCTTCTCCACCTCCTCTTCATCATCAAACTCCTCCAGTGAGAAAACTTCCTTCAGAGATTCTAATTCCAGCTTGAGTTCTGCCAGCTCTTCCCCTGACAGGGCTCCGAGGATGGACTTCACCTGGGGACAAAATTATAGTACATATATAAGATGGACACTACCTGGGAACAAAATGAGGGTACATATATAAGGTGGACATTACCTGGGGACAAAATTATAGTACATATATATAAGATGCAATAAAATAAATAAAATCGCGCTACGAGCACACAGTCCCATTGGTATAGAAACTTCCAGATGATCACCAGAATAGTCCATGGCCACTGTGTCAAAACACTTAAAAAGACAAAAAAAGATTCCATAGAGTAGTATTGTAGTTACTCTGAAATCCCCTTCACCAAATATACACCTGATTCCACTCCCAGTTTACAGGCACCAAGTGAGTGATAGGCACCCCCCCCCCCTCCACACTTAGCCCGCACTCACCCAGTCAACCTCTTAGCCAAGAGGTATGTCAAGCGCTCAATGGGGGGTAGGCACCTGGTCCTGCACACAACTTTATCTTTAGGAGGGGTCCGTAGCCAACCTTAATCTGATCCAAACACTAGGACTCAAACGAGTTGTATATAGTGAAGTACAGTTTAATAGATCTATAAAAAGCCGGTATTGCACTTACAAACATCGCAGGTTTTCAAGCATATCACAAAGTGGTGTTCCCGGGACACCGCTCCCAATGCATCCACCTCCGTTACTTCAAGTAAGCCAACCGCGCTACCGAGCATAGATCACAGTCCTCAGGGCGGAGCTTGGAGAGGCATGAGGACTGGGATCTATGCTCGTAGCGAGATTTTATTGCTGTATTTGAAGTTTTAAGTGACTTTATTATCATTGCGCTCCACTATTATTAGTTGCTGCATATGTCCTAAGCGCGGTTTAACCCCTTTTTCTACATATATAAGATGGACTTCCCCTGGGGACAAAATGAGGGTACATATATAAGATGGACTTCACCTGGGGACGTGAGCTTCACGTCCGGGCGGCAGAAATGGTTAAGCCTAAGAAAAAAAAAATCAGTTTTACTTACCTGGGGCTTCTACCAGCCCCCTGCAGCTGCCCCGTGCTCTCGCAGTCACTCACGCTTCCTCCGGTCCCCCATCGCCAGCTACGCAAAGGAGATGCGTGGCCAGGCTTGTGCAGGCGCAGTAAGCCTGACAGCCGAAACTGAAACTAGCTGGCGGCGGAGGACAGGAAGATTCGTGAGAGACTGCGAGGGCACGGGACGGCTGCAGGGGGCTGGTAGAAGCCCCCAGGTGAGTAACACTGATTTTTTTCTTAGGCTTAATTATCCCTTTAACTATGACCCTTTCAGTTGTACCAAATGAATCCACTAGGTGGTGTAATTTAGGGGAATAAAAATAATCATATCAAGAGTTGCAGCTAATGGAGCTGACTAATGAGAGACTCTGAAAAGCAAACCTACAGAATCCTGTTCACGAAAAAGGAGTTTCAGTGCCTCAAGACACTCAGCAGTTGCTGTGCATTGCTGTATGAAAACCCAGCAGCCTTTGCAAACTATGCAATATGTCTGCACCGTGTATTAAAAGTATTTTTTAAATTGTTTTATTAAATATTATTTATTAAAGAAAACCTGTAATGAGAAAAAGTTCTCCTGGGGGGTACTCACCTCAGGTGAGGGAAGCCTCCGGATCTGATCGAGGCTTCTCCATCCTCCTCGGTCCCACGGCGGCAAAAAATGGCGGGATGTAAATATTTACCTTCCCGGCTCCAGCACAGGCGCAGTATCGTCTCTCTGCTTGGAGATAGGCAGATATAGCCGATCACTGTCGGGCTGCTCTACTGCGCAGGTGCAAGTCTCCTGTGCCTGCATAGTAGAGCGGACCCGACAGAGATCGGCTATTTCCGCCTATCTCTGTGCTGAGAGCTGCAACAGCGCCCCCGCTGGAGCCAGGAAAGGTAAATAAATCAGCACTTATCAGGCATGTCGAGGGAGGATTCCGGGACACTTCGGGGGAGCCAGCGCTGGACTGCCTGCAGCTACAGCGGAGGGGGAAGCCTCATTGGGACCCTGAGGCTTCCCCCTACCGAGGTGAGTACCCCCCCCCAGGGCACTTTTTTTTGTTACAGGTTCTCTTTAAGCAGAATTAAACACATTAATGTACAACGTTGGTGTGAATATGTGCGAGAAATCTTAGATAAAACTGATTGAAAACCAAAAGGGTTTTCTGTAATCGACTGCAGTCAGATTCTGCAGTCTTTTCCCAATGCATCATGATGAGACTGCAGCCTCTGGTCCAATGACTCTCTGCTGTAGAACTTTAAGAACTACAGATGGGGAGGGGCACAGAACTAGGTACAGAGCACAAATCACTGACGGAGGTTACCTACCTTCCCTTCGCTCTCCTTGGACAGTAGCTCTAAAGCCTCCAGGTGAGCCAGGCCTTGGTACTCATCAAACAACAGGCCATAGTGTGCCCGACGTTCCGTCTCCATGGTAACATCACCGCTGACCCGCTGTTCCTCTCTCTCCTTTGCCTCCCGTAAAACCTACAAGGCATGTCAGCACAAGGCACTCAGGACAAGGGTTCAAGAAAGAAATGACAAAATAAACGTACTCTTTATTTAAAGAAGCAGCCAAGAGCAAAGAAGGTTCTTTAAAATCCCCGACAACTCCTGCGCAAAGTCCCGCAATCGCTTGAAGTCTCGTTCGCGCCCGCCGTGCATACCTGCCGCCAGGAAGATGGATCAGGGAAGCGCCCGTCGTCAGGGTGACGTCGCTGGATCCATCTTCCTGGGTTGCGAGGTGAGTATGTAGCTTAAAGTGAACCTGCGGACTAAAAATCTACTCAGCAGAACTGAAAAGGCTTGGTGTTTATTTAACAGTTTCACAGCATCAGAACTTTGTTTTTCTTGCCAAAGCATAATTTTCAGCTGCATTTTTAGCTAAGCTCCACCTATCAAAGAAAACTGCCTGGGCTTTTTTTTCCCTGATGCTGTGCAAAGCATGATGGAATTTCCTATGTTGTTATTCATGTTGCCTAGCAACTGGGAGGAGTGATCAGCACACAGGACAGTTGGGAACTGTGTCTCATGCTCCCTGTCACTTCCTTCAAACCAAAAAGATGGCTGCCCTCAAGAAATCAAACATTTGCCTGTTCTTTTAAAACAGGGTGGGTAATAGATTATATCACCTATCTATTTTAATTAACATAACTAATGTAACTTAAAGAGGATCTGTAACATCAAAAGATCCCCTGGGGGGTACTCACCTCGGGTGGGGGAGGCCTCCGGATCCTAATGAGGCTTCCCACGCCGTCCTCCGTCCCTCAGGGGTCTCGCTGCAGCCCTCCGTGAAAGATGATGTCAATATTTACCTTCCCGACTCCTGCGCAGGCGCTCTGGCGGCTGTCGGCTCCGAACTACACGGAAATACCCGATCGCCGTCGGGTCTGCTCTACTGCGCAAGCGCAAGTTTCCGGCGCCTGCGCAGTAGAGCGGACCCGACTGAGATCGGGTATTTCCGTGTAGTTCGGAGCGGAAAGCAGCCACAGCGCCCCCGCTGGAGCCAGCAAAGGTAAATATTGATTTTACAGTCGGGCCTGTCGCCGGCTGTTCAGAGGGCTGCAGCGAGACCCCCGTGGGACGGAGGACGGCGTGGGAAGCCTCATTAGGATCCCGAGGCTTCCCCCACCCGAGGTGAGTACCCCCCAGGGGATCTTTTTCATGTTACAGAGTCTCTTTAATGACAGTATGTGTGTTTAGGCTGAAGTTCCCCTTTAACCTCCTGAGCGTTACGCCCCCAGGATTAAATAATTTGTTCTCATGCCTGAAAACCCTTTAGCTAGCACTATGCTAGCTGCTACAAATGCCCGGACCCCCCGATCCCCGTTTATACATTACCCAGCCTGGATCCAGTGATCGGCGCAGCCTCCCCGCACAGCTCTGGTCTCTCTATGGGGAGGATCGTACATGACGTCAAGCGGAAACCCGATCCTCCCCATAGAGAAGACCGGAGCTGTGCAGGGAGGCTGCGCCGATCGATGGATCCAGGCTGGGTAATGTATAAACGGGGGGATCGGGGCCGATCGGAGGATGCCGGACACCTGTACTAGCTAGCCTAGTGCTAGCTACAGCTATTACTGCCATGAGAACAAATTAATGAATTCTGGGGGCCTCTTGAGCAGAGAAAGCAGTATGCCCGACACTGTGGAGGTAAAGAAGAACTGCAGTGAAAATAACGTAATAAAAAACGGTCTTAACCGATTTGGGATCGCAGGCTCTGGCCCCTTTTAATTTTTACCATAATTATGTATAAATGATTTAGTCAGTGTTGCCCATTGTAAAATCTTTCCTCTCCCTGATTTACATTCTGACATTTATCACAGGGCGACATCTTTACTGCTGGCAGGTGACGTCTGTTGAAGAAGATGCTGCTTGCTTTTTTTGGCAGTTGGAAAAAGCTGTTATTTCCCACAATGCAACAAGGCTCCCACAGTGTGATGTCAGTACCTAGGTGCTGACATCACACCGTGGGAGAGGTTTCACCACAACATCAGCCATACAGAGACCCCTTATGATCCGTTTGAGAAAAGGTAAAGATTTCTCATGGGAAAGGGGGTATCAGCTACTGATTGGGATGAAGTTCAATCCTTGGTTACAGTTTCTCTTTAAGTGCTTTTGAAAATAAAGAAAACCCTTAGAAACCCCAGGAGGAGATGGGCTAGTCCAAAACCTGTCAGTTCTGTTAGATTTCTACTGCCTACTGTAAGTGACAACAACATAAGAGAAATGTACTTATGTGTTTTCATGTATTTTAAATTTTAGCATTTCTTGTCATAGTGGTCCTTAAATATCATTAGTAACAGACTTGTTATTCCCGGCGTAAGCGATGCCACGACTTACATGCGACAATGTGGTGTTCCTGTTCATGAGCCCTTTCGTCTTCTTAAATCCCGGATCTCCCTCAGCGATAACGTCCATCGTCTTTTTCCCGATAAACTCCAGGGCGTCGAGTCCGCCTGAGAGAACCGTCTTGCCCTGCGCAGCGAGACAGCGGATCAAATCCTAGCAACATACACTGCTGTCACAGAACAACTATAGAGGAAATTATATTATATTATATATATATATATATATATATATATATATATATATATATATATATATATATATATATATATATATATATATATATATATATACACATACATACATATATAAAAGTGTGAGAGAGAGAGAGAAAGAGAGAGGGGGAGAGAGAGGAGGAGAGAGAGAGAGAGAAAGAGAGAGGGAAAGAGAGAGGAGGAGAGAAAGAGAGAGAGTGAGGGGGAGAGGGAGTGAGGGGGAGAGGGAGTGAGAGGGAGGGGGAGAAAGAGAGGGGGAGAGGGAGAGAGAGGGAGAGAGAGAGGGGGAGAGGGAGAGAGAGAGGGGGAGAGGGAGAGAGAGAGAGAGAGAGAGGGGGAGAGAGAGAGGGGGAGAGAGAGGTGGGAGGGGGAGAGAGAGAGGGGGAGAGAGAGGTGGGAGGGGGAGAGAGAGAGAGGGAGAGAGGGAGAGAGAGAGGGGAAGAGGGGGAGGGAGGGAGAGAGGGGGAGAGAGAGAGGGAGAGTGTGAGCGTGTGTGTGTGTCACGCGAAAACAGCTTGACCGATTTGAACGAAACTTGATACACAGATCTCTTACTACCTGGGATGATATGTTCTGGGGGTCTCGGGTCCCCCCTGCACACCTGGGCGGAGCTACAAACAGCAAATCAGATTTCACCCATTCGAGTCAATGGAAAAAATGTAAAAGGCTGTCATTCTCACAGTAATCAAGCCAGAGTCCCCACATATGGCACAGTTGGTCACTTGGTGACGGAGGTGCCAATAACTAAGCCAGGTGGAGCACCTGGCTAAAAGAGCCTGGGAAGAACACTGCAAGTCAAACTCCGGCCCGGGGGCCAAATCTGGCCTGTAAAGCCATCAAATTTGGCCCGCAAGTGATTTCCCCACTTTGCATTATGATTGGACCACTCTAGACCACCAGGGAAGCTGTATTGGAGGTGAAGATGGAAGCCATATGGGGTAGAAAGTGGGAAAGCACTAGACACTAGGGAACTGTATGGGGGAGGGAGCCACTAAACACCAGGGAATGTATAGGAGAGGGATGGAAGGAGGGCCACTAGACACCAGGGAACTGCATAGGGTAGGGAGTTGGCATTAGACACCAGGAAACATTTTAGAGGGGTAGGGGGTCACTAGAGACACCAGGGAACAATATAGGAGTTGGAGGGGGATCTTTACATGCCAGAGAACTCTATTGGGGAGGAAGGTGGCCGCTAGACATTGAGGTTGCCCCCGACTTGGTCCCAGTATTCAGTTTCGGCCCCCTTTGTATTTGAGTTTGACATCTTCTAATGAGCTGTTCTGAGCTGTTTGTGTGCTTGAATCACAGAGAGCTCCTTTTCCCCTGTTACACTGTGTTTACACACATGTAACAACATTGGAATGCAAACAAAGATACTGTTATCTACAGTTTGGACGCGGATTTGAAGCTGCATAGCAGGGCAAAGTGCTTTGTTTAACCATTTCAGTGATGTTCTGCTAAAAAAAAGAATTCTGGGATAGTAGCTTTCAAGCTGTGAGGAATCTTTTAGAGCCAAGTAGAAATGCTGGCTTTCAGACCACTTTAAAGGACACCTGAAGTGAGAGGTATATGGAGGCTGCCATATTTATTTCATTTTAAGCAATACCAGTTGCCTGGCTAACCTGCAGATCCTCTGCCTCTAATACTGTAAGCCATAGCCCCTGAACAAGCATTCAGCAGATCAGGAGTTTCTGACATTTTTTGTCAAATCTGACAAGATTAGCTGCATGCTTGTTTTTGCTGTGTGTTCACACTACTGCAGCCAAATAGCTCAGCAGGGCTGCCAGGCAACTGGTATTGCTTAAAAGAAAATCAATATGACAGCCTCTATATACCTCTCACTACAGTTCTCCTTTAAGGATCTGGTTGGAAACCTTGGGAACAGCACACCGTCTAGTGGCGAGGTTAAAGAGGAACTCCAGTGAAAATAATGTAATACAAAAATTGCTTAATTTCTACAATAATTATGCATAAATGATTTAGTCAGTGTTTGCCTATTGTAAAATCTTTTAAATCCCTGATTTACATTCCGACGTTTATCACATAGTGACATTTTTACTGCTGGCAGGTGATGTAGCTGCAGCTTGCTTTTTTTGAAGTTGGAAACAGCTGGAAACCGCTATTTCCCACAATGCAACAAGGTTCACAGACAGGAAACTGCCAGGAGTACCACGGTCCTCAGAGTTTCTTGTGGGAGGGGTTTCACCACAATATCAGTCATACAGCGCCCCCTGGTGGTCTGTTTGTGAAAAGGAAAAGATTTCTCATGGGAAAGGGGGTATCAGCTACTGATTGGGATGAAGTTCAATTCTTGGTCACGGTTTCTCTTTAAGCAGATTCTTCTCTCCCAGTTATTTGATTGGTTCAGGAGCCAATACAGAACAGGAAGTAAAATGTATTACTTCCTTCACATCCTGCTGCACTGGGCATACAGCAATGACACCTTCTGCAGAGAGGAGGTACCCTGTATATGGGGATACTGGCCTTGCCTACAGAGCAGTTGGGAATAATCACTTCCATCTCTCATGGATTTTAGTTTTGTCCTCGTATATACCTAAAATGCAGGTATGAAGAGCAATAGGTAAAAAGCATACAGTGAAAGCACATAGTGAATGAGCATAAAGGATTAGTCCAGGCATGGGCAAATTTGGCCCTCCAGCTGTTAAGGAACTACAAGTCCCACAATGCATTGCAGGAGTCTGACAGCCACAGTCATGGCTCCTAAAGGCAAAAGCATTGTGGGACTTGTAGTTCTTTAACAGCTGGAGGGCTGAGTTTGCCCATGCCTGGATTAGTCTGTCTTTCTGCTGGACTGATACAATATTAAACAAGTTTGGATGATTTGGACTGTGGAAGGTTTCTTACATGTAAGTGAGCACATTTACTGCACTTTGACAGCCCTTGACACAATATACCTGCCATGCATACTGCACTGTCACACTTACCACACCTTGTCAGCAGGGACCGCACTCTGCCAGCCCTTACCGCACCGTCAGCCCAGACTGTGCTCTGCCATCCTGTACCACACCCTGCCAGCCCCTACCGCACTCTGCCAGCCCCTACCGCATCCTGCCAGCCCCTACCCACCGTCAGCACGGACCGCATTCTGCCATCCCTTACCGCACCCTGCCAGCCCCTACCCAACGCCAGCACGGACCGCACTCTGCCATCCCTTACCGCACCCTGCCAGCCCCTACCGCACCCTGCCAGCCCCTACCGCACCCTGCCAGTCCCTACCGCACCCTGCCAGTCCCTACCGCACCCTGCCAGCCCCTACCGCACCCTGCCAGCCTCTACCCACCGTCAGCACGGACCGCACTCTGCCATCCCTTACCGCACCCTGCCAGCCCCTACCCACCGCCAGCACGGACCGCACTCTGCCATCCCTTACCGCACCCTGCCAGCCCCTACCGCACCCTGCCAGCCCCTACCGCACTCTGCCAGCCCCTACCGCACCCTGCCAGCCCCTACCGCACCCTGCCAGCCCCTACCGCACCCTGCCAGCCCCTACCGCACCCTGCCAGCCCCTACCGCACCCTGCCAGCCCCTACCGCACCCTGCCAGCCCCTACCGCACCCTGCCAGCCCCTACCGCACCCTGCCAGCCCCTACCGCACCCTGCCAGCCCCTACCGCACCCTGCCAGCCCCTACCGCACTCTGCCAGCCCCTACCGCACTCTGCCAGCCCCTACCGCACTCTGCCAGCCCCTACCGCACTCTGCCAGCCCCTACCGCACTCTGCCAGCCCCTACCGCACTCTGCCAGCCCCTACTGCACCCTGCCAGCCCCTACCACACCCTGCCATGCTTACTGCACTCTGCCATGCTTACCGTACTCTGCACTGCTGTGGAGATGCTGGAGAGGAAGCCCAGAGCTCCTGACATAGGCGATGAGGTTTCACCCTCTTTGGCTTCAGTCGTCTCCTCAGCGCTGGCTTCTATAATAGGAAATATTATGATTTCACCTTGTACAGGAATCTTCTATCATCTATAATCATGATGTCCACTACTTCAAAAACGCATCAAATAGGAGCCTCCCATGATGCAGTGTGTCTGTACAAGAGTGTCTTTCCAGAGGGTCTGGGGGAGGGGTCATATGGTGACATCATCACACAAGTTAGCAGACAAAGTTTCAAACCTCCTCGAGGCCCCTTTTACACTTCATTGAACGTGTGCGTTGGGTTACTCTGTTTTACTGCAGGGCAATGCAATGGCAATGCAACGGCAAGTGAATGGGGTCTTTCAACTTACCGCATCATGCCAAAAGTGTTTATTGCACAGCCTTCAGGGTTACCGCAAGCACCGTACTTAATGCTCAGTGCATGGGGTTATGGTAGTCTATGGGCAACACAGGTCGTGTAAACGACGAAGCATGGTAAGCAGCAGGCATGTATGTGTGGACTGACGGAAATCCTGCTGACGAACATCCTGTCTAGCAGGAAGTACGTCACCGAGGGGGGCGGTGCTATGCATATGACCCTATCGGCGTACTCTGCTGCAGGATCATATAATTGTCATTTTGTGTGTTGCGGTGGGATGCAGCAGGATAAATCAGGTGTAAAATTGCGAGAAATAAGGAAGGCGACATTGCTAACCTCCTTCTTTAAACGCTAGTCAACTGGCTGTGATCTTCTGGCTGTGATATTTTCATGGAGTGTCAGAACAACTTGTCTGCATACTTATTCCAGGGATTTAGGACGGTTTACAGCCAGGAAAACTATTTTCCTACAATTGGGTGGTAAAATCCTAATTTATTTCATTTATCCATTTAAGTATTTATAAACCACCGACATATTACGAAGCGCTGTACAGAGAATATAGTCTTGTCACTAACTGTCCCTCAGAGGGGCTCACAATCTAATCTCTACCATAGTCCTATGTCTATATATGTATCATGTAGTGCATGTATAATAGTCTAGGGACAATTTAGGGGGGAGCCAATTAACTTATCTGTATGTTTTTGGGACGTTGGAGGAAACTGGAGTGCCCGGAGGAAACCCACGCAGACACAGGGAGAACATACAAACTCCTTGCAGATGTTGACCTGGCTGGGATTCGAACCGGGGACCCAGAGCTGCAAGGCGAGAGCGCTAACCACTACGCCACTGTGCCGCTCAATTATGCTCTATAGCAGGGGTCAGGAACCTTTTTGTCTGAGACAGCCATAAACGCCACACATTTTAAAATGTATGTAAAATGAGAGCCATACAATATGTTTCAAACTGGGACAGTATGGCTCAGGTCCCTGTTGCCATGGTGATGTGTATACAGTTGGTCCACCGGGCAGCGGAAATGTCAGACATGTCTTCAGCTTCTCTTGGGTTTCAGCAACATCATCAAGTGACAGGCACCCTATTGGGCCAATCAAAGTACAGGGATCTCGTTCTACAAAGTCGCCGGACCTGAAAGCGTCTAGAGTGGGACAAATTGGAGCAGCTGTTAGTTTTGGGGTAGCGCAAGTAAGTTATCAGCGCATGCTACAGCAGTAGCATGCCTACTTTGAAAATGTTACTTGCGCTGCCACACTAAGCTGCGCTGCTCAGAATCAACCCCTACTGATTTGTCTGTGAGCCAGATGCAGCCATCAAAAGTGCCACATCTGGCTCCTGAGCTATAGCTTCCCTACCCCTGCTCTAAAGTAAACCTGAAGTGAAAATAAACTTAACAGATAAACAATTGTATCTCAAGAAATAATCTTAAATCTGTCCTATGGTTGTATAACCTTGTTAGGTTACATTTGTCATCCTTCGTATCATTGTTCAGCACTATTTAATACACTCACCTAAAGGATTATTAGGAACACCTGTCCAATTTCTCATTAATTCAATTATCTAATCAACCAATCACATGGCAGCTGCTTAAATGCATTTAGGGGTGTGGCCTTGGTCAAGACAATCCCCTGAACTCCAAACTGAATGTCAGAATGGGAAAGAAAGGTGATTTAAGCAATTTTGAGCGTGGCATGGTTGTTGGTGCCAGACGGGCCGGTCTGAGTATTTCACAATCTGCTCAGTTACTGGGATTTTCACGCACAACCATTTCTATGGTTTACAAAGAATGGTGTGAAAAGGGAAAACATCCAGTATGCGGCAGTCCTGTGGACGAAAAAGCCTTGTTGATGCTAGAGGTCAGAGGAGAATGGGCCGACTGATTCAAGCTGATAGAAGAGCAACATTGACAACTGAGGTATGCAGCAAAGCATTTGTGAAGCCACAACACGCACAACCTCGAGGCGGATGGGTTACAACAGCAGAAGACACCACCTGGTACCACTCATCTCCACTACAAATAGGAAAAAGAGGCTACAGTTTGCACGAGCTCACCAAAATTGGACAGTTGAAGACTGGAAAAATGTTGCCTGGTCTGATGAGTCTCGATAGAGTCAGAATTTGGCATAAACAGAGTGAGAACATGGATCCATCATGCCTTGTTACCACTGTGCAGGCTGGTGGTGGTGTAATGGTGTGGGGGATTTTTCATTAGGCCCCTTAGTGCCAATTGGGCATCGTTTAAATGCCACGGGCTACCTGAGCATTGTTTCTGACCATGTCCATTCCTTCATGACCACCATGTACCCATCCTCTGATGGCTGCTTCCAGCAGGATAATGCACCATGTCACAAAGCTCCAATCATTTCAAATTGGTTGCTTAAACATGACAATAAGTTCACTGTACTAAAATGGCCGCCACAGTCACCAGATCTCAACCCAATAGAGCATCTTTGGGGTGTGATGGAACGGGAGCTTCGTGCCCTGGATGTGCATCCCACAAATCTCCATCAACTGCAAGATGCTATCCTATCAATATGGGCCAACATTTCTAAAGAATGCTTTCAGCACCTTGTTGAATCAATGCCATGCAGAATTAAGGCAGTTCTGAAGGCGAAAGGGGGTCAAACACCGTATTAGTATGGGGGTCCTAATAATCCTTTAGGTGAGTGTATGTTGGCGCTTTATAAATATGATAAGAATGTTTATCACATCACGCCACACGTCACTTCAGCTCTATTATGACTAATATTGCAAACAAATAGTATAATAACTCTGTAATGTCGGTGGTGTTTATGTATGGAATATAATAACATTTCCACATCATAAATAGTAAGCATGTAGAAACGACAGCAGGTATGTCACTTGCCTTCAGCAGCTTCAACCCGGTCCTTGAAGGACAACTCTACAGGACTCGGAACTCCCAGAGTGCTCTCTGCCTTCTCAATGGCCGTAGAGATTCCATGGCCTGTTTACATGAAAGTCGTATTCCATTAACCAAGTACATACACGACACAATAAAAATGCAAGAGTTTTAAAGGGCTGAGAGAGTTTGAGATTATACATACAGTACAATATTTACAAAATGCCCATATCAAACAGACTTCCTTGTCTAGTGTCTGAGAATGAATGATATAGAATAACTGCAGGAATTCTTAACCTCTTGAGGAATGCAGGGCTAAACCCCCTAGTGACCAGGCAATTTTTAGTAAAAAAGGCCACTGCAGCTTTAAGGCCAAGCTACAGGGCCGCACAACATAGCACACAAGTGATTCCCTCCCTCTTTTTTCTCCCCACCAACAGAGCTCTCTGTTGGTGGGGTCTGATCACTCCCCCATGTTTATTTATTTATTTTTTTTTATCAATATTTTTGTTAGTGATTTAAAAAACAAACAAACCTGTTCCTTTAAACCCCTTCCCTCCCTCCCTCCCCCCAGCCAGCCAATCATGGCGATCAGCTCTCATAGGCTTCACCCTATGAGAGCCGATCGCTCTCTTGTCCCCCAGGGGGACAGCCGTGTCACACAGCTGTCCCCAGTGCAGCGCTGCTGCTGATCGCAGCGCTGCACAGTGTAAATAGACGGCGATCATGCCGTCTAACAGTCTCCCGAGCGGCAATAGCCGCTCGGAGACTGAAGAGGGGGCGGAGCTCCGCCCTCCGAGCATGAGATGCGCGCGCGGCGTGTGCGCGATCTCATGCAAATTACAGCCCCAGGACTTTATGCCAATTGGCGTTAGGCGGTCCTGGGGCTGCCGCCGCGGCCACGCCCATCGGCGTGACGCGGGCGGAAAGAGGTTAAAGGACAACTGTAGCAAGAGTGATATGGAGGCTGCCATATTTATTACCTTTTAAGCAATACCAGTTGCCTGGCTATCCTGCTGATCCTCTGCCTCTAATACGTCTAGCTATAGACCCTGAACAAGCATGCAGCAGATCAGGAGTTTCTGACATTATCGTCAGATGTCACAAGATTAGCTGCATGCTTGTTTCTGGTGTGATTCAGACCCTACTGCAGCCAAATAGATCAGCAGGGCTGCCAGGCAAGTGGTATTGTTTAACAGAAAAAAAATATGGCAGCCTCCATATTCCTCTTACTTCATTTGTCCTTTAAAGTGTAACTGTCGGGCATAAAATCAAAAATCAATTCTTTATCTTTACCTGGAAAACAAGTAATAAGGATGCTAACCAGGCAAACCAAAAGTTAAAATCTCTATTACTTTTCTTGTTTATAAATGATCATTCCCCAGTTTACCTGACTCTTATTTGGTACGTTGCCGCACAAAGGAAGTTGCAGGGCATGCTGGGTTGTCTTTTTTTGCTTCTTTATTTTCCCTCAGACTAAACTAATGCACAGAAGCAAAAAAGGACAACCCAGCACGCACTGCAACTTCCTTTTTACGGCAACGTACCAAATAAGAGTCAGGTAAACTGGGGAATAATCATTTATCAGCAAGAAAAGTAATAGAGATTTTAACTTTTGGATTGCCTGGTTAGCATCCTTATTACCTGTTTACCAGATAAAAATAAAGAATTGATTTTTTATTTTATGCCTGACAGTTACACTTTAAGCTTGCTATATCCTATACAAGTGAAACTCGACAAATTAGACTATTGTGCAATTTTAGTAATTCAACTGAAAAAGTGAAACGAATATATGAAGTAGACTGATTACATGCAAAGCGAGATATTTCAATCCTTTATTTGTTATCATTTTGATGATTATGGCTTAGGGCCCTTTTCCAGACGTTTTTCTAATCACTAGAGCACCGCGATAACATGTAAACCGCGGCGCTCATTTTCCACTACGGCGCTTTGATCTCGATTAGTTTTTTCCCGAAATGTGATTGCGTTCCGCTGTACCGCCGTCAGGAAAGCGGACTGTGGCAAAAGGAGCTTGCGTGATCGCAAGCGCGGGTGATTTGAATTTGTGATCGCACTTGCTAGTGGAAAAGGGCCCTTACAGCTTATGAGAACCCCAAAAGCAATCTCAGACCATTATAATAATGGCCTCAATTCACTAAACTTATCTCCTGTCTTTAATAACTCTTCTAGAGTTGTTACCATGGTGATAAGGCATGTAGTATTCAGGAAACATTTTACCTTAGGCAAGCCTAAAGTTAACTCTTCTGTCTTTAAATTAACTCTCCAATCCTTAAAATAACTCCAGAGTTAAAGACAGGCTGTTAATTAGCTGCATGTGAAAATAACTACAGAGGAGGTAAATTAACTACAGAGGAGGTAGATTAACTACAGGAGAGGTAACTTAAGGAATGAAGAGATAAGATAACTCTCTCACTGTGTGGAGGTAAGTTTTCTCTTGCCTTATTATCTCCAGCATGATCTTAGTGAATTGAGGCCATTGTGAAAATGTTTAATATTCTCGGCTCAAATTGTCAGACTCTAATCAGCTAATTCATCCAAAACACCTGCAAAGGGTTTCTATTTCATAGATTAGCTTCACCTTTGAAGCTGAATTACTGAAATAAATGGACTTTTGCACAATATTCTAATTTTCCGAGTTCCACTTGTAAGGCAGCAGCTGCTGTTACTCTGGCTCCAGTCTGGTATGACGGGCTTGCCCTGAGCTCCTGTGAAAACATGTTCAGCAAGTGCTGAGGTTCACATGATGGCATGCGAAGGCTTAGCAGACATACTCACCTACAGTGGCCACAGTGGCTGTAGCAGTAGATATTAGGGACTTGCCCCAGCTACCCCAGTACCCCCACGATGTGGGAGATTTGGCAGCGGAATCCTGGGAAGAAAACAGATATGAGAATTGAAATAGGCCAGACCATGCAAAAGCTTCTTGGTGCAACATTTAATTTTGCAGTCATATTTAAACCTCACAATAGGGTTGCCGCAGTATACCGGTATGGCGGTACACCGCCGTTTGATTGTGCATCCAGGAGGCGGAGGACGGTGTAGAGCAGTGGTTCTCAATCTGGGGTCCGCGGACCCCTGAGGGTACATTGGCAGCTGGCAGGCAAAATGGCGGATCTCACCCCCAGGAGAATCAGTGTCGGGCAGGGCAGGCTCGGAGGCACGAGCCCCGTTCCTGCGTGGACTCCTATCGCTGGGCTCTCTTCCTGTTCGGGCTCTCCGTCGCCGCCTCGCGTCCTGTTGCCATGGTTACCCGATAGCCTCTTATGACGTCAGTGAGTTGCAAGCGGAAGTAACCATAGCGGGAAGACGCAGCGAACACCTGTACCTGGCTAATCTATTCTGGGGCACCACCTGCACCTGGCTAATCTATTCTGAGGCACCACCTGCACCTGGCTAATCTATTCTGGGGCACCACCTGCACCTGGCTAATCTATTCTGGGGCACCACCTGCACCTGGCTAATCTATTCTGAGGCAAAACCTGCACCTGGCTAATCTATTCTGAGGCACCACCTGCACCTGGCTAATCTATTCTGAGGCACCACCTGTACCTGGCTAATCTATTCTGGGGCACCACCTGCACCTGGCTAATCTATTCTGGGGCACCACCTGCACCTGGCTTATCTATTCTGAGGCACCACCTGCACCTGGCTAATCTATTCTGAGGCACCACCTGCACCTGGCTAATCTATTCTGGGGCACCACCTGCACCTGGCTAATCTATTCTGGGGCACCACCTTCACCTGGCTAATCTATTCTGGGGCACCACCTGCACCTGGCTTATCTATTCTGGGGCACCACCTGCACCTGGCTAATCTATTCTGAGGCACCACCTGCACCTGGCTAATCTATTCTGGGGCACCACCTGTACCTGGCTAATCTATTCTGGGGCACCACCTGCACCTGGCTAATCTATTCTGGGGCACCACCTTCACCTGGCTAATCTATTCTGGGGCACCACCTGCACCTGGCTAATCTATTCTGAGGCACCACCTGCACCTGGCTAATCTATTCTGGGGCACCACCTGTACCTGGCTAATCTATTCTGGGGCACCACCTGCACCTGGCTAATCTATTCTGGGGCACCACCTGCACCTGGCTAATCTATTCTGGGGCACCACCTGCACCTGGCTAATCTATTCTGGGGCACCACCTGCACCTGGCTAATCTATTCTGGGGCACCACCTGCACCTGGCTAATCTATTCTGGGGCACCACCTGCACCTGGCTAATCTATTCTGGGGCACCACCTTCACCTGGCTAATCTATTCTGGGGCACCACCTGCACCTGGCTAATCTATTCTGGGGCACCACCTGCACCTGGCTAATCTATTCTGGGGCACCACCTGTACCTGGCTATCTATTCTGTGGCACCACCTGCACCTGGCTAATCTATTCTGGGGCACCACCTTCACCTGGCTAATCTATTCTGGGGCACCACCTGCACCAGGCTAATCTATTCTGGGGCACCACCTGTACCTGGCTATCTATTCTGTGGCACCACCTGCACCTGGCTAATCTATTCTGGGGCACCACCTGTACCTGGCTATCTATTCTGTGGCACCACCTGCACCTGGCTAATCTATTCTGGGGCACCACCTGCACCTGGCTAATCTATTCTGGGGCACCACCTGTACCTGGCTATCTATTCTGTGGCACCACCTGCACCTGGCTAATCTATTCTGGGGCACCACCTTCACCTGGCTAATCTATTCTGGGGCACCACCTGCACCAGGCTAATCTATTCTGGGGCACCACCTGCACCTGGCTAATCTATTCTGGGGCACCACCTGCACCTGGCTAATCTATTCTGGGGCACCACCTGCACCTGGCTAATCTATTCTGGGGCACCACCTGTACCTGGCTATCTATTCTGTGGCACCACCTGCACCTGGCTAATCTATTCTGGGGCACCACCTGCACCTGGCTAATCTATTCTGGGGCACCACCTTCACCTGGCTAATCTATTCTGAGGCACCACCTTCACCTGGCTAATCTATTCTGGGGCACCACCTGCACCTGGCTAATCTATTCTGGGGCACCACCTGTACCTGGCTATCTATTCTGTGGCACCACCTGCACCTGGCTAATCTATTCTGGGGCACCACCTGCACCTGGCTAATCTATTCTGGGGCACCACCTGCACCTGGCTAATCTATTCTGAGGCACCACCTTCACCTGGCTAATCTATTCTGGGGCACCACCTGCACCTGGCTAATCTATTCTGGGGCACCACCTGTACCTGGCTATCTATTCTGTGGCACCACCTGCACCTGGCTAATCTATTCTGGGGCACCACCTGCACCTGGCTTATCTATTCTGGGGCACCACCTGCACCTGGCTTATCTATTCTGAGGCACCACCTGCACCTGGCTAATCTATTCTGGGGCACCACCTGCACCTGGCTTATCTATTCTGGGGCACCACCTGCACCTGGCTTATCTATTCTGGGGCACCACCTGCACCAGGCTAATCTATTCTGGGGCACCACCTGCACCTGGCTTATCTATTCTGGGGCACCACCTGCACCTGGCTTATCTATTCTGAGGCACCACCTGCACCTGGCTTATCTATTCTGGGGCACCACCTGCACCAGGCTAATCTATTCTGAGGCACCACCTGCACCTGGCTAATCTATTCTGAGGCACCACCTGCACCTGGCTAATCTATTCTGGGGCACCACCTGCACCTGGCTAATCTATTCTGGGGCACCACCTTCACCTGGCTAATCTATTCTGGGGCACCACCTGCACCTGGCTTATCTATTCTGGGGCACCACCTTCACCTGGCTAATCTATTCTGAGGCACCACCTTCACCTGGCTAATCTATTCTGGGGCACCACCTGCACCTGGCTAATCTATTCTGGGGCACCACCTGCACCTGGCTAATCTATTCTGGGGCACCACCTTCACCTGGCTAATCTATTCTGGGGCACCACCTGCACCTGGCTTATCTATTCTGGGGCACCACCTTCACCTGGCTAATCTATTCTGGGGCACCACCTGCACCTGGCTAATCTATTCTGGGGCACCACCTGCACCTGGCTAATCTATTCTGAGGCACCACCTGCACCTGGCTAATCTATTCTGGGGCACCACCTGCACCTGGCTAATCTATTCTGGGGCACCACCTTCACCTGGCTAATCTATTCTGGGGCACCACCTACACCTGGCTAATCTAGTCTGGGGCACCGCCTGCACCTGGCTAATCTATTCTGGGACACCACCTGCACCTGGCTTATCTATTCTGGGGCACCACCTGTACCTGGCTAATCTATTCTGAGGCACCACCTGCACCTGGCTAATCTATTCTGGGGCACCACCTGCACCAGGCTAATCTATTCTGGGGCACCACCTGCACCTGGCTTATCTATTCTGGGGCACCACCTGCACCTGGCTTATCTATTCTGGGGCACCACCTGTACCTGGCTAATCTATTCTGGGGCACCACCTGCACCTGGCTAATCTATTCTGGGGCACCACCTGCACCTGGCTAATCTATTCTGGGGCACCACCTGCACCTGGCTTATCTATTCTGGGGCACCACCTGTACCTGGCTAATCTATTCTGGGGCACCACCTGCACCTGGCTAATCTATTCTGAGGCACCACCTGCACCTGGCTAATCTATTCTGGGGCACCACCTGCACCTGGCTAATCTATTCTGGGGCACCACCTTCACCTGGCTAATCTATTCTGGGGCACCACCTGCACCTGGCTAATCTATTCTGGGGCAACACCTGCACCTGGCTAATCTATTCTGGGGCACCACCTGTACCTGTCTAATCTATTCTGGGGCACCACCTGCACCTGGCTTATCTATTCTGGGGCACCACCTGCACCTGGCTAATCTATTCTGGGGCACCACCTGTACCTGGCTAATCTATTCTGGGGCACCACCTGCACCTGGCTTATCTATTCTGGGGCACCACCTGCACCTGGCTTATCTATTCTGGGGCACCACCTGCACCTGTCTAATCTATTCTGAGGCACCACCTGCACCTGGCTAATCTATTCTGGGGCACCACCTGCACCTGGCTAATCTATTCTGGGGCACCACCTGCACCTGGCTAATCTATTCTGGGGCACCACCTGCACCTGGCTAATCTATTCTGGGGCACCACCTGCACCTGGCTAATCTATTCTGGGGCACCACCTGTACCTGGCTAATCTATTCTGGGCCACCACCTGCACCTGGCTAATCTATTCTGGGGCACCACCTGCACCTGGCTAATCTATTCTGGGGCACCACCTGCACCTGGCTTATCTATTCTGGGGCACCACCTGCACCTGGCTAATCTATTCTGGGGCACCACCTGCACCTGGCTTATCTATTCTGGGGCACCACCTGTACCTGGCTAATCTATTCTGGGGCACCACCTGCACCTGGCTAATCTATTCTGAGGCACCACCTGCACCTGGCTAATCTATTCTGGGGCACCACCTGCACCTGGCTAATCTATTCTGGGGCACCACCTGTACCTGGCTAATCTATTCTGGGGCACCACCTGCACCTGGCTTATCTATTCTGGGGCACCACCTGCACCTGGCTAATCTATTCTGGGGCACCACCTGTACCTGGCTAATCTATTCTGGGGCACCACCTGCACCTGGCTTATCTATTCTGGGGCACCACCTGCACCTGGCTAATCTATTCTGGGGCACCACCTGCACCTGGCTTATCTATTCTGGGGCACCACCTGCACCTGGCTAATCTATTCTGGGGCACCACCTGCACCTGGCTTATCTATTCTGGGGCACCACCTGCACCTGGCTAATCTATTCTGGGGCACCACCTGCACCTGGCTTATCTATTCTGGGGCACCACCTGCACCTGGCTAATCTATTCTGGGGCACCACCTGTACCTGGCTAATCTATTCTGGGGCACCACCTGTACCTGACTATTCTGTGGCACCACCTGCACCTGGCTAATCTATTCTGGGGCACCACCTGTACCTGACCTATCTATTCTGGGGCACCACCTGCACCTGGCTTATCTATTCTGGGGCACCACCTGCACCTGGCTAATCTATTCTGTGGCACCACCTGCACCTGGCTAATCTATTCTGGGGCACCACCTGCACCTGGCTTATCTATTCTGGGGCACCACCTGCACCTGGCTAATCTATTCTGGGGCACCACCTGCACCTGGCTTATCTATTCTGGGGCACCACCTGCACCTGGCTAATCTATTCTGTGGCACCACCTGCACCTGGCTAATCTATTCTGGGGCACCACCTGCACCTGGCTTATCTATTCTGGGGCACCACCTGCACCTGGCTAATCTATTCTGGGGCACCACCTGCACCTGGCTTATCTATTCTGGGGCACCACCTGTACCTGGCTAATCTATTCTGGGGCACCACCTGCACCTGGCTAATCTATTCTGAGGCACCACCTGCACCTGGCTAATCTATTCTGGGGCCCCACCTGCACCTGGCTAATCTATTCTGGGGCACCACCTGCACCTGGCTAATCTATTCTGGGGCACCACCTGTACCTGGCTAATCTATTCTGAGGCACCACCTGCACCTGGCTAATCTATTCTGGGGCACCACCTGTACCTGTCTAATCTATTCTGAGGCACCACCTGCACCTGGCTAATCTATTCTGGGGCACCACCTGCACCTGGCTAATCTATTCTGGGGCACCACCTGCACCTGGCTAATCTATTCTGGGGCACCACCTGTACCTGGCTAATCTATTCTGAGGCACCACCTGCACCTGGCTAATCTATTCTGGGGCACCACCTGCACCTGGCTAATCTATTCTGGGGCACCACCTGCACCTGGCTAATCTATTCTGGGGCACCACCTGTACCTGGCTAATCTATTCTGAGGCACCACCTGCACCTGGCTAATCTATTCTGGGGCACCACCTTCACCTGGCTAATCTATTCTGGGGCACCACCTGCACCTGGCTAATCTATTCTGAGGCACCACCTGCACCTGGCTAATCTATTCTGGGGCACCACCTGCACCTGGCTAATCTATTCTGGGGCACCACCTGCACCTGGCTAATCTATTCTGGGGCACCACCTGTACCTGGCTAATCTATTCTGAGGCACCACCTGCACCTGGCTAATCTATTCTGAGGCACCACCTGCACCTGGCTAATCTATTCTGGGGCACCACCTGCACCTGGCTAATCTATTCTGGGGCACCACCTGCACCTGGCTAATCTATTCTGGGGCACCACCTGTACCTGGCTAATCTATTCTGAGGCACCACCTGCACCTGGCTAATCTATTCTGTGGCACCACCTGCACCTGTCTAATCTATTCTGAGGCACCACCTGCACCTGGCTTATCTATTCTGAGGCACCACCTGCACCTGGCTAATCTATTCTGAGGCACCACCTGCACCTGGCTAATCTATTCTGGGGCACCACCTGTACCTGGCTAATCTATTCTGAGGCACCACCTGCACCTGGCTAATCTATTCTGGGGCACCACCTGTACCTGACTATTCTGTGGCACCACCTGCACCTGTCTAATCTATTCTGAGGCACCACCTGCACCTGGCTAATCTATTCTGGGGCACCACCTGTACCTGGCTAATCTATTCTGGGGCACCACCTGCACCTGGCTAATCTATTCTGGGGCACCACCTGCACCTGGCTAATCTATTCTGGGGCACCACCTGTACCTGGCTAATCTATTCTGAGGCACCACCTGCACCTGGCTAATCTATTCTGAGGCACCACCTGCACCTGGCTAATCTATTCTGGGGCACCACCTGCACCTGGCTAATCTATTCTGGGGCACCACCTGCACCTGGCTAATCTATTCTGGGGCACCACCTGTACCTGGCTAATCTATTCTGAGGCACCACCTGCACCTGGCTAATCTATTCTGGGGCACCACCTTCACCTGGCTAATCTATTCTGGGGCACCACCTGCACCTGGCTAATCTATTCTGAGGCACCACCTGCACCTGGCTAATCTATTCTGAGGCACCACCTGCACCTGGCTAATCTATTCTGGGGCACCACCTGCACCTGGCTAATCTATTCTGGGGCACCACCTGCACCTGGCTAATCTATTCTGGGGCACCACCTGTACCTGGCTAATCTATTCTGAGGCACCACCTGCACCTGGCTAATCTATTCTGGGGCACCACCTGTACCTGACTATTCTGTGGCACCACCTGCACCTGTCTAATCTATTCTGAGGCACCACCTGCACCTGGCTTATCTATTCTGAGGCACCACCTGCACCTGGCTAATCTATTCTGAGGCACCACCTGCACCTGGCTAATCTATTCTGGGGCACCACCTGCACCTGACTTATCTATTCTGGGGCACCACCTGCACCTGGCTTATCTATTCTGGGGCACCACCTGCACCTGGCTAATCTATTCTGTGGCACCACCTGCACCTGGCTAATCTATTCTGGGGCACCACCTGCACCTGGCTTATCTATTCTGGGGCACCACCTGCACCTGGCTAATCTATTCTGGGGCACCACCTGCACCTGGCTTATCTATTCTGGGGCACCACCTGCACCTGGCTAATCTATTCTGTGGCACCACCTGCACCTGGCTAATCTATTCTGGGGCACCACCTGCACCTGGCTTATCTATTCTGGGGCACCACCTGCACCTGGCTAATCTATTCTGGGGCACCACCTGCACCTGGCTTATCTATTCTGGGGCACCACCTGTACCTGGCTAATCTATTCTGGGGCACCACCTGCACCTGGCTAATCTATTCTGAGGCACCACCTGCACCTGGCTAATCTATTCTGGGGCACCACCTGCACCTGGCTAATCTATTCTGGGGCACCACCTGCACCTGGCTAATCTATTCTGGGGCACCACCTGCACCTGGCTAATCTATTCTGAGGCACCACCTGCACCTGGCTAATCTATTCTGGGGCACCACCTGCACCTGGCTAATCTATTCTGGGGCACCACCTGTACCTGGCTAATCTATTCTGAGGCACCACCTGCACCTGGCTAATCTATTCTGGGGCACCACCTGCACCTGGCTAATCTATTCTGGGGCACCACCTGCACCTGGCTAATCTATTCTGGGGCACCACCTGTACCTGACTATTCTGTGGCACCACCTGTACCTGGCTAATCTATTCTGGGGCACCACCTGTACCTGGCTAATCTATTCTGGGGCACCACCTGCACCAGGCTAATCTATTCTGAGGCACCACCTGCACCTGGCTTATCTATTCTGAGGCACCACCTGCACCTGGCTAATCTATTCTGAGGCACCACCTGCACCTGGCTAATCTATTCTGGGGCACCACCTGCACCTGGCTAATCTATTCTGGGGCACCACCTGCACCTGGCTAATCTATTCTGAGGCACCACCTGCACCTGGCTAATCTATTCTGGGGCACCACCTGTACCTGGCTAATCTATTCTGAGGCACCACCTGCACCTGGCTAATCTATTCTGGGGCACCACCTGTACCTGACTATTCTGTGGCACCACCTGCACCTGTCTAATCTATTCTGAGGCACCACCTGCACCTGGCTAATCTATTCTGGGGCACCACCTGTACCTGGCTAATCTATTCTGGGGCACCACCTGCACCTGGCTAATCTATTCTGGGGCACCACCTGCACCTGGCTAATCTATTCTGGGGCACCACCTGTACCTGGCTAATCTATTCTGAGGCACCACCTGCACCTGGCTAATCTATTCTGAGGCACCACCTGCACCTGGCTAATCTATTCTGGGGCACCACCTGCACCTGGCTAATCTATTCTGGGGCACCACCTGCACCTGGCTAATCTATTCTGGGGCACCACCTGTACCTGGCTAATCTATTCTGAGGCACCACCTGCACCTGGCTAATCTATTCTGGGGCACCACCTGCACCTGGCTAATCTATTCTGTGGCACCACCTGCACCTGGCTAATCTATTCTGGGGCACCACCTTCACCTGGCTAATCTATTCTGGGGCACCACCTGTACCTGGCTAATCTATTCTGAGGCACCACCTGCACCTGGCTAATCTATTCTGAGGCACCACCTGCACCTGGCTAATCTATTCTGGGGCACCACCTGCACCTGGCTAATCTATTCTGGGGCACCACCTGCACCTGGCTAATCTATTCTGGGGCACCACCTGTACCTGGCTAATCTATTCTGAGGCACCACCTGCACCTGGCTAATCTATTCTGGGGCACCACCTGTACCTGACTATTCTGAGGCACCACCTGCACCTGTCTAATCTATTCTGAGGCACCACCTGTACCTGGCTAATCTATTCTGAGGCACCACCTGCACCTGGCTAATCTATTCTGAGGCACCACCTGCACCTGGCTTATCTATTCTGGGGCACCACCTGCACCTGGCTAATCTATTCTGGGGCACCACCTGCACCTGTCTAATCTATCCTGGGGCACCACCTGTACCTGGCTAATCTATTCTGTGGCACCACCTGCACCTGGCTAATCTATTCTGGGGCACCACCTGCACCTGGCTTATCTATTCTGTGGCACCACCTGCACCTGGCTAATCTATTCTGGGGCACCACCTGCACCTGGCTAATCTATTCTGAGGCACCACCTGCACCTGGCTTATCTATTCTGTGGCACCACCTGCACCTGGCTAATCTATTCTGGGGCACCACCTGCACCTGTCTAATCTATTCTGGGGCACCACCTGTACCTGGCTAATCTATTCTGTGGCACCACCTGCACCTGGCTAATCTATTCTGGGGCACCACCTGCACCTGGCTTATCTATTCTGGGGCACCACCTGCACCTGGCTTATCTATTCTGGGGCACCACCTGCACCTGGCTAATCTATTCTGGGGCACCACCTGCACCTGGCTAATCTATTCTGAGGCACCACCTGCACCTGGCTTATCTATTCTGGGGCACCACCTGCACCTGGCTAATCTATTCTGTGGCACCACCTGCACCTGGCTAATCTATTCTGGGGCACCACCTGCACCTGGCTTATCTATTCTGGGGCACCACCTGCACCTGGCTTATCTATTCTGGGGCACCACCTGTACCTGGCTAATCTATTCTGGGGCACCACCTGTACCTGACTATTCTGAGGCACCACCTGCACCTGTCTAATCTATTCTGAGGCACCACCTGTACCTGGCTAATCTATTCTGGGGCACCACCTGCACCTGGCTAATCTATTCTGAGGCACCACCTGCACCTGGCTTATCTATTCTGAGGCACCACCTGCACCTGGCTTATCTATTCTGAGGCACCACCTGCACCTGGCTAATCTATTCTGGGGCACCACCTGCACCTGGCTAATCTATTCTGGGGCACCACCTGCACCTGGCTAATCTATTCTGGGGCACCACCTGCACCTGGCTAATCTATTCTGGGGCACCACCTGCACCAGGCTAATCTATTCTGGGGCACCACCTTCACCTGGCTAATCTATTCTGGGGCACCACCTGCACCTGGCTAATCTATTCTGGGGCACCACCTTCACCTGGCTAATCTATTCTGGGGCACCACCTGCACCAGGCTAATCTATTCTGGGGCACCACCTGTACCTGGCTATCTATTCTGTGGCACCACCTGCACCTGGCTAATCTATTCTGGGGCACCACCTGTACCTGGCTATCTATTCTGTGGCACCACCTGCACCTGGCTAATCTATTCTGGGGCACCACCTGCACCTGGCTAATCTATTCTGGGGCACCACCTGTACCTGGCTAATCTATTCTGAGGCACCACCTGCACCTGGCTAATCTATTCTGGGGCACCACCTGCACCTGGCTAATCTATTCTGGGGCACCACCTGCACCTGGCTAATCTATTCTGGGGCACCACCTTCACCTGGCTAATCTATTCTGGGGCACCACCTGCACCTGGCTAATCTATTCTGGGGCACCACCTGTACCTGGCTAATCTATTCTGGGGCACCACCTGCACCTGGCTAATCTATTCTGGGGCACCACCTTCACCTGGCTAATCTATTCTGGGGCACCACCTGCACCTGGCTAATCTATTCTGAGGCACCACCTGCACCTGGCTAATCTATTCTGGGGCACCACCTGCACCTGGCTAATCTATTCTGGGGCACCACCTGCACCTGTCTAATCTATTCTGAGGCACCACCTGCACCTGGCTAATCTATTCTGGGGCACCACCTGCACCTGGCTAATCTATTCTGGGGCACCACCTGCACCTGGCTAATCTATTCTGGGGCACCACCTGCACCTGGCTAATCTATTCTGGGGCACCACCTGCACCTGGCTAATCTATTCTGGGGCACCACCTTCACCTGGCTAATCTATTCTGGGGCACCACCTGCACCTGGCTAATCTATTCTGGGGCACCACCTTCACCTGGCTAATCTATTCTGGGGCACCACCTGCACCTGGCTAATCTATTCTGGGGCACCACCTGCACCTGGCTAATCTATTCTGGGGCACCACCTGCACCTGGCTAATCTATTCTGGGGCACCACCTGTACCTGGCTAATCTATTCTGAGGCACCACCTGCACCTGGCTAATCTATTCTGAGGCACCACCTTCACCTGGCTAATCTATTCTGAGGCACCACCTGTACCTGGCTAATCTATTCTGAGGCACCACCTGTACCTGGCTAATCTATTCTGAGGCACCACCTGTACCTGGCTAATCTATTCTGAGGCACCACCTGCACCTGGCTAATCTATTCTGAGGCACCACCTGCACCTGGCTAATCTATTCTGAGGCACCACCTGTACCTGGCTAATCTATTCTGGGGCACCACCTGCACCTGGCTTATCTATTCTGGGGCACCACCTGCACCTGGCTAATCTATTCTGGGGCACCACCTGTACCTGGCTAATCTATTCTGGGGCACCACCTGCACCTGGCTTATCTATTCTGGGGCACCACCTGCACCTGGCTAATCTATTCTGGGGCACCACCTGCACCTGGCTAATCTATTCTGGGGCACCACCTGTACCTGGCTAATCTATTCTGGGGCACCACCTGCACCTGGCTAATCTATTCTGGGGCACCACCTGTACCTGGCTAATCTATTCTGAGGCACCACCTGCACCTGGCTAATCTATTCTGGGGCACCACCTGTACCTGACTATTCTGTGGCACCACCTGCACCTGTCTAATCTATTCTGAGGCACCACCTGCACCTGGCTTATCTATTCTGAGGCACCACCTGCACCTGGCTAATCTATTCTGAGGCACCACCTGTACCTGGCTAATCTATTCTGGGGCACCACCTGCACCTGGCTAATCTATTCTGGGGCACCACCTGCACCTGGCTAATCTATTCTGAGGCACCACCTGCACCTGGCTAATCTATTCTGGGGCACCACCTGTACCTGGCTAATCTATTCTGAGGCACCACCTGCACCTGGCTAATCTATTCTGGGGCACCACCTGCGCCTGGCTAATCTATTCTGGGGCACCACCTGCGCCTGGCTAATCTATTCTGGGGCACCACCTGCACCTGGCTAATCTATTCTGGGGCACCACCTGCACCTGGCTAATCTATTCTGGGGCACCACCTGCACCTGGCTAATCTATTCTGGGGCACCACCTGCACCTGGCTAATCTATTCTGGGGCACCACCTGTACCTGGCTAATCTATTCTGAGGCACCACCTGCACCTGGCTAATCTATTCTGGGGCACCACCTGCGCCTGGCTAATCTATTCTGGGGCACCACCTGCACCTGGCTAATCTATTCTGGGGCACCACCTGCACCTGGCTAATCTATTCTGAGGCACCACCTGCACCTGGCTAATCTATTCTGGGGCACCACCTGCACCTGGCTAATCTATTCTGGGGCACCACCTGCACCTGGCTAATCTATTCTGGGGCACCACCTGCACCTGGCTAATCTATTCTGAGGCACCACCTGCACCTGGCTAATCTATTCTGAGGCACCACCTGCACCTGTCTAATCTATTCTGGGGCACCACCTGCACCTGGCTAATCTATTCTGGGGCACCACCTGCACCTGGCTAATCTATTCTGGGGCACCACCTGCACCTGGCTAATCTATTCTGGGGCACCACCTGCACCTGGCTAATCTATTCTGAGGCACCACCTGCACCTGGCTAATCTATTCTGGGGCACCACCTGCACCTGGCTAATCTATTCTGGGGCACCACCTGTACCTGGCTAATCTATTCTGAGGCACCACCTGCACCTGGCTAATCTATTCTGGGGCACCACCTGCGCCTGGCTAATCTATTCTGGGGCACCACCTGCGCCTGGCTAATCTATTCTGAGGCACCACCTGCACCTGGCTAATCTATTCTGAGGCACCACCTGCACCTGGCTAATCTATTCTGAGGCACCACCTGAACCTGGCTAATCTATTCTGGGGCACCACCTGCACCTGGCTTATCTATTCTGGGGCACCACCTGCACCTGGCTAATCTATTCTGGGGCACCACCTGTACCTGGCTAATCTATTCTGGGGCACCACCTGCACCTGGCTTATCTATTCTGGGGCACCACCTGCACCTGGCTAATCTATTCTGGGGCACCACCTGCACCTGGCTAATCTATTCTGGGGCACCACCTGTACCTGGCTAATCTATTCTGGGGCACCACCTGCACCTGGCTAATCTATTCTGGGGCACCACCTGTACCTGGCTAATCTATTCTGAGGCACCACCTGCACCTGGCTAATCTATTCTGGGGCACCACCTGTACCTGACTATTCTGTGGCACCACCTGCACCTGTCTAATCTATTCTGAGGCACCACCTGCACCTGGCTTATCTATTCTGAGGCACCACCTGCACCTGGCTAATCTATTCTGAGGCACCACCTGTACCTGGCTAATCTATTCTGGGGCACCACCTGCACCTGGCTAATCTATTCTGGGGCACCACCTGCACCTGGCTAATCTATTCTGAGGCACCACCTGCACCTGGCTAATCTATTCTGGGGCACCACCTGTACCTGGCTAATCTATTCTGAGGCACCACCTGCACCTGGCTAATCTATTCTGGGGCACCACCTGCGCCTGGCTAATCTATTCTGGGGCACCACCTGCGCCTGGCTAATCTATTCTGGGGCACCACCTGCACCTGGCTAATCTATTCTGGGGCACCACCTGCACCTGGCTAATCTATTCTGGGGCACCACCTGCACCTGGCTAATCTATTCTGGGGCACCACCTGCACCTGGCTAATCTATTCTGGGGCACCACCTGTACCTGGCTAATCTATTCTGAGGCACCACCTGCACCTGGCTAATCTATTCTGGGGCACCACCTGCGCCTGGCTAATCTATTCTGGGGCACCACCTGCACCTGGCTAATCTATTCTGGGGCACCACCTGCACCTGGCTAATCTATTCTGAGGCACCACCTGCACCTGGCTAATCTATTCTGGGGCACCACCTGCACCTGGCTAATCTATTCTGGGGCACCACCTGCACCTGGCTAATCTATTCTGGGGCACCACCTGCACCTGGCTAATCTATTCTGAGGCACCACCTGCACCTGGCTAATCTATTCTGAGGCACCACCTGCACCTGTCTAATCTATTCTGGGGCACCACCTGCACCTGGCTAATCTATTCTGGGGCACCACCTGCACCTGGCTAATCTATTCTGGGGCACCACCTGCACCTGGCTAATCTATTCTGGGGCACCACCTGCACCTGGCTAATCTATTCTGAGGCACCACCTGCACCTGGCTAATCTATTCTGGGGCACCACCTGCACCTGGCTAATCTATTCTGGGGCACCACCTGTACCTGGCTAATCTATTCTGAGGCACCACCTGCACCTGGCTAATCTATTCTGGGGCACCACCTGCGCCTGGCTAATCTATTCTGGGGCACCACCTGCGCCTGGCTAATCTATTCTGAGGCACCACCTGCACCTGGCTAATCTATTCTGGGGCACCACCTGCACCTGGCTAATCTATTCTGGGGCACCACCTGCACCTGGCTAATCTATTCTGGGGCACCACCTGCACCTGGCTAATCTATTCTGGGGCACCACCTGCACCTGGCTAATCTATTCTGGGGCACCACCTGTACCTGGCTAATCTATTCTGAGGCACCACCTGCACCTGGCTAATCTATTCTGGGGCACCACCTGCACCTGGCTAATCTATTCTGGGGCACCACCTGTACCTGGCTAATCTATTCTGAGGCACCACCTGCACCTGGCTAATCTATTCTGGGGCACCACCTGCGCCTGGCTAATCTATTCTGGGGCACCACCTGCACCTGGCTAATCTATTCTGGGGCACCACCTGCACCTGGCTTATCTATTCTGGGGCACCACCTGCACCTGGCTAATCTATTCTGGGGCACCACCTGCACCAGGCTAATCTATTCTGGGGCACCACCTTCACCTGGCTAATCTATTCTGGGGCACCACCTGCACCTGGCTAATCTATTCTGGGGCACCACCTGCACCTGGCTAATCTATTCTGAGGCACCACCTGCACCTGGCTAATCTATTCTGGGGCACCACCTGCACCTGGCTAATCTATTCTGGGGCACCACCTGTACCTGGCTAATCTATTCTGAGGCACCACCTGCACCTGGCTAATCTATTCTGGGGCACCACCTTCACCTGGCTAATCTATTCTGAGGCACCACCTGCACCTGGCTAATCTATTCTGGGGCACCACCTGCACCTGGCTAATCTATTCTGGGGCACCACCTGCACCTGACTAATCTATTCTGGGGCACCACCTGCACCTGGCTAATCTATTCTGGGGCACCACCTGCACCTGGCTAATCTATTCTGGGGCACCACCTGCGCCTGGCTAATCTATTCTGGGGCACCACCTGCACCTGGCTAATCTATTCTGGGGCACCACCTGCACCTGACTAATCTATTCTGGGGCACCACCTGCACCTGGCTAATCTATTCTGGGGCACCACCTGCACCTGGCTAATCTATTCTGGGGCACCACCTGCGCCTGGCTAATCTATTCTGGGGCACCACCTGCACCTGGCTAATCTATTCTGGGGCACCACCTGCACCTGGCTAATCTATTCTGGGGCACCACCTGCACCTGGCTAATCTATTCTGAGGCACCACCTGCACCTGGCTAATCTATTCTGAGGCACCACCTGCACCTGTCTAATCTATTCTGGGGCACCACCTGCACCTGGCTAATCTATTCTGGGGCACCACCTGCACCTGGCTAATCTATTCTGAGGCACCACCTGCACCTGGCTAATCTATTCTGGGGCACCACCTGCACCTGGCTAATCTATTCTGGGGCACCACCTGCACCTGGCTAATCTATTCTGGGGCACCACCTGCACCTGGCTAATCTATTCTGGGGCACCACCTGCACCTGGCTAATCTATTCTGGGGCACCACCTGCACCTGGCTAATCTATTCTGAGGCACCACCTGCACCTGGCTAATCTATTCTGGGGCACCACCTGCACCTGGCTAATCTATTCTGGGGCACCACCTGTACCTGGCTAATCTATTCTGAGGCACCACCTGCACCTGGCTAATCTATTCTGGGGCACCACCTGCGCCTGGCTAATCTATTCTGGGGCACCACCTGCACCTGGCTAATCTATTCTGGGGCACCACCTGCACCTGGCTAATCTATTCTGGGGCACCACCTGTACCTGGCTAATCTATTCTGAGGCACCACCTGCACCTGGCTAATCTATTCTGGGGCACCACCTGCGCCTGGCTAATCTATTCTGGGGCACCACCTGCACCTGGCTAATCTATTCTGAGGCACCACCTGCACCTGGCTAATCTATTCTGGGGCACCACCTGCACCTGGCTAATCTATTCTGGGGCACCACCTGCACCTGGCTAATCTATTCTGGGGCACCACCTGCGCCTGGCTAATCTATTCTGGGGCACCACCTGCACCTGGCTAATCTATTCTGGGGCACCACCTGCACCTGGCTAATCTATTCTGAGGCACCACCTGCACCTGGCTAATCTATTCTGGGGCACCACCTGCACCTGGCTAATCTATTCTGGGGCACCACCTGCACCTGGCTAATCTATTCTGGGGCACCACCTGCACCTGGCTAATCTATTCTGGGGCACCACCTGCACCTGGCTAATCTATTCTGGGGCACCACCTGCACCTGGCTAATCTATTCTGAGGCACCACCTGCACCTGGCTAATCTATTCTGGGGCACCACCTGTACCTGGCTAATCTATTCTGAGGCACCACCTGCACCTGGCTAATCTATTCTGAGGCACCACCTGCACCTGGCTAATCTATTCTGAGGCACCACCTGCACCTGGCTTATCTATTCTGGGGCACCACCTGCACCTGGCTAATCTATTCTGGGGCACCACCTGTACCTGGCTAATCTATTCTGAGGCACCACCTGCACCTGGCTAATCTATTCTGGGGCACCACCTGCGCCTGGCTAATCTATTCTGGGGCACCACCTGCCCCTGGCTAATCTATTCTGGGGCACCACCTGTACCTGGCTAATCTATTCTGAGGCACCACCTGCACCTGGCTAATCTATTCTGGGGCACCACCTGCGCCTGGCTAATCTATTCTGGGGCACCACCTGCACCTGGCTAATCTATTCTGGGGCACCACCTGCACCTGGCTAATCTATTCTGGGGCACCACCTGCACCTGGCTAATCTATTCTGAGGCACCACCTGCACCTGGCTAATCTATTCTGGGGCACCACCTGCACCTGGCTAATCTATTCTGGGGCACCACCTGTACCTGGCTAATCTATTCTGAGGCACCACCTGCACCTGGCTAATCTATTCTGGGGCACCACCTGCACCTGGCTAATCTATTCTGGGGCACCACCTGCACCTGGCTAATCTATTCTGGGGCACCACCTGCACCTGGCTAATCTATTCTGGGGCACCACCTGCACCTGGCTAATCTATTCTGAGGCACCACCTGCACCTGGCTAATCTATTCTGGGGCACCACCTGCACCTGGCTAATCTATTCTGGGGCACCACCTGTACCTGGCTAATCTATTCTGAGGCACCACCTGCACCTGGCTAATCTATTCTGGGGCACCACCTGCGCCTGGCTAATCTATTCTGGGGCACCACCTGCACCTGGCTAATCTATTCTGGGGCACCACCTGCACCTGGCTAATCTATTCTGGGGCACCACCTGTACCTGGCTAATCTATTCTGAGGCACCACCTGCACCTGGCTAATCTATTCTGGGGCACCACCTGCGCCTGGCTAATCTATTCTGGGGCACCACCTGCACCTGGCTAATCTATTCTGAGGCACCACCTGCACCTGGCTAATCTATTCTGGGGCACCACCTGCACCTGGCTAATCTATTCTGGGGCACCACCTGCACCTGGCTAATCTATTCTGGGGCACCACCTGCGCCTGGCTAATCTATTCTGGGGCACCACCTGCACCTGGCTAATCTATTCTGGGGCACCACCTGCACCTGGCTAATCTATTCTGAGGCACCACCTGCACCTGGCTAATCTATTCTGGGGCACCACCTGCACCTGGCTAATCTATTCTGGGGCACCACCTGCACCTGGCTAATCTATTCTGGGGCACCACCTGCACCTGGCTAATCTATTCTGGGGCACCACCTGCACCTGGCTAATCTATTCTGGGGCACCACCTGTACCTGGCTAATCTATTCTGAGGCACCACCTGCACCTGGCTAATCTATTCTGGGGCACCACCTGTACCTGGCTAATCTATTCTGAGGCACCACCTGCACCTGGCTAATCTATTCTGAGGCACCACCTGCACCTGGCTAATCTATTCTGAGGCACCACCTGCACCTGGCTTATCTATTCTGGGGCACCACCTGCACCTGGCTAATCTATTCTGGGGCACCACCTGTACCTGGCTAATCTATTCTGAGGCACCACCTGCACCTGGCTAATCTATTCTGGGGCACCACCTGCGCCTGGCTAATCTATTCTGGGGCACCACCTGCCCCTGGCTAATCTATTCTGGGGCACCACCTGTACCTGGCTAATCTATTCTGAGGCACCACCTGCACCTGGCTAATCTATTCTGGGGCACCACCTGCGCCTGGCTAATCTATTCTGGGGCACCACCTGCACCTGGCTAATCTATTCTGGGGCACCACCTGCACCTGGCTAATCTATTCTGGGGCACCACCTGCACCTGGCTAATCTATTCTGAGGCACCACCTGCACCTGGCTAATCTATTCTGGGGCACCACCTGCACCTGGCTAATCTATTCTGGGGCACCACCTGTACCTGGCTAATCTATTCTGAGGCACCACCTGCACCTGGCTAATCTATTCTGGGGCACCACCTGCGCCTGGCTAATCTATTCTGATGCACCACCTGCACCTGGCTAATCTATTCTGGGGCACCACCTGCACCTGGCTAATCTATTCTGAGGCACCACCTGCACCTGTCTAATCTATTCTGGGGCACCACCTGCACCTGGCTAATCTATTCTGGGGCACCACCTGCACCTGGCTAATCTATTCTGGGGCACCACCTGCACCTGGCTAATCTATTCTGGGGCACCACCTGTACCTGGCTAATCTATTCTGGGGCACCACCTGCACCTGGCTAATCTATTCTGAGGCACCACCTGCACCTGTCTAATCTATTCTGGGGCACCACCTGCACCTGGCTAATCTATTCTGGGGCACCACCTGCACCTGGCTAATCTATTCTGGGGCACCACCTGCACCTGGCTAATCTATTCTGGGGCACCACCTGTACCTGGCTAATCTATTCTGGGGCACCTATAGCTCGCTACCTACACTGGGGCACCACCTGTACCTGGATATCTATACTGGGGCACATATAGCTTGCTACCTATACTGGGGGCTCCTGTACCTTGCTAACCTATACAGTGGGAACCTATACCTGGATACCTATATGGGGGGCACCTATACCTAGCTAGGACAGGGGGGGGGTCAAGAGGTGACACAGGGGGACCTAGAGGGGGGGGCAAAAGAGGCACAGGGGGAACAGAGGGGGAGAAAATAGGCACGGGGGAACAGGGGTGACACAGAGGGGGTGAAAAGAGGCACAGGGAGAACAGAGATAACAAGGGGAGAGGAGTTGACACAGAGGGGGACAAAAGAGGCATAGGGAGAACAGAGAGGGACAAAAGAGAATGGATTCGGGTTAAAAATGGGCACTGCCCTAATCTCATTTGTTAACCAGGGACTACCTGTATTTCGCTAGTCTTTGGCTCCACCCACATCATGCAATGGTCACGCCCACTTTTTTGCCCTACGGTAGGGGGTACATTTGCCTAGGAAGGACTCACAAAGGGGTACTAAAAAGGTTGAGAACCACTGGTGTAGAGGTAGCAATCAGGACAAAGGGGGCTGGAGGAAGCCCCAGGTACGTATGAATTTTTTTTTTGTTCCATCTCAGGTACACTTTAGACAAGTGAGGAATTATGATAAGGTAGTTAAACGCTGGACAGCTTACAAAAGCATCGATTTATAATAACTAATCAGTAAAGACTTGGTACTTTAGACTTTTGCTCTTTAATCTCAATATTATTTTATCACGACTGATGATTTCACAAATCCAGCTAATAAAAATGAACTGTCCGCGGAATGTCTTGTCAAATAACTGGATTTAATATTCAAACCATGCGCTGCCTCACAGTCCACTACTCAAAGTCCACAGAATGCAACCATAAATAGGTATTCTTCCAGGTCTTCCACTTTAATGCACCTCAGAAAAAAACAGAAATTGGACAGATCATCGCATAGGGTGTATGACTCAGGAAATCTTCCAACATATAATTCCCGTGTGGTGTATTACTGTCCCACCTCCTGTGTGCAATCCACCACCACTAGGGACCGCTCTCACCTGGCAATGTGGCTGCCCAGACCCACAGACAGCTCACTAAGCGTAATGGCCACAATGATAGCTTCCCAACGCCACAATCTTAGCGAAGAACCTCCTCACCATGCAAAGAATTAAAATAGAAACATAGCATAGCCTGATTTTCGAATGTCAGGGGGACACCCATTGCCACTGGGAATCACCGTGTCTTCAACTTAAGGGGACCACCTCAATGCCTGAATGTGCACCCAGCACCTTAAGGGACCACGCTCACCTTACTCATCAGGTGCCCAGGTCGCAGACAGCATAAGAACACGTGTGCACAATCCCACAGCACTAACTGGTCACCCGATCAGCGTCTTGTATCTCCTCACTGTGCATGAAAACAGTCCCACTGCAACTGAATAAGCTTCTATGGGGGAAAACCTTTTATGAAAGGGACACTGTAGGGGGGTCAGGGGAAAATGAGTTGAAGTTACCCTGAGCTTCTAATGGTCCCCCACAGACATCCTGAGACCGCGCAGCCACTCCCCAATGCTCCGGCCCCGCCTCCAGATCACTTTTGGAATTTCAGACTTTAAAGTCTGAAAACCACTGCGCCTGCGTTGCCGTGTCCTCACTCCCGCTGATGGCACCAGGAGCGTACTGCGCAGGCCCAGTATGGTCTGTGTCTGCGCCGTGCGCTCCTGGTGACATCAGGGGAAGTGAGGACACGGCAATGCAGGCACAGTGGTTTTCAGACTTTAAAGTCTGAAATTCCAGAAGTGACCTGGAGGCGGGGCCGGAGCATCATTGAGTGGCTGCGCAGGCACAGGTTCGGGTAAGTTCAACTCATTTTCCCCGACCCCGCTACAGTATCCCTTTAAGATCAAGATAAAAGTAGCGCTACTCACAAGTATCCAATTAGTAAGCATATAAAACAAGTTCCGAGGACGTCTCCTCCATGCACTGCAGCACTTCCTGCCCTTTAGCCACGCCCTACGCGTTTCGTCTAACGACTCATCGGGGGCCCCTCAATTAGCACACAAAAGTCTAAAATACCGAATGCGGTATTTTCTCAACCAGATTTTTTTACCGCAAAGCCTTTTATGAATGATAGCCATTGTGTGCCCTTTACTAAGAAGCCTTTCCTGCAGCCTTATATAAACCAGGTGATGTTTGTTTTCAGAGTACTTACCACGTCACGCTCCCTGCATTGTTCTACATACAATCCTTATCTGCTTACAGAAGTTTAAAGTGGACCTGAACTCTTGCACAGGACAGGAGAAAAACATAAGAGAAATGCACCCTGTATCTAATATTAGTCTAATTCCCCCTAATATGTGACACAGCTCTAGTTGTGATTTGATCCCTTAGCTGTGTCAGCTGACTGCCACGGCAAAGAGCAGGATGCTAACAATATGGCTGCTTCCATTAAAGCAGGAAGTAGACACACTGCAGATTTATTGCAGGATTTGTATCAGCTGTAACAAAGGAACGTTTTTCTTTAAAAGGTTATAATGCTGTTGTGTATCTTTTAGAGCAAAGAGGAAGTTCTGAGTTCAGGTCCCCTTTAAGAAGCAGTCCCATAGAAAAAAACACACACACACATATATATATATATATATATATATATATATATATATATATATATATATATATATATATATATATATATATATATATATATATAGATTCACACACACACACACATATATATATATATATATATATATATATATATATATATATATATATATACTTTACCTATCTGTAATGGCTATAAAGGTGTGTGCACACCTGTGATGTATGTTACCCATCAGGGACTAGGACTTGACCCCCTTGGGTGACATAGCTGGGTCAGGCAGTACAGATGTGTCAGCTGTGTGGCTGACAAAGCATTCTGTTGCCCCGGGGGGTGGAGGGATGATCTGTTGCCCCGGGGGGTGGAGGGATGATGCGTAAGTGACATCACGTGGCGAGTGGGGGAGCGGCGTCTTAAAAAAAAAAGTTGGCCGCTTGCAGGTTGGGGGCTGCCGCACACACGCCCGACTATCAGCTGAGGTGGTTGTGGTCAGCCAGCTCAACTTACTTTAATCAAGGGTGTGTAGAATCCTGAAAGTGAACCTTCGGACTAAAAATCTACTCAGCAGAACTGAAAAGGCTTGGGGCTTGATTTACAAAGCCTTTGCGCGCGCAAAAGTCTGCGAACGGCACTTCACGTGCTAACTGTTTAGCAAACCCGTGCTAAACACTTAGCATGGCTTTGTGAATCAAGCCCATGGTGTTTCACAGCATCAAAACTTTGTTTTTCTTACCAAAGCATCATTTTTAGCTAAGCTCCACCCATCAAAGAAAACTGCCCGGGCTTTTTTTCCCTGATGCTGTGCAAAACATGATGGGATTTCCTATGTTGTTATTCACGTTGCCTAGTAACTGTCAGGGGTGATCAGCACATAGGACAGTTGGAACTGTGTCTCACGCTCCCTGTCACCTCCTTTCAAGCAAAAAGATGGCTGCAGGTTTAAAAGCTCTGTTACATAGAATATCATTGCTGCAAAATCACTTTTCAATTTTTACTACACATTTGCACAAACGGCTCTAGCTTACTGCGCAGGGCACAGGCATACTCACACAGGTGCAGTACAGACGCGCTCGAGCAATAGGAGGAGCTTACTGCGCAGGGCACAGGTATACTCACACAGGTGCAGTACAGACGCGCTTGAGCAATAGGAGGAGCTTACTGCGCAGGGCACAGGCATACTCACACAGGTGCAGTACAGATGCGCTCGAGCAATAGGAGCTTACTGCGCAGGGCACAGGTATACTCACACAGGTGCAGTACAGACGCGCTCGAGCAATAGGAGGAGCTTACTGCGCAGGGCACAGGCATACTCATACAGGTGCAGTACAGACGCGCTCGAGCAATAGGAGGAGCTTACTGCGCAGGGCACAGGCACACTCACACAGGTGCAGTACAGACGCGCTCGAGCAATAGGAGGAGCGCACTGCGCAGGGCACAGGTATACTCACACAGGTGCAGTACGGACGCGCTCGAGCAATAGGAGGAGCGCACTGCGCAGGGCACGGGCATACTCACACAGGTGCAGTACAGACGCGCTCGAGCAATAGGAGGAGCTTACTGCGCAGGGCACAGGCATAATCACACAGGTGCAGTACAGACGCGCTCAAGCAATAGGAGGAGCGCACTGCGCAGGGCACAGGCATACTCACACATGTGCAGTACAGACGCGCTCGAGCAATAGGAGGAGTGCGGCCCCAATCTCATCATGTTTGGGGGGGTTTGCGGTTGGCAACAGGAAGCCTCTATAGTAGGGGTGTCAAACTCAAATACACTGTGGGACGAAATTGTACACTGGGACCAAGTCGTGAGCCAACCCCGATGTCTACTGGCCACCTTCCTCCGCCCCCTTCTGCTCCTATACAGCAGGGCTGTGGAGTCAGTACAAAAATCTTCCGACTCCTCAGTTTCTGAAACCACGACTCCGACTCCAACTCCGACTCCGGGTACCAAAAATTGCTCAGACTCCGACTCCTCGACTACGACTCCTTAGTCTAATACTTAACAGGGCTGTGGATTTTGTACAAAAATCATGCGACTCCGACTCCTCAGTTTCTGAAACCACGACTCCGACTCCAACTCCGGCTTTTGAAAAGACTTTAGTGAATGTTAGTGAAAGTACAGCGATTGCTATTTTTTTTTTGTTCTGGGTAATAAAAATTGGGAGGGATTTTGCAGCAATCGTATACTTTGCATTGGAGCACAAAAGCTCCAGGAATGCTACAGAACCCGTGACTGCAATTTGGTGGAATCGCCATCGCTCCTGCGGGTTCACCTACATTGACATTAATTCGCTCCAGTTCTTCATTCCCCTGCCCTCTTCACAAAGCAGAACACTGCTCGGCACCCAGCCAATCACTGTGCTTGTACAGGGAAAGGATGATCAGAACATCGGAAACCGATTATTTTAGGCAACCGTTATTACCAGTGTGGAAAGGCTGCTAGGCAGTTATTGGGGTGTCACACTGAAGCTCTAGGATTGCCTTACCTGTTTTGGCTTATCAGGAGTCTATCTCTCCTCCTCCTCCCGGGACAGGTTGCTAGGCAACTATTGGGATGTCACGCTGAATCTCTAGGATTGCCTTACCTGTTCAGGCTTATCAGGAGCATGACTCTCCTCCTCCTCTGTGGACAGGCCGCTAGATTTGGACTCCGGGCGTTTCCGGGTAATGGCGATAGGCAGGCTCGTTGCTGGCTTCTCAGAGCTGCCATTGTCACACTCAGCATCCACTTCCTCCCGCGGGGGCGTGGCCTCTGCAGTGCTCTCAGCGCTCTCCTTTTCCGACATCTTATAACATCTGAGGGGAAAATACAAGAACATTCTAGTGATGACTGACAGTAATGCGGATGTTTAAAATGTTAGTGTACTTATAGCTAAGGCCCGGAGACACAACGCAGAGCATTTTTTGGATTGTTTTCGTTTTTAAAAACCGCTCCCATTTACTTGCATTAAAATTGCTGCTGAGCAGCCAAGATCGTGATTTTCTGAAAAATCGCCATTGCGGCTATTTTGCTGCGGTTTTAATGCAAGTCAATGGGAGCATTTTTTAAAAATTGATCGGAAGAGCACTCTGCGGTGTGTCTCCCAGCCCAAGTGTGCCTTAGGCCCCTGCCCCACTTGTGCGCTGCGTACAATGCAGGTGGCCATAGCTACCCACGACACTTGCGCTGCTCTCAAATTAAGTGCAGATCACATTCATTTATAATGAATAAGATTGCATGGCGTTTGCACAAAATCACATGCAACCACGCATTGGGTTACTGTGCTGAATTCACAACACATGTTTGGAGACATCAGTCAGTGCAATTTAGGCACTACTGATACCTTACCACCCCTAGCAGTTAGGGCGTCTGGCCGCCCCTAGCAGTTAGCGGTGTCTGGCCATCCCTAGCAGTTAGCGGTGTCTGGCCATCCCTAGCAGTTAGCGGTGTCTGGCCATCCCTAGCAGTTAGCGGTGTCTGGCCATCCCTAGCAGTTAGCGGTGTCTGGCCATCCCTAGCAGTTAGCGGTGTCTGGCCATCCCTAGCAGTTAGCGGTGTCTGGCCATCCCTAGCAGTTAGCGGTGTCTGGCCATCCCTAGCAGTTAGCGGTGTCTGGCCATCCCTAGCAGTTAGCGGTGTCTGGCCATCCCTAGCAGTTAGCGGTGTCTGGCCATCCCTAGCAGTTAGCGGTGTCTGGCCATCCCTAGCAGTTAGCGGTGTCTGGCCATCCCTAGCAGTTAGCGGCGTCTGGCCATCCCTAGCAGTTAGCGGCGTCTGGCCATCCCTAGCAGTTAGCGGCGTCTGGCCATCCCTAGCAGTTAGCGGCGTCTGGCCATCCCTAGCAGTTAGGGCGTCTGGCCATCCCTAGCAGTTAGGGCGTCTGGCCATCCCTAGCAGTTAGGGCGTCTGGCCATCCCTAGCAGTTAGGGCGTCTGGCCATCCCTAGCAGTTAGGGCGTCTGGCCATCCCTAGCAGTTAGGGCGTTTGGCCATCCCTAGCAGTTAGGGCGTCTGGCCATCCCTAGCAGTTAGGGCGTCTGGCCATCCCTAGCAGTTAGAGCGTCTGGCCATCCCTAGCAGTTAGGGCGTCTGGCCATCCCTAGCAGTTAGGGCGTCTGGCCATCCCTAGCAGTTAGGGCGTTTGGCCATCCCTAGCAGTTAGGGCGTCTGGCCATCCCTAGCAGTTAGGGCGTCTGGCCATCCCTAGCAGTTAGAGCGTCTGGCCATCCCTAGTAGTTAGGGTGTCTGGCCATCCCTAGCAGTTAGGGCGTCTGGCCATCCCTAGCAGTTAGGGCGTCTGGCCATCCCTAGCAGTTAGGGCGTCTGGCCATCCCTAGCAGTTAGGGCGTCTGGCCATCCCTAGCAGTTAGGGCGTCTGGCCATCCCTAGCAGTTAGGGCGTCTGGCCATCCCTAGCAGTTAGGGCGTCTGGCCATCCCTAGCAGTTAGGGTGTCTGGCCATCCCTAGCAGTTAGGGCGTCTGGCCATCCCTAGCAGTTAGGGCGTTTGGCCATCCCTAGCAGTTAGGGCGTCTGGCCATCCCTAGCAGTTAGGGCGTCTGGCCATCCCTAGCAGTTAGGGCGTCTGGCCATCCCTAGCAGTTAGGGCGTCTGGCCATCCCTAGTAGTTAGGGTGTCTGGCCATCCCTAGCAGTTAGGGCGTCTGGCCATCCCTAGCAGTTAGGGCGTCTGGCCATCCCTAGCAGTTAGGGCGTCTGGCCATCCCTAGCAGTTAGGGCGTCTGGCCATCCCTAGCAGTTAGGGCGTCTGGCCATCCCTAGCAGTTAGTGAAAATTACCTACACAATCTATTTATTATGTTATATATATCTGTTGGCCCTCATCCTCTATAATAAACCCCAAGTGTCCTTGGGTCTGTGCTTTTTGCTACTGCGCATGTGCGCAGCACGGACCCGGACAGCCGTCGAGACAGGAGGACGGGGCCAGTACTAGTATTACATGAAATGGGGCAACCACAATTGGATGTGTGTTCACACCCTTCGTGGGTTTCCTTTGCCATCATCGCTTTTACGTGATAGGCAGGTGAAGATTATTATCCCAATATATATAAAAAAAATAAAATAAATTACAAATGCTATGCCATTTTAATTAGTCAATAGACATGAGGCAGCCAGTATATTAGTCAGTTGACACCTAGTCTGAGCACGCACCCTTTTATTTCTTTGTTTGCCGTTTCAGGTGTTCTTTCTTTCTGGGAGTGTGGTGGTGGTGGTGAGGCAAGGTGCGTATTGTCTCCCCGGCTGTGGAAGCACCTGGCAGGCCTGTCTGCACCCTCCACCCCCCCTCACCCCATTTTCTGCAGTGTTTGCTCCCAGGACATGCATATTGCACAATCTTCCAGCTGGGCACAATGTAAGGTACCTATCCTTGGAGAGGGCAACAAGGATCGCCCTCCCTAGGCCTTGGCCACGCCCCGGTGGGGTATGCTGTCTGCGTTTCTTTGCTTGCCCTCCGGAGGGGGGGGGGGGCAGTTGCAGCACTCCCAGGCGGTGAGTGCTTTGTGGTGGTATCTGCACTGCTCCCCATTTCTTAGGGGCATAGGAGGCCTGCACATGGCACCCCTGTTGAGATGCAGAGTATTTTGTGTGGGCTGGCTGCTGCAGGATACAGTAGTGAGGTAGCTTTAGACCTTGCATATTCAGCCACGCAGATCTCATTTGCTAATGCTATGCCATTTTAATGACAGACATTTTGGCAGCCGGTATATAAGCCAGCTGACACCTAGTCTAAGCACACACCCTGTTTTTCTTTGTTTGCAGTAGTGTATAAAAAAACCCCACATACTTTCATCCTTAATTATTCATCATGTATAGCGTTGATGTTTTTGAGTGGTTAAAGCTTTAAAACCTTGTTCTGAATTCTTCCAATCAAAGCCTGAATCTTCGCACACTTCGACAGGGGGTGTTAACTCACCGAAGTTGCCATCTGTGGCTACTGCGCTCCACGTCCTGTTCCAACTCTCCAATACTAATGACAGCTGTACCATGGCATGGAGGGCAGCAACAAGGGTGAGTTAAAGGACAACTGAAGTGAAAAGAATATGGAGGCTGCCATATGTATTTCCTTTTAAACAATACCAGTTGCCTGGCAGCCCTGCTGATCTATTTGGCTGCAGTAGTGTCTGAATCACACCAGAAACAAGCATGCAGCTAGTCTTGTCAGATCTGACAATAATGTCAGAAACACCTGATCTGCTGCATGCTTGTTCAGGGGCTATGGCTAAACATATTATAGGCAGAAGATCTGCAGGATAGCCAGGCAACAGAAATAAATATGGCAGACTCCGTATACCTCTGTTGTCCTTTAACATGCTGCAGTGCACACGTACAAATATTCAAATTCAGATCAGAACATTTCGGGACAAAGTTCTGAATTTAAAGGACCACTATTGCGAAATATTGTAAAATGTAAACTACATGTAAACACATATCTTTCCTCCTTAGTAAAATGAGCCATACATTACTTTTCTCCTATGTTGGTCCCACTTACAGTAGTTAGTAGAAATCTGACAGGACTGACAGGTTTTTGACAAGACCATCTCTTTATGAGGGATTCTCTTTATTTCATTTATACTTTACAAAAGCACTCCCTGAAGAGGATCTATACAAAAATGCAGGCTGCCCCACCTACCTCCTTGTACACTGATCTGGCAGGTAGAATGAGCAACTGCCGTTCACGAAGTGCTTTTGAAAACAAAGAAAACCCTGAGAATCTCCCATAAGTAGATGGGATAGAACAAAACCTGTCAGTTCTGTCAGACTTCTGCTACCTACTGTAAGTGACAGCAACATAGGAGAAATCTTTGTTTGGAATTTGGCTGAAAAGACATATTGGATCCCTGGCTCCCACCTGGCAGTGGTTGTAGCGGCCCCACCTTTCTCCTATGCTCATAGGGAACAGTTCACCAATCTCAGCACCCTCTACAGCACGAAGTGTTGTGATTGGCTGAATAATGTGGGCATGGCTTACTTACTACAACCTATCTGAAACCTAACATTTTGAGAGGGAGCTGTTCCCACCATCATGTAGCACACACATATATATATTTTTATATATATATATATATATATATTTATATATATATATATTTTTTTTTAATCTTCAGGAACCACAGTCCTGGGTGCTGGGCCAGAGTTTGCAAAGAGCTGACCAAATGCCATAGATAATATTTATCTCAGCCAGGACACTATCCGTAAGGAGTTTGTATGTTCTCCTCGTGTCTGTGTGGGTTTTCTCTGGGAACCCCTGTTTTCCCCCAACATCCCAAAAACATACAGATAATTGGCTTCCCCCTAAAAAAATTGGCCCTAGACTTTGATACAAATACTACACGATACATACATTATTATTATTTTTTATTTATATAGCGCCAACATATTCCGCAGCGCTTTACAAAGCACAATAAGACGACAAGGGGAACATAGATGCACTGACAAAATGTACAACAGAGTCCCAAGCAGCACAAATATTGTGACAAAAACAGTAAACATTAGGAGGAGGACCCTGCCCTTGCGAGCTTACAATCTAATGGGTAGTGGGGGACACACTAGGTAAGGGGGGTGGAGGATGGATGAGGCAGTGACCCTTTGCCTCTGATTACATTGTGTCAGATAAGTAAATAAGGGCTATAGAATGTTATAAGCTTGTCTGAAAAGGTGTGTTTTAAGAGTGCGTTTGAAGATGTCCATAGACATATGACTAGGGTAGGGATTGTGAGCTCCTCTGAGGGATAGTTAGTGCCAAGACAATATATACTCTGTACAGCGCTGTGGAAGATATAAATACTAAATAATAATAATAATCTGTTAGACTGATCAATCAATAGGTTGTCAGCATGTGCGTGAAATAGAGGCACTGTGAAATTTGTGCATCTGGGAAGAGAAGATAGAATATTGCTATTTTACTGATAGTGTACTATTTCAGAGCGGCATATTTAAGTAATAAAAGATCAGTAACCAATATTTTACTACTGCAAACCTAACTCTATTCTCACACAAAACCTTCCCTTAACCCCTTCCTACCCATGCCTAACCTTAACTAGCACCTCCACACATAAACTAACCTTAACCACCCCCCACAAGCCTAACCTTAACCCTCCTGGCGGTTTGCTAAAAATTCGCCAGGGGGCAGCAAATTTTTTTTTAATTTTTCATGTAGCGAGACAAAGTCTCGCTACATGATAGCCGCTGCTCAGCGGCATCCCCCCAGCCCCTCCGATCGCCTCCGGACGGGATCTCCTGGAGGGCTTCCCCCGTCGCCATGGCGGGATGACGTCACCGACGTCGTGACGTCAAAGGGGATTCCGATCCACCCCATAGAGCTGCCTGGCACTGATTGGCCAGGCAGCGCACGGGGTCTGGGGGGGGGGGGGGGCGGCTGCGGCGCGACGGATAGCGGCAGATCGGCGGGTAGCGGCGGCGATCGGGCACTGCACGCAGCTAGCAAAGTGCTAGCTGCGTGCAGCAAAAAAAAATTATGCAAATCGGCCCAGCGGGGCCTGAGCGGTGCCTTCCGGCGGCATAGTTCGGGCTTACCGCCAGGAAGGTTAACCGAGCTGCAAATCAATATTTTTGCAGCTACACAATCTGCAATGCACAATGAAATAGGCACGGTATTACGCATTGCGAGGTGAGCCCAGCGGCCACTATTTAACAGACGTCAAAATTTCAGTGTAACCGGTATTTACAATCGTGCCACCCAAGTTTCAGCTGCTAGCACGCACTCCTACTTCAGCTGTCAGCTAGACCACTATAGTAAAAAAAAAGTAAGCAGTTAAAATCTGACAGAAGACTAGTTCATCTCCTCATGGAGGATTCTCACGCCCCTTTACGTACGTTGGTACACTTTATTTTTTTCTCCGTAGCAGGGCATTGTGAAAAAGCTTTCAGTTAAAACAGGTATAGTGGGAACTGAGCCATAGAAAAACATGGACATTACTTTGAAAATCAGTTGTCTTTCAGCTAATACTGAGAGCAACTGATTAAGTGTAAAAGAACCAGACTTAGCAACTACCCTTCAAAAAATGCTTTTGAATATAAAGAAATCCCTGAGAATTATTTGATTTGACTTTGATTTGAAGCCTCCATGAGGAAATTGACTAGTCCAAAACCTGTCAGATTTTAACTTATTTATTTGTTTTGCTATAGTGGTCCTTTACTAATCATTCACTCCTGAATACGATTTTGACAACCGAAACTTTTCCAGCCCCCACTTATTACAGGTTTGACAGATGGAACTAACACAATGAGAAGCCCCTCTGTGGTCAGCAGCAGATGTCACACATGATGCAAGGATATAACTGAGGGCAGCACAAGGTGATGCAGTTGCCCAGGGCAACTCATTGGCTGCTGAGGGCACGCAGTTGGGCCATGCTGGCACTCGTAGATCCCCCCCACCGCCGCCCCAGCGCGCACAGGTGGTGACGTTACCTGTCTCTGTCTCTCCGCCGTGCAGGGGGAGCTCAGCGCGGCGCGATGACGTCACCAGAGAAGGGGAGCTCGCGCCGCCACGTCACTGACAGCTCCAGTCACGCAACAACAAGAACAACATCAACAGCAGCGACCCGGAAGTGATGTGTCAGCGGGAGGAGCGCTTCCGGGAGGAGGCTGAGCCGCTGCTGGGGCGGAAGGGGTGAGAGGTGATGTCGCTGCGGGTAGGTGAGTGAGGACATAGGCTGGGGGGAATGGGGTGTGCGGCCTCCATTGTGTAGGAGAGACACGGGGAGCGTCTCCAGCTACTGTCTGCCTTCTCCACACAGGAGGGATCTGCCTTACTCACTATGCATCACTCCTGAATATGCCAATCAGCTCTTTATGCCCCTGAAAGTGGACCACTGATACATTTAGCCATAGCCCCTGAACAAGCATGCAGCAGATCAGGTGTTTATGACATTATTGTCAGATCTGACAAGATTAGCTGCATGCTTGTTTCTGGTGTGATTCAGACACTCCTGCAGCCAAATAGATTAAAAGGAAACAAATATGGCAGCCTCCATATCCCTCTCACCTCGGGTTCCCTTGAACTCTTGCAGAGGACAGAAAGAAAACATACAGAAATGCACCCTGTATGTAGTTAGAGAGTTTAGCCTGTCTAATTCCAACTCCTCTGTGACTAATCACAACTGTAATTTTATCTCCCAGCTATGACAGCTGGCTGCCTCGGCAGAGCAGCTAATTGGTAAACACAGGATGTTAACCCTATGTCTGCTTCCATGAAAGCAGAAAGTAGACACAGTGCAGATTTAGTGTTAGTCTACTTTAGGAGACCCAGAGGGAAACCTCATAGAGAACAGTTCTCCAATCACAGCAACCTCTATAAAACAAAGCGCAGTGATTGGCCAAAGGGCGTGGGTTTAGTTTACTACAGCCTATTGGAAACCTAGCAGTTCAAGAGGGTGCTGTCCACCCAATCAGGTTAGCAGAATTTCCCTATGTGGTTTCCTGCTGGGTCCCCTAAAGTAGACTAGCGCTGCAGAAATATTGCAGGATTTGTATCAGCTGTAACAAAAAATGTTTTTTTTAAATGTTATTTTGCTGTTGCTTATTTAATAGAGCAGAGAGGACGTTTCTGAGTTCAGGTCTGCTTGAAGCCAGGCTTACATCCAGAACTTCTGGTGTATAGTAGCCAGCGCAGTGAATAGCACTCTCGCCTTGGATCCCAGTTAGTGCACCATTTGCAAGGGGTTTATATGTTCTCCCTGTGTCTATGTGGGATTCCTCCTGTCATCCCAGTTTCCTCACACACTCCAAAACATACAGATAAGTTAATTGGTTTCCCCCTAATTTGGCCCTAGACTGCGATATATACATTGATAAGTAACTATGGTAGGGACTAGATTGTTAGTTCCTCTGAGGGACAGTTAATGACGAGACAATATATACTCTGTACAGAAGATGTTGGTGCTATGTAAATACTAAATATTAATACAGTAGCAAGCTTGTAGCTTATACATTTTACAAGGCTACGTCAATCCAACATGGAGAGAGCCTGTTTCAGAATGTTGGGCCTCCTCAGTGCATGGCAGGGATTGATATGGCTCTATAAGATAGGACTTGAACCAGTACAACAGAATACCCAAGCAGCTTAGGGGGACCCAAAACCATGAGTGAAATATAGGGGTCTGAAAGAGACTGAAAAGCCCTCCTACTAAAAAGCAAGGCTTAGCGTAATTTGCCTTCATAAAACAGAAGGTATTTGCAATAATTCAGCTTTGAAGCAGCCAGGACAGCCAAAGTATCACAGGAAAAAAAAACATATATACTTAAATAACATGTTTTGATTTCAGTGCATGTTTTACAATAAATAAAGAAGAAACTGTTCCAGGCATTTTCCATCTTTACTGCATCTTACTGAAGCCAATCCTTATGTAGTTTCCTCCTTTACTCCGCCCCCCCCCCCCCCAAAAAAAAATTGCACCGTCATATCTAGCTTGCTTTTTAAACACGTGAGCACTGCACAGATTGTATTTCAGTATCTCACTGAACTGCCCTCAGCCAATCTGTGAGGATCAGGGATGTGGGAGAGGAGATAACAAGCTTCCCTCTCCTTGCCAAAGTACCAAATAGAGCCAGTCTGACTGAGATAAGATTTATTACAGCAGAAACATTTATGATTATATTTAAACATTTACAATGCTGGGTCAGGATGTAGACTACATAATAAACACAGAGCAGTGGGTAAATGGAATTTGATTTTATGGCTGACAATCCTACTTTAAATGAGCAGCTGTGGCTTCCTGATGGCTACGTGTGGAAATTGTGCTTGAAATGAAGCTTCCCAGTGGAATTTGTCATTAATATAGATCAGTGATGCACCAGTCCTTTTGCAATTTTTTTGTTCTGAAAAATGATCTTTGCATTTCACTATGCAGCCAAGTAAGAATGTTCAGACCTGTCATTAAGCTCAAATTGCTCTTTTGCCACCATGGCAACCGTACACTGTGCACCTTGTTAGGTAAAGTTGCTGTGAGACTGTCCAGAAACAAGCGGTTAAAGTGAGTCGGAAGTGTCAATAGAAGAAAACGGATACTCGCCTAAGGAGAGGGAAGTCTCTGGGTCCTGTAGAGCCTTCATGTTCTGCTCCTGGTCCCCTCATTCCAGCGCTGGATCCCCTGTTAGCAGTCTCCGACCGATAGGTTGGAGACTGCTCTCTTCCGCTGCTGTGGATGCTTCGGCAATCTTCTTAGGTGAGAATCCCTTTTTTTTTTGACACGTCATACTCATTTTAAAGCGGAATTGTCACCATAAAAATCTAATTTCAACAGCAACTGGTCTGAGTGTATTAAGTGATAAAGATGCTAATCCTGCATTCAAAACTTTTTCTGCTGTTATGCTTTGGAGTTATCACATACTTAAGGAGCACTGGCCCTTTAGTAGTCAGTGCCAAACAGTTGCATGCTGGGTGTTCTTTTTATCTATAATATATTCCTCCTCTTCCCTTTATTTCCCTGCCCGCTGCTTATCTGAAACCTGATCCCCTGCTCACTTGTGTTTACAAGCAAGGCTGAGGCGACTCAGCGACTAGAGGAGAAAAAGAAAAAAAGTAAAGGGCAGAAATGACATCAGGATTTAGCCTAAACTGTGGGCAAAAGACATAATTCCCACCAGGAACAGAATTCTCTTCATTTACTATATACCGTAACATTCACTGATATCAAAATGTGGACAGTACAATACATGTTATGTAAGTAGATCAAGTATTTATCTACTTATATATGTGTTTTCCCCTGGCATAGTATGGCTGATCCTACTGCTTTAAGATGATCAGTGTAATGCCAATAATTTTGGTGTGCATGTAAATGTAAGCAGCTTGGAACTGAGTTTGTGAGATGCATTTCTTGATTAGTTTGATTGGCTTGCACAGGGAGAGAAGCCTTGAACTCCTTTTTTAATCAAACAGTGGTTCGCACGACAGCCGGGGGGCCCCGTCTCTCTAACTGGCTGGGGCCCTCAAATCACCAGGCGATACCTAGAGGAAAATGCGGGTGGGCCCTGGACCTCCAGGGAACTCACCCCCACCAACACTAAACTGAATGCTAAGGGCTCTTTCACATTAGGGCAGACTTTGTGCGTTAACGCAAACGGAAGCCGTTTGCGTTAACCAAGGTAAGATGAAAGTCCATAGACTTTCATTTTACCTTTCACACTCGACGCTGCGTTTCGATGCGTTGCAGTTCCGACGCACCCGGGCGCAGTTTTTCCTCCAACGCACCCGCGAGCCGGCGTTTTCCGTCGGGTTTAATTACCAGCTACCGCCGCTGATTGCGTCGCGCCGCAGATACCCGACGACACGCCGCAGGCAGACAACGCGTGCAGGAGAACGGCTCCTGTTCGCTTTGTCTGATGTGAAAGAGCCCTTACTGCAACACACACAATTGCTAACTCCCAGCTAGAGCAATCTCCTGCCTTTATCTGGTCAGCAGACGCCAGTCAGCCAATCAGGTGTACTATTATACACCCTTTGACTGCTGTACCAAATCTAGCAGGCCAATGTTCCCCCCCCCCAATGTTAATTACAAACCCCTCCCCCTGCGCCCGGGTATTGTAATCCCACCTACTCCAGCTGCCGCGACTGTCCAGCTACTCCCAGTCTTCCCCCGAACACACCAGTGTTCTCCCCAGGCTCTTTTAGCCGGGTGCTCCACCCGGCTAGATTTGGTGACCACCCGGCTGTCATCAGCTCACCTCCTGACCTCCTTCTATGCTGTAAGCAGAGTTGCCCTGCATTTTCATCTCGCCCCACCCGGCTACTTTTTCATGCCACCCGGCTGGAAAAACATTCTGGGGAGATCACTGCACACGGTGACATCACACATTCGCGCCTGGCAACGGTCGAGACTGGGAGCAGCTGTACCAGGTGAGATTTACAATATTTGGGAGGGCAGGTTGGGCATTCGTCGGTCATCGCGATATCGCATGCCGTTTCCACACACGCAATCGTTCACTTCAGCCCGAGATTTTCCAGCATGATAGATCGATACATTCGTCCAAAATCGGTCGTATTGTCGATCAGGTATACTTGTTGCACTGATTTTCATTCTGTAAAATTATCAAAACGGATGGTCAATTGGGTTGCAAAATCGATAGTTGTATGGCCATCTTAATAACTTTAGCCAAACACTCTGAACAAGCATGCAGATCAGATGTTTCTGAGTGGATTAGCTGCATGCAACTGGTATTGTTTGACCAGTTTTAGAAAAGTATGAGGGGAGGCAAATTGCTGTAAACTTGCACATAAAGGTGCATACACACATCAGACTATAGTCTTTGGAAAATGAAAGATCACAGACCAATCTCACCACCCTGCATGTGGTATGAGAGCCATACTCTACACAGTCTTTTCTATGGAGCTGAACTCCCCATCAGACAGAAATCTTTGCAAGATGCTGCACACACAGATGCTGTACAGACACAAAAGATCAGTATCTGCAAAAGATCTGTTCCTGCCAAAAATCCATCCCTGCAAATTGCAATGATAGTTTATGATATCTGCAGATCATCATACACACATGATTTAACTGACATTCATCTGCAGATCAAGCAGTCATCTGCAGATCTGAAAATCCATCCTGATGGATCTGATCTGCAGATGAATGTCAGTTAAACAAGGTGTGTATGATGATCTGCAGATATAGACTATGAATGCAATTTGCAGGAATGGATCTATTGCAGGAAGAGATCTTTTGCAGATACTGATCTTTTGTGTCTGTACAGCATCTGTGTGTGCAGCATCTTGCAAAGGTTTTTATCTGATGTGGAGTTCAGCTCCATAGAATAGACTGTGTAGGTATGGCTCTCATACTACATGAAGGGTGGTAAGATCTCTGTCTGATGGGGAGTGCAGCTCCATAGAATAGACTGTGTAGGTGTGGCTCTCATACTACATGGAAGGGGGTAAGATCTCTGTCTGATGGGGAGTGCAGCTCCATAGAATAGACTGTGTAGAGTATGGCTCTCATACTACATGGAAGGGGGTAAGATTTCTGTCTGATGGGGAGTGCAGCTCCATAGAATAGACTGTGTAGGTGTGGCTCTCATACTACATGGAAGGGGGTAAGATCTCTGTCTGATGGGGAGTGCAGCTCCATAGAATAGACTGTGTAGGTGTGGCTCTCATACTACATGAAGGGTGGTAAGATCTCTGTCTGATGGGGAGTGCAGCTCCATAGAATAGACTGTGTAGGTGTGGCTCTCATACTACATGAAGGGTGGTAAGATCTCTGTCTGATGGGGAGTGCAGCTCCATAGAATAGACTGTGTAGGTGTGGCTCTCATACTACATGAAGGGTGGTAAGATCTCTGTCTGATGGGGAGTGCAGCTCCATAGAATAGACTGTGTAGGTGTGGCTCTCATACTACATGGAAGGGGGTAAGATCTCTGTCTGATGGGGAGTGCAGCTCCATAGAATAGACTGTGTAGGTGTGGCTCTCATACTACATGAAGGGTGGTAAGATCTCTGTCTGATGGGGAGTGCAGCTCCATAGAATAGACTGTGTAGGTATGGCCCTCATACTACATGGAAGGGGGTAAGATTTCTGTCTGATGGGGAGTGCAGCTCCATAGAATAGACTGTGTAGGTGTGGCTCTCATACTACATGAAGGGTGGTAAGATCTCTGTCTGATGGGGAGTGCAGCTCCATAGAATAGACTGTGTAGGTGTGGCTCTCATACTACATGAAGGGTGGTAAGATCTCTGTCTGATGGGGAGTGCAGCTCCATAGAATAGACTGTGTAGGTGTGGCTCTCATACTACATGGAAGGGGGTAAGATCTCTGTCTGATGGGGAGTGCAGCTCCATAGAATAGACTGTGTAGGTGTGGCTCTCATACTACATGAAGGGTGGTAAGATCTCTGTCTGATGGGGAGTGCAGCTCCATAGAATAGACTGTGTAGGTATGGCCCTCATACTACATGGAAGGGGGTAAGATTTCTGTCTGATGGGGAGTGCAGCTCCATAGAATAGACTGTGTAGAGTATGGCTCTCATACTACATGAAGGGTGGTAAGATTGGTCTGTGATCTTTCATTTTCTAAAGACTATAGTCTGATGTGTGTATGAGCCTTAACCGTCATTACCACTAAGTGTTGCTCATGTTGCGGAGTTCCGTTTTTTTTTTCTCCCCCTTCCTTTAAAGTGGACCTGAAATCTTGCACAAGACAAAAGGAAAGTATAGAGAAATGCACCCTGTATGTATTCATGAGTTCAGCCTGTCTCATTCCCCCTCATCTGTGACTAACCACAAGTTGTAATTTGATCTCTCAGCTGATCAGCTGGCTGCCTCAGCAGAGCAGCTAATTTGTAAACACAGGACGTTAAAGGGAACCTAAACTGGGAAGGATATGGATTTTTCCTTTTAAAATAATACCAGTTGCCTGACTCTCCTGCTGATCCTGTGTCTCTAATACTTTCAGCCACACCCCCTCAACAAGCATGCAGATCAGGTGCTCTGACTGAAGTCAGACTGGATTAGCTGCATGCTTGTTTTAGGTGTGTGATTCAGCCACTACTGCAGCCATAGAGAGCAGCAGGACTGTCAGACAACTGGTATTGTATAAAAGGAAACATTCATATGCCTCTCAGTTTAGGTTCCCTTTAACAATGTCTGCTTCTATGAAAGCAGGAAGTAGACACACTGCAGATTTATTGCAGGATTTGTATCAGCTGTAACAAAGAATTGTTTTGCTGTTGCTTATCTTTTAGAACAGAGAGGAAGTTCTGAGTTCAGGTCTGCTTTTACTTCTGCTGCTTATTTTGCAAGCCTGTGTTACCATTTATCTGCAATATTATTACCGTCAGCAGCTGTTCTGTGCGTCCCTGGTAATGATCCGCAGGGCCCAGGTGTCCTCTGCCTCCTGTCAGCTATGCAGAGCGCAGTATATTTCTGTACAGTGAGTGGGTGGAATGAGAAGTGAGCTGTTGTAGTTTATGCCATAGGGAGGAAAGGGATTGTTTACACTTATTAGTGTCAGAGGTTTATGTAAGTGAGAAGAATGCTGGGAAGCAGGCGGCTCTGTTCAGTCTTACATAATGCTTTCTATACTCCAGCTGACTCTGCATTGGTTATGTTGCATCATCTCTTTTCCCTTTTATCTACAAGACTTTGCTTTTCAAAGGAGTTTTAGGGCAGTCCATTTTGAGGGTAATTCTTTTTTTTTTTTTCTCAGCTTAATTGACTCTTGACAGTTCATTATAATCATTATAGCTGAGTCATTATAGCAGAGCCAGAAGAGGGCAGGATTGGGCTTCAAAAGACATCAGAAAAGACACTCAGCTATAACGATTCCTGAGCAAAGCCAGACTGAATGCTCAGTCAGGGATTTTATCATGGCTGATAATAAGCAGGCTGAGCAGTGAAGGATGAAACAGAGGGCAGGGTAGGTGTTTTCTCTAATGTTCCCACTGATATACAGTGATGTGAAAAACTATTTGCCCCCTTCCTGATTTCTTATTCTTTTGCATGTTTGTCACACTTAAATGTTTCTGCTCATCAAAAACTGTTAACTATTAGTCAAAGATAACATCATTGAACACAAAATGTAGTTTTAAATGATGGTCTTTATTATTTAGTGAGAAAAAAAACTGAAAACCTACATGGCCCCTGTGTGAAAAAGAAATTGCCCCCCCTGAACCTAATAACTGGTTGGGCCACCCTTAGCAGCAATAACTGCAATCAAGCATTTGCGATAACTTGCAACGAGTCTTTTACAGCGCTCTGGAGGAATTTTGGCCCACTCATCTTTGCAGAATTGTTGTAATTCAGCTTTATTTGAGGGTTTTCTAGCATGAACCGCCTTTTTAAGGTCACGCCACAACATCTCAATAGGATTCAGGTCAGGACTTTGACTAGGCCACTCCAAAGTCTTCATTTTGTTTTTCTTCAGCCATTCAGAGGTGGATTTGCTGGTGTGTTTTGGGTCATTGTCCTGCTGCAGCACCCAAGATCGCTTCAGCATGAGTTGACGAACAGATGGCCGGACATTCTCCTTCAGGATTTTTTGGTAGACAGTAGAATTCATGGTTCCATCTATCACAGCAAGCCTTCCAGGTCCTGAAGCAGCAAAACAACCCCAGACCTTCACACTACCACCACCATATTTTACTGTTGGTATGATGTTCTTTTGCTGAAATGCTGTGTTACTTCTACGCCAGATGTAACGGGACACGCACCTTCCAAAAAGTTCAACTTTTGTCTCGTCGGTCCACAAGGTATTTTCCCAAAAGTCTTGGCAATCATTGAGATGTTTTTTTAGCAAAATTGAGACAAGCCTTAATGTTCTTTTTGCTTAAAAGTGGTTTACGCCTTGGATATTTGCCATGCAGGCCGTTTTTGCTCAATCTCTTTCTTATGGTGGAGTCGTGAACACTGACCTTAATTGAGGCAAGTGAGGCCTGCAGTTCTTTAGATGTTGTCTTGGGGTCGGCCGGCCACTCCTGGGAAGGTTCATCACTGTTCCATGTTTTTACCATTTGTGGATAATGGCTCTCACTGTGGTTCGCTGGAGTCCCAAAGCTTTAGAAATGGCTTTATAACCTTTACCAGACTGATAGATCTCACTTACTTTTGTTCTGATTTGTTCCTGAATTTCGTTGGATCTTAGCATGATGTCTAGCTTTTGAGATGCTTTTGGTCTACTTCTGTGTCACATAGCTCCTATTTAAGCGATTGATTGAAACAGGTGTGGCAGTAATCAGGCCTGGGGGTGACTACAGAACTTGAACTCAGGTGTGATAAACCACAGTTAAGTTATTTTTTAACAAGGGGGGCAATCACTTTTTCACACAGGGCCATGTAGATTTGGAGTTTTTTTTCTCACTAAATAATAAAAACCATCATTTAAAACGGCATTTTGTGTTCAATTATGTTATCTTTGACTAATAGTTAACTGTTTTTGATGAGCAGAAACATTTAAGTGTGACAAACATGCAAAAGAATAAGAAATCAGGAAGGGGGCAAATAGTTTTCCCCATCACTGTATGCTGGACGTAGAATCATACTGCGTCGGTCCGCATTTGATGTTCTCTGTCTATTTGGCACATTGATTGCTGTGATTGGCTCACAGCAATCTTGGGTTCAGGAGCCAATTGAAAACCGCTCCTGGCCAATATGCAGAAGCTCTGCTGTCAGTGTGACAGCAAAGCGAACGGGTGTAGCGGGATGGAGAGAGCGAGCGGACCATGCTGCGATGAGTGAAATCTACACCCTGGCAGGAATAAGGACTTGTTCACACTATCGGCATTGCTAATTGCTACGATTTTGAAAATCACCCTAACAGCGCTTGTGTAATGATTCCCTATGACAGTGTTCACATGTAAGCGTTTTGATTTTATTGAAATCGCAAACCCGCTGCCTGTACTATTTTTGAGTGCTTTGGCTCAATGGTGCGTATAGGGAAATTGCAAAGCGCTTGAAAAAGTGTTTTGTATAGCAATTTCCCGAGCGCTTTTATGAATAAATACATTGTTTTTATTCATTTCCGGGTTAAAGAGTTCACACTCTCGTCAGGAAGTGAACAAAAATAATGGCTGAGCGAAATTGCTTTTCAAAGCTTAAAGAGTAACTGTTAGCCCAAAAAATCAAATTTAAATCTCTATTGCAATATGTTAAATAGTTTGTAAGGGAGCCAAAAAGGCAATGCTGAAGTTAAAAAGCAATCTAATTTTTTTACTGTGTGACTATCATTCAGCCTTTTCCCCAAGCTCCTAAGGAGGATGCAAAGCCGCATAACAGATACTGCAGAGCATGCCCATGTCTGCCCGACCCCCCTCTCCCCCCCCAGGACCAGGTGCCGATGTCTGCCCGACCCCCTCTCCCCCTCCAGGACCAGGTGCCGATGTCTGTCCGCCCCCCCCAAGAGCCGATGTCTGTCCGACCCCCCAGGACCAGGTGCCGATATCTTCTCACCCCAAACAGCTGACACGGAGAGAGAGCGGGAGCGGAGTACATCTACACACTTCCAGCGCCGCCACCGCAGAGCAGCCGCTGCCGTGCATCTCTATCCTGCTCAAGATTCTCTCACATGTGACTCGGCGGCGGCTGCTCTGCGGTGGCGGTGCTGGAAGTGTGTAGATGTACTCCACTCCCACTCTCTCTCCGTGTCAGCTGTTTGGTGTGAGAAGATATCGGCACCTGGTCCTGGGGGGTCGGACAGACATCGGCTCTTGGGGGGGGAGCAGACAGACATCGGCACCTGGTCCTGGGGGGGGGGGGGGGAGAGGGGGTCGGGCAGACATCAGCACCTGGTCCAGGGGGTCGGACAGACATCGGCTCTTGGGGGGGGGGGGGGGGGGGCGGGGCGGGGCGGGTTGGGGGGGTGAGCAGACAGACATCGGCACCTGGTTCCGCTGGGGGAGAGGGGGGGTCGGGCAGACATGGGCATGCTCTGCAGTATCTGTTATGCGGCTTTGCATCCTCCTTAGGAGCTTGGGGAAAAGGCTGAATGATAGCCACACAGTAAAAAATTAGATTGCTTTTTAACTTCAGCATTGCCTTTTTGGCTCCCTTACAAACTATTTAACACATTGCAATAGAGATTTAAATTTGATTTTTTGGGCTAACAGTTACTCTTTAAATTGCAGGGAAAAGCTCTTCAAAAATCACAGTATAAATCGCTCAGCACTTGCGATAGCACCGGCGATTTTAGTATGGTAAGAGGTTTATTTTTTGGATTTTTTTTATTGCTGTCTTTTGTTTCCATCTGTAAGAATTTCACAAATCTCTTCAAAACGGGCCAAGAAAGCAACAAACAAACATTTTTGAGTGGGAAAAATAAAGGTAGCCATATATCAGGCGTTGATGGGCAGATTGGACCAAAAGACAAATCTCTCTCGGATCTGATTAGAGAGAGATCTGTCGGCTGCCTATAAACCGTAGGCCACAGTGTTCTCCCCAGAATTTTTTTCCAGCCGGGTGGCATGAAAAAGTAGCCGGGTGGGGCAAGATGACAGAATGTAGGTCCGGTGCTATTCTGCTTACAGCAGAGGAGCAGGGGAGCCGATGTCAGCCGAGCGCTCACCAAAACTAGCCGGGTGGAGTACCCGGCTAAAATAGCCCGGGGAGAACACTGGGCCAATTCCCGATCAATTTTGTCTTGAAATCTCTCGGGAATCGGCCACGTCCGCCGCCTCACCGATGTTCCCCTAAAGTATAAATGCCGCCCGTGCTATGCGCTTCTGGCATTTATGCTGCTAATGAAAGAGCGGCAGATTCGGAAGATGGACGGGCACCGCGACACAGAACAGGTATTTTATAAATGCACAAACACAGGGTACATTAATACACTGCGGGGAACAGTACCTGGGCTGCTGTTGCATTCATCATTCGCCCCAATATAATTTGCCTTTACCGCCGCGCACCTGATCGACCACAACGGCCGACATCTTGCAGCATGTCATGCAGCCAATTTCGGACCAAAATTGGTCACATCGTCAATCGGTCAAGCACTTCACGGCACTGATTTTCATCCGATTCAATAATGATTATCAAATCAGATGGTTGATAACGTGCCAAGTCTAGAGATGTATGGCCACCTTTAGACTCCCCTGATACTGTACCTCCATGATTCCCACTTAAAGAGACACTAAAGCGAAAAAAAAATGATGATATTATGATTTGTATGTGTAGCACAGCTAAGAAATAAAACATTAAGATCAGATACATCAGTCTAATTGTTTCCAGTACAAGAAGAGTTGAGAAACTCCAGTTGTTATCTCTATGCAAAAAAGCTATTAAGCTCTCCGACTAGTCGTGGAGAGGGCTGTTTTCTGACTTTTATTATCTCAACTGCAATTGAACTATTTACTTTTTCTCTGCTAGAGGAGAGGTCATTACTTCACAGACTGCTCTGAAAGACTCATTTTGAATGCTGAGTGTTGTGTAATCTGCACATATTATAGAATGATGCAATGTTAGAAAAAACACTATATACCTGATAATAAAAGTATGAGAATATTTTCTTTGTTGCTAATCTTCTAGTAATTATTCATAGTACACAACCAATTCATTATATCATATATATTTTTTCGCTTCAGTGTCTCTTTAAGGGCTGGAACTCCTCAGGAATTGCAGCAGCGATTCCTAGAGTGAAGGCGATCACGTTTCGCTAGCTTTCCGATTAGCGTTGCAGGTGGTGGTTGTGTTTATTACTTTTTTTAAATTTTTAATAAACTTTTTATTATACTTAGCAGGTGTCCTAATGTCTGCCTTCTGCCCGTAACCCCACCCTCTAATGGCAGAGGTCGTAAGTGCTTCTCTCAGACCAATCAGAGAAGCGCCTGTCACCTCTTCTGCTAGGGGGCGGGGCTACTGACTGAAGTCATTGGACACCCAGTAAGTAACTTTATTTAAAATTGAAATCACTCGGGGCCCCCAAATCGCTGCAAAATTAGCATTGAGAGCAAACCCTTACTGCAATCGCACTAGCGGTTTCTGCCCCATTTAAATACATTGGCAAAGCATTTTTTGCAATCGCCGTCCTTTGTCGGCGATCCAAAAAACACTGCCAACAACTCCCTAGTGGGTCCCAGCCCTAGTAGACATTCAAAAGAAAAAAATTGTTGGAGTGAGCGACTGTCATTAAAGAGATTCCGTAACAAAAATTGCATCCTGTTTTTTATCATCCTACAAGTTCCAAAAGCTATTCTAATGTGTTCTGGCTTACTGCAGCACGTTTTACTATCACAGTCTCTGTAATAAATCAACTTATCTCTCTCTTGTCAGCCTGTGTCTGGAAGGCTGCCAAGTTCTTCAGTGTTGTGGTTCTGCTATGAACTCCCCCTTCCAGGCCCCCCTCTGCACACTGCCTGTGTATTATTTAGATTAGAGCAGCTTCTCTCTTCTCTCTTATCTTTTACAAGCTGGATAAATCCTCCTCTGAGCTGGCTGGGCTTTCACATACTGAAGAATTACATACAGGCAGAGCTGTCTGCACTCTGCAGGAAGAAACAGCCTGACCCTTCAGTGGAAGATAGCTGCAGGGGGAAAGAACACACACAAATGATCTCTTGAGATTCAAAAGGAAGGGTGTATACAGCCTGCTTGTGTATGGATGTATTTTCTATGTGTGGACATACTGTACATCAACCTACTTCCTGTTTTGGTGGCCATTTTGTTTGTTTATAAACAAACTTTTTAAAACAGTTTTTAACCACTTTTAATGCGGCGAGGAGCAGCAAAATTGTGACAGAGGGTAATAGGAGATGTCCCCTAACGCACTGGTATGTTTACTTTTGTGCGATTTTTAACAATACAGATTCTCTTTAAGTAAGAGCTTCTGGGCATAAAGAAAACCCTGAGAATCTCCCATGAGAAGATGGACTAGTCCAAAACTTTACTGGAAATGACAGCTACATGGAGACAAAGTAATTTACAGCGCATTTTATTCTGGGACGATTGTACGTCTTTCATTTATGTATGCATTTTACTCCCCCCCCCCCCCCCCCCCCAACATAGTGGTCCTTTTCACAGTGTATGCATGTGCCATTCTTCTTTAATAGTAAGAACCATTATAAGCCTTTACATGTGCAGTGGAATTCTGATCAGAGCGAGATCCATCTGTACCAGACATGTCATCTGACAAGGATAAGGCCTTGTTCATATTTTAAATCACCAGCACAATCACAAGTGCTGAGTGCTTTTTTGAGCGCTTTTCCCTGCGCTTTCAGAGTGATTTGCATTTTCTAAAAGGGGTTGTATGGATCTTTAAAAAAACAGAAACTGACACTTACCTGGGGCTTCTATCAGCCCCCTGCAGCTGTCATGTCCTGCGCCGTCCTCCTACGATCCTCCGTTCCCCACTGCCGGTCTTGGTCCAGTTATTCGTCTGATGCTGCTGCGTGGTCGCACGCGTGCTTTCTCCTGCATGCGACTCCTGGTGCTTACTGCGCAGGCGCAGTACGTGAAAACCTCATACTGCGTCTGCGCAGTAAGATTCCGGAGACGCGAGCGGGAGCGAGCTCTATTCATCTAGTTAGAATGGAGGATCGTAGGAGGACAGCGCTGGATAGGACAGCAGCATGGGGCTAATAGAAGCCCCAGGTAAGTGTCAGTTTTTGTTTTTTTAAAGATCCACAGAACCCCTTTAACCTCCCTTGCAGTACGCAGTTTCAATGTCTGGGGAGTGCTGAGAACAATGCTTTAGGACAGCACTCAGCTGCGTCAGTCTGCCCGCTGATCAATGGTTGAGGCTTCGGGGGGCATCAGGGGCCGTTATACACATGCTAGATTCTCGACACAGGTGTTAGTTATCGTCCAAGTTTTATGTAACGTGTGTATGAGGCTTATAGCACACCTGTGAGGTTTGCAACCTCACGTAAGTTGTACTTCGGTTGAGGGAAGCCTATGGATTCACCAGACTCTTCCGCCATCTCCCTCCACCTCGCCATTCCAGCGCCAGGTCCTCCAGAAGCTCGCAGGCGCAAGCAGTGGACAAGTGCTTTTCACCTTTCTTCAGCTGGACCCAACAAAAGAATGGCGAGGAGAGGTGGGACGGAGGGTACCGATACTCAGATTTGGCACTTTTTTTCCATTACAGGTTCCCTTTAACTGTGTTGTGCAATATTCCCAGCCAGCAGTCTTGTTTTCCTTATCTCAGAGGAGTCAGAACGTTGCCTGGAATAATCCTGCTACTGCAAAGACGACTGCCTCTCTCATAACAAACCCGTGGTTCTAATCTTCAGCGCACACACAGCTCTAAAAACTGCTGCAGGAATTTGGATATCTTAGGAGCTGATTCAGCAATTTGCAGACGGTCACTCGACAACCACAATAAAACTGCTGACGTTAATGTTATAAAGGGGAATCTGGCAGGATCTGGTTTACACTCTGGCTTTTTGTGTTTTTCACAGTGTTATGTAGCTGGGCGTAAGAGGACAGGAATACAGTTGGTTTTAGGCTGTTTTGATTATTTTTAATCTTTGCTCTTTTGCTTTCTACTAACAGGGATGGATCTGTGCAGGCTCGGCAGAACAAACGGGTGATTCCTCCGCCTAGCTTCACGGTTGAGCTCTGCCTGTGGATTTCTGCCGCCGACTCTTCAGCTTTGGAATATATGTCTTTGTTTGTGTGACCCGATGGAAAGGTTCCTGTCCTGCTTACCGTGGAGGCCGGTGCTCTTCCTCTCCTGCGCTCTCCTGTGCGGGGTACACGGCAGGGATAATCTCACACAGGTCCTCAGCCTCCACAATGCCTCCTTACACGCTCAGCTGCAGGTCTCGGCCAACTCGCTGCCGCACCGAGACCAGATCGCCAAGGAAGGCAGCAGCACAGTCATCGAGTGTAACCTCAACGCCAGCCAGAATGGGGACGTGGTGTGGTTTAATTCCAAAGGACGCCCGCTGGGAGAGGTAGAAGGAGGTAAGCTAGAATAAAGCGCTAAAGCCAACTTGTCATTCGGGATGATCAGTGAGATACAAATATTTCAGCATTCATGCAGAATTATGTACATTTTATGCAAATCTATGCAGCTTGAAAATGGACCAATCAAGTCACACTCAGGTTTAAATTGATTGGCCTGTTTTCAAGCTGCATAGATTTGCATAAAAATTGACATAATTTTGCATGAACTCGGAAAGATTTGCATCTCATTGATCATCCCTACTCGTAATGTCATGGATAAGGTTGGTCAATGAGATGCAAATAATTTTGAGTTGGTGCCGGATTATGCAAATTTATGCAGCTTGCAAATGGACCAATCAAATTTTACCCCAGCAGGATTTTGATTGGTTCATTTTTAAGCAGAATAAATTTGCATACATAATTTGCACAATGCTGCATCAACTCCAAATTACTTATATCTTATTGGCCATCCCTAGTCATGGAATTTATCCAGTGCCTGAATCCTGATTACTCATGTAACCGTCCTTAGCGGGACTCTGCTTAACACCTGACAGTGTCTTGCAGGGTAAGGCTGTGTTATGGTGCCTTAAAAGATGCCTGAAGTAAGAGATATATGGAGGCTGCCATATTTATTTCCTTTTAAAGAATACCAGTTGCCTGAATCAGACACCGGAAACAAGCATGCAGCTCATCTTGTCTGATTTGTCAATAATGTCAGAAACACCTGATCTGCTGCATGCTTGTTCAAAGAAAGTTATACCTGGTACAAGATACATACATGATCATGTGATTTGGGCTGCTCAGGTAGGTCCAGTTATACAAGTACGAGGCTGTCATTGGAAAGGAGCACATGATCATGTAGAATACACTAGGGAAGGGAGAGGGTACAAGATACATGATCATGTGATTTGGGCTGGTTGGGTAGGTCCAGTAATACAAGTACAAGGCAGACATAGGAAAGGAGCACATGATCATGTAGAATACACTAGGGAAGGGAGGACCCTGCCAAAGGCTTATAATCTAAGGGGAGGGGAGATGAACACACTAGGTAGGGCTGTAGAATATGTATTCAGCAGAGTTACTGTGTGGTACGGGGTGGGTAGGCCTATCTTTAATCTAATCTGATTTTACATTTGAAAAAGTAACCAAAAATTTGCAAAAAAGTATAATCAAAATTATTCTGAAATTATGTACCTTTATTTCCAAATAAAATATTTGCGGCGCCATACATTGTACTATCGACATTTTTTTAAACGTTACAATAACCGGGACAAATGGGCAAATAAAATGTGTGGCTATAAGCCACAGTAGAATGCTTTATTTTAACACTATAATGGCCGAAAAGTGTGTGTGTGTGTGTGTGTGTGTGTGTGTGTGTGTGTGTGTGTGTGTGTGTGTGTGTGTGTGTTCTCTTTGGGAAGTTGCTTATGCAAAAAATACGTAAGGTTTCTGGACTTTTCCTGTGGTAAGATCTATTCCCCAGCCCAGTGTGAGATCCTCAACTGACTGAAGAACATTTTGCTTTATTTTATAGTAGAGTTACTTTACAGTAAACTCCAAGGGACTGGACCAAGTGGTTTACTGTATCAGAAATAATCATACACAAACACATGAAGTATACTATAGTCCTGAATCTAAAGTCATTCAATAATTGGGAGGCATTTTTTTTTCCTTTTCAATGCTTCAGCATGCGAGCACAGACAAAAGTTAAGCAATATCAAATTGCACAGTGCTCAGTATGCAGGGACTTTCATGCAATAATCACACAAAAGCTTGCACACATAGCATAAGTTTCCCTAAGGTAGGCCTAGTGCACACCGGAGCGTTTCCTCTGCGGTTTGCGATCTGCTTGCGGCTGCGGATACGCTTGGGTAATGTATTTCAATGGGCTGGTGCACACCAGAGCGGGAGGCGTTTTGCAGAAACGCATACTCCCGGGCTGCTGCAGATTTTGGATTGCGGATGCGTTTCTGCCTCAATGTTAAGTATAGGAAAAACGCAAACCGCTCTGAAAAACGGCACTTCAGAGCGGTTTGCCAGGCGTTTTTTGTTACAGTAGCTGTTCAGTAACAGCTTTACTGTAACAATACAGGAAATCTACTACACCAAAACCGCTTCACAAAACCGCAAAATGCTAGCTGAAACGCTACAGAAAAAGAAGAAAAAGCGTTTCAAAATCTGCTAGCATTTTGCGGATCTGCTAGCGGTTTTTGGTGTGCACTAGGCCTAAGTACTCATAGTGTGCTACTTTGTGTACATTTCTGTGCAGCCTGGATGATGCTGTAGCATTGCAGCCATGCACAAGCAAGTCACAGATAGGCAATTCCCTCAGTAATCAGGCAGCAGCTCACACAGGAAGCACAGGTCTCACCAGGTAATGCAGGTACAGTACTGATAGTGTGCTTTTCTGTCCTCATTTCTGTGCAGCCTGGATGATACTGTAGCATGGCAGCCATGCACAAGCAAGTCACAGATGACAGGCAATTCCCTCAGTAATCAGGCAGCAGCTTACACAGGAAGCATAGATCTCACCAGCAGATCCACGTACTGTACTGATATAATTACCTCAGTAATCAGGAAGCAGCTCCCACAGGAAGCATAGGTCTCACCAGCTGGTGCTTTTGAGATAATCCACGCAGGCCCAGAGTAGTGTGCAGATAGTGAGCAGGCTACAAGTGGCTGCCAGCCTACCACAGCTCATGGGTCTCCGACTGACGTATGAGGCATGTACCTGCCCACTTTCCACTATAGCCAGACACAGAATACCACTGGGGTCAAAAGGCAGGTTCATTATAACAGAAGTTCTATAAGATCAGGGTTTACTATACCAGGTGTTACTCCCATATACTTACTATAGTGCTTGGCCGGACATTATACTGTATTTCTGAGTTTGTAAATTGAACTGTAGCTGGAATGATGGCATTTCTTATTTAACGACCGTAGATGTGGCTAACACTTTGCATTACATCTTACAGTCTCTCTTTCTTTCCATGTTAATTGTTACAGGAGGAAAATGGTTGATCTCCTCAAGCGGAGCCCTCAACATCACAAGCGTGACATTTGCCGACCGTGGGCGGTACACCTGCGTGTGTCCGGTTGGGAACGGCACCTCCTTCTATACCGTGACCCTCCGGGTGACTTACACCTCTGGAGACATGGGCATTTACTACATGATCGTCTGCCTGGTAACCTTCACCATCACCCTAATCCTCAACATCACCCGCCTGTGCATGATGAGTAGCCACCTGCGGAAGACCGAGAAGGCCATCAATGAGTTCTTCCGCACGGAAGGGGCCGAGAAGCTCCAGAAGGCCTTCGAGATAGCCAAGCGCATTCCAATCATCACCTCGGCCAAGACTCTGGAGCTGGCCAAGGTGACTCAGTTCAAAACCATGGAGTTTGCTCGGTACATAGAAGAGCTGGCTAGAAGTATTCCCCTGCCCCCGCTTATATTTAACTGCAGGGCGTTCATGGAGGAGATGTTCGAGGCCGTGAGGTTGGATGACCCCGATCAGGTAGAGAAAGACCACCACGCCGGAATCTACACCATCAGTCCTAACATGGTGCGTAGTGGATCTCCTGCCGGCGACTCGGAAGACAGCTCAGTCCAAGGCCAGGAGATAGCGGTCAACGTGTCTGTCCATCCTCAGTTTGAGACTCAGAGCATCAGCACCAACCATTCTCAGGAGTGTTGTCCAGTAGCTTGTCCCGAGGAGGTCATCTCCATGGTGGATGAGGACAGAGCATCAGAACTTGCTGTGTGACCACACTAGCCCTTGGACAACCTAAAAGTATCTCATCACCCCTGATTGATATTTTAGTTCTTTTTGCAGATTATAAACTTTAATGTCCTCAAGACCTTTTGCACCTCTTGAGGACGCCATTGGCAAGACCCTTGCACTTGAGATCTCAACGTTGGCCACCTATAGTAGCTGCTACAAGGAGTCTCACTTTTTCAGCTAAGTTAAATTAGTGGCAACACAACAGAGAAATTGGCCTCAATTCACTAAGGGCAGTTTGATAAAATACAGCATTCGTTAGTTTACACTTTTTTTTTTTTCCAAATTCACTCTGATTTCCCGCATGCGGTAGAAGTTCGGTAATATACCGAAAAAACATGCCTCAATTCACTAAGCCCTGTGTGGTAAGTCTCACCAGCTGAGGAGCAGGTCAGCCATGAGGCTATCAGTCTTCTCTTACAAGTCTGAGCATGAGCCGTTCTACTTACTTTCCAGTGCATCCCTGGCACCCCTTTAGATGTGCATCTATGCTAACTAGAGGGAGCTCTTCTGTGTATCAGTATACAGATATGCACATGTAAAGGGATACAGAAAAGCCTTTTAAAATTTCTGCTGCTCTGCTCTTCATAAGTCCCGCCCTTCAGAGTATCCGATCTAATGGAGTGAGAAGCAGGTCTGTGTGGCTCTCCCTATTGGCTGTCTGCTACATCTGTCAACTTTTACCACTTGGAGATTGTAAGTTACTGGCTGGTCAGAGCTGGAGAAAAATACCAAACGCTTCCATGAATGCTTTAATCTTTGTGAATTGCAATTTCTTGAGGTATTTACTGCACAAGTCGTTAATTTACCTCTCTAGTCAGTAATTTTACTTTTGAGTGCGGTAATAGGTTCAGTGAATTGGCATTTGCCAAGGTGATCTGTAAAATCAGCTGATTTCTGCATTACTGAATGCAGTAATGCTTAGTGAATTGAGGCCCATGAGCTTTCTACCTTTTTGCCTGTGGGCGGAGCTGGGAAGGCCTAATGTTAGTACTGTATATAAAAAATATGCTTAAAGGGATACTGTAGGGGGGTCGGGGGAAAATGAGTTGAACTTGTATCTTATTGACCATCCCTAGTCATGGAATTCATCCAGTGCCGCAATCCTGATTACTCATTTAACTGTCCTTAGCAGGACCCTGCTTAACACCTAACAGTGTCTCGAAGGGTAAGGCTGTGTTGTGGTGCCTTAACCACTTGCCGACCAGGGGTGATTTGCCTGATCTGTGCTGCGTGGGCTCTCCAGCCCGCAGCACAGATCAGTATTATGGCAGGGCGATCATACTCCCAAACCCCTCCCCCCCCCTTTTTCCCCACTAGGGGGATGTCCTGCCGGGGGGGTCTGATCGCCGCCGGCCATCTGCGTTTTGCGGGGGGGGGGCTCCTCAAAGCCCCCCTCCGCAGCCATTTCCGCCCTCTGCCTCCTTACCTCCCTCCCTCCCTCTCTTCGTAATGCGCAGGACGGAGTTCCGTCCTGCGCATTGAAGGATAGGCTTCCGCCTATCAGATGCCGGCGATCCCCGGCCAATCAGAGGCCGGGGATCGCCGATCTGCCCTACGGCGCTGCTGCGGGGGAAAATGAGTTGAAGTTACCCGGGGCTTCTAATGGTCCCCCGCAGACATCCTGTGCCCACGCAGCCACTCCCCAATGCTCCGGCCCGCCTCCGGTTCACTTCTGGAATTTCAGACTTTAAAGTCTGAAAACCACTGTGCCTTCATTGCTGTGTCCCCGATCCCGCTGATGTCACCAGGAGCGCACAGCGCAGGCCCAGTATGGTCTGTGTCTGCGCAGTACACTCCTGGTGACATCAGCGGGAGCGAGGACACGGCAACGCAGGCGCAGTGGTTGTCAGACTTTAAAGTCGGAAATTCCAGAAGTGAACAGGAGGCGGGGCTGGAGCATCGGGGAGTGGCTGCGCGGGCACAGGATGTCTGCGGGGGGCGGAGCATCAGTGAGTGGCTACATGGGCACAGGATGCCTGCGGGGGACCATTAGAAGCCCCGGGTAAGTTCAACTCATTTTCCCTTGACCCCCCTACAGTATCCCTTTAAAGGCTCACTAGTGCAAAAAAAAATATTTAAAATGCACATTGCTTCTAGAGTAAAATTCACTATAAATGACCCTTTTCCTATGTTGCCGTCACGTACAGTAGGTGGCAACAAGCTGACAGATTTTGGACTAGTCCATCTCCTAATTCACAATATTACTTTTTTCTTTACAAAAGCCGCTCACCTACTCGTTTGCAAACTTTTGGCAGTTGGGCTGATCAACTGCAGTTCAATAAGTGCTTTTGTAAATAAAGAAATAACAGAAAATCCCCCATGAGAAGATGGACTAGCCCCAAACCTGACAGAGCTGTCAGATTTTCACTACCTGCTGTAAGTAACAGCAACATAGGAAAAACATAATTTATGGTTTTATTTTTCTCTGGGAGAAATCCACAATTATATGTATGCATTTCAAATTGTACAATTTTTTTTCGATAGTTGTCCGTTAATCTTAACTTTGTGAGCTATTGCATTGCCTCATCTGACTAGCAGACACCCGGAGGCAGTTTCATCGATGTTTATGTACTTTCCAAGTGTCCTGGGGAGCCTTGAAACTCAGCACGGAAAAAAAACAACCGACCTTGATCGATTTTGCACTACTTCGCCCAGACTTTTACTGCCTTCCGATGCTGTCGGGCTATCGCGTTCATAGCTCGTCCAAACATGCAATCTTAAGGAGGTTGACAGTGGTTGAGCTAAATGTCGACTGTCTTTGTCTTGACTTTGAGCGCAGAGGGCTCCACTGCGACATAGAAAGTATGTTCGGATAAATGAAGGAGCTTCTAGGTAGCCTGGATTTTATGTACTGTATTGGGATGGGTTACATAGCTCAAAGTGAATGCAGAATCACTTTAAATATATGTGCAATCATCTGGTAAGATAACTGAATTATCAATTTTGGGGTGACTGAATCTTTCAACTTGTTACAAATAGTATGGATTTCTTATTTCAATCCACCTCATTTCCTTGTTGATTTATAAGTTGTGCCATGTCATTTCTCTGCTATTATATATTATATATCTATTTTATTACTGTAGGATGATCTCCAGTACAGTCTTGTAAGTAGTAGGCAGTTATAAGCTGTATATAAGTAAATAGCCTTTCCTTTTTACTTGCGTTTAAAGCATAACTGTGCTTTATATATATATATATATATATATGGCAGTCGCCTGTTTGCCCCGTACAGTGCATGGAAAAAAGGTTTAGACTTCTGCCTTGGATGTCCAAATATCAGGCTAAAGGCCTTATGCCCATGCATGCAACCCTGGCTATTGTGAACAGTATTTAAAGAGGCCCTGTAGTGACAAACAGTAGAACTCAGTAAATTATCCAGGATACCCACTTTTACTGTAATTTATGTGTTTAGCATCATAAACACTTCCTATATCTATAGCGGTATGTAGCCCTGCCCCCCAGTCATGCTTAGCCTAGGCTGTTTAGCCATCTGGTATGCTCCTCCCCCAAAGCATTCTAGATGACCAGGCCAGTACTAAAGATGTCGCCTCCTGGGATAAATTTCATAATGTAAATGATAATCCAAACATTTGTATAGCGCTTTTCTCCTGTCGGACTCAAAGCGCTCAAGAGCTGCATCCACTGGGAGGCGCTCAAGAAACCACCCTGCAGTGTTGGGGAGTCTTGCCTTGAACTCCTTACTGAATAGGTACTGACCCCAGCCAGGCTTCAAACCCTGGTCTCCCATGTCAGAGGCGGTGCCCTTAACCAGTATGCTTTCCAGCCACACATCAAAAGATTTTACAAGCGGAAGCCCCGCCCCCTGGTAACTTTAGTTAGAGTGGACTGTATCGCTACTGTTTACAATGGCCTGTGTAGATTTGCCATGTGACCGGGGCCACCATGTTCCGATCTCTGTATCCAGACATCCCAGAATGGAGGTCCAGTTTTATTTATTTTTTTATGTACTGTTTCGTAAGCACTGTGTTCTCCCCGGGATCTTTTAGCCGGGTGCTCCACCCGACTGATTTTGGTGAGCACCCGGCTGTCATCGGCTCTCCACATCTTCCTCCAATGATGTAAGCAGAGTTGCACTGACCCTGCATTCCCCTGTTGTGTTAGGCCTCGTTCACATCAGGGATGTATCTGGGCGCTTTTCACTGCGCATTGCCCTGTGCGTTCTGCAAGGTATTGATTTTCCCATGTAACCAAATGTGCCTGGTTCACATGCGCTGAGCAGCGTTACAAAAACATGGTGTTGCTGCATTTCTGTGCGTTGAGCTTTAAAGCGCACATCAATGAAAGTGAATGGGTGCGCTTTTTTTTAGCGCATAGAAGCGCATGCATATTTTACCCCTAATTGGGAAAAAATACATTTACATATAAAAACAAAGCTTTATTGAAAACTGCTACTGCTACAATAAGCAAAACGTGCTTTAAAGAAGTGCAGCGCAGCGCATGCGCTTTCACACGTTTCTCAGCGCAGCAGATGTGAACGAGGCCTTACACCCGGCTACTTTTTCATGCCATCCGGCAGAAAAAAATTTCTGGGGAGAACACTGAAGCAGATATCCATATGTGAGTGTGCAAGCACAGGTATCTTTTAAAACTCTTTTAAACCTCTGAGGGCTCGTTCCCACTGTTGCGACGCGATTTCGGCCGCATTCCGACGCTTGTAAAAACGCATGCGAATGCGTTTCCGCATGCGTTTTTACCCGCGATTTCGCATGGCAGGGTGCCATGCGAAATTAACCATGACACTGCCAGGGCTAAATAAAATTGAAAAAGGTGCGAAATCGCGGGTAAAAACGCATGTAACAAACGCATGCGTTTTTACTATTAAATACATTAGCGGCGATTCGCACGGATTCCTGACGCAGGCGAAATCGTTGGCTCTTTTGTGCGTTTTTTTACCGCTGAAAAAAACGCACCTCAACAACGCTACAGTGGAAACAGGCCCATCCACTTGCATTACATGTGCGGATCTGCATGCGTTGGACGCATGCAGATTCGCGATAGTGGGAACGAGCCCTAAAAACTTTAGTCAAACCCTTATTTATCTCTGTTTATACTGGCAAATGCTTATTGGAAGCTTTTTAAAACTATTATTGCTGTCTTTGACCCTGCTGGGGCTAATTGTACACTGTACTGTATTCTAATGCTGTACTGTTTTTCAGTCTTAATTCCTTTTTCAGTGTTTCTTTTGTATTATGGATCAATAATCTGAGCAGATGAGGATGAAAACTGCAGTGACTTTTGTTTGTTTTTGCCATTTGTTGTGGGGGGTTTTGTGACTCTGCATATGCTTCAAGAGAGAAGCAATCCTTGTTTAATTAGCCTGTGTCCCTTTTTAAAGCGGATCTGAACTCTTGCACAGGACAGAAGGAAAACAGAGAGAAATGCACCCTGTATGTAGTTAGAGAGTTTAGCCTGTCTAATTCCCCCTCATCTGTGACTAATCATAACAGTAATTTGATCTCTCAGCTGTGTCAGCTGGCTGCCTCGGCAGAGCAGCGACTTTGTAGGACAATGGATGTTCACCTTTTGTCTGCTTCCATGAAAGCAGGAAGTAGACACACTGAAGATTGATTGCAGGATTTGTATGTAACATGCTGTAAGTTTATTATGCTGTTGCGTATCTTTTAGAGCAGAGAGGACGTTCTGAGTTCAGGTCCGCTTTAAAGACATCTGAGCATTACGTTTTGAAAACTTTAGGTTCCTTAATTGTGCAGGCTTTTGTGGTGGAGCAGGAATTTACTTACCTATGGGGGTTTGTATTTATACGGAAGCCTCCATCTTTTATCTCTCCCACCCACCTTCCCCTCTCCTGGTGAAAAACCAGCATGCTGGGAGATGTTGTCCCTATTGATGTAGCCATCGGAAAAGCTCCTCCCCCCCCCCCCCCCTTCCTAATTCTTGCTGCAACACAAGTTCACACAATCGATGAACCTCCCGAGGTGACGTGTGACATGATGAGATAGACATGTGTATGTACAGTGCCTAGCACACAAATAACTAGGCTGTGTTCCTTTTTTACTTTCTCTGCCTGGAAGAGTTAAAAATCAGGTACGCAAATGACGGTTTCTATCCGGATTGGGTCGGACTATAGCTTAACCCTCACTGATAAGGAAATGCAGCCATAAAACACTTTCCTAGCAGAATATGGCTTCTGAGAGCAGAAAAGAGATCTAGTTCATAGATTTTAGCTCTGGCATATTTCAATGAATGTGTCATTGAGAAGATGAAAAACTTAAAATTCAGATTTAAATTTAAAATAAATCTGTGGGAAAACTAAAAAAAGTCATTTTTAGGAGGCGGAAAGATTCAATTGTTGTCTCATCATTTTCTTTTTCACCTCCGATGTCCTTTAATTTACTGCTCAAACCCTTTCTCAAGTAGAGGAAATGACCCTCCTGCATCTCCTGAGCGATTCTGGTGGTCGGCTGTCTCCTGCCAAGAGGACCTGTCTAGTTGCTAATCATGGTGGCCTGCATGCCAAACCTGAGCTGAATGACAAAATGTAAATAGGTTACAGAATGGAGCACTTTGTACAAAACCTCTTACAGCTCCCAGTTGCCTTCAGAGTCCCTCCTATTCCCCGTTCTGCTTCATTTTTCTTCAGTGTCCCAGAAGTTTCCCGGGGCTGTAAATGAGCACATTTGAACGTATGAATTATGAACCATGCATGCCCAGTAGGGTGGGAAGGACTGATGCCTCCATACTCTTTCTTTCCTCTGACACCGGCATCCTAGATTCGAATCTCATCTCTTCCTGTTCAGTAACCCAGCCCCTATTCATTAAGGAGATATTGGACAAGACCACCAAGAGAAAAGCGCAATATACATGTTCTGTGTCTTCTCATAAGCACTTATTAGACATGTGTGGTTCGGAGCTTGCGCATGTCCAGTGTCTGTGCGCTGCATGGACATGGTTGCTTGCAGCCAGCACTATCCAACTGCTCACACAGGTGAATATTAATATAGTGACGATGTGGAATGGGATGGAATCTGAATGCAACGAGCAGCAGGAAGAGGTATTCATTTTCTAATTCACTTTGTCTCCTTTAATCCAAGTTATACCCAGTTTTGGAATTGGGATGGCAGAATGCCAGGAAGAGTATGCGATTGGTCCATTTGCAAGTTGCACTGAATTTGCACACAAACGAGAATTATTGACAATAGCTACACTATTCTGAAGCAGCCAGTTAAATCATCCAGCCAGCAGAGGGCGCAGTGAGTATGGAGGAATGATATCTCTGTGCAGATAGATCTGTACTCTCATAATCTGTGTCTTGATGATGGAAAAAAGATGCTTGCAAAAGAGCAAAATGCCAGCCCAACCAGGGCGATCTCTGGAATCGCTCAGATGAGGCGGGAACGGCGATTCCTGTCACAGGATACAGTGTGCTTGTACTTGTTTGATTGTAAAGTAGACCTGTCATTAAATCAACCTTACTGTACCTCTGGATGTTACCATTATCATGTTACCTCTTTTACTAAAACAAATAAAAACTGGTGCTCTAGAACTGTCATGTAACCTACAATGAACACCGGTTCCCGGCTTTCGTCATGGCGCCTGAGCCCTTAGGACACCGAAACACAAAACGCAGCTGAAGCTGGATACTACATTTAGAGCCCAAGACGATACGGCAGGATCTACTGCATCGTTTTTGGGAACAACGCCTAAATATGTCAGTTGTTTAACAATGAGTCCATGTATTTTAATTTGGGAATTGGGGACTGCGGTCGATACCTTTTCAAATGACAAAAGCGCCACATTTACTGACTGGAAATTTAATCTCAGAGAAGCACAGGCCGAGGGTGTTGTTCTCTTACTCCACCCACCAGAAGCCACTCCCATCATGCACTGCACTGTCATCCTTCCTTGCCTGCAAAGCTACAGAATGTGTCCTTCCCCGCCTCTATAGCAACGAAATGTGTCCCTCCCCGCCTCCATAGCAATACAATGTGTCCCTCCATAGCGACAATGTGTCCCTCCCCGCCTCCATAGCAACAGAATGAGTTCCTACCCGCCTTTATAGCAACAGAATGTGTCCCTACCCACCTCCATAGCAACAGAATGTGTCCCTTCCCGCCTCCATAGCGACAGAATGTGTCCCTTCCCTACCTCCATAGCGATGGAATATGTTCTTCCCTGCCTCAATAGCGACAGAATGTGTAGCTCCCCACCCCCATAGCGACAGAATGTGTCCCTTCCCTCCCCCATAGATACAGAATGTGTCCCTCCCAGTCTCCATAGCGACAGAATGTGTCCCTCCCCATCTCCATAGCGACAGAATGTGTCCCTCCCCATCTCCATAGCGACAGAATGTGTCCCTCCCCGCCCCCATAGTGACAGAATGTGTCCCTTCCTGCCCCCATAGCAACAGAATGTATCCCTCCTCGCCTCCATAGCGACAGAATTTGTCCCTCCCCTCCTCCATAGCGACAGAATGTGTCCCTCCCCGCCCCCATAGCTGTTATAAACTGTTCTTATCACCTTGCTTCGACACCATCGTCTCACAGACTGTGAGATCACTTGACTCTCCACACCGCAAACAGGATATAGACTTTCTCAGGCCTCTTCAATGTTTACGTTATTTATTCAGGAAACAGGAATACAGATAGATACATTCATCATATCCTAGCCATGCCAATCTTCATGTTGCGTGACAAGCTCGTGATTAGACTCCCTCTTGAAGTCAATCAGGTACCTTCTTCCTAACTACGTTACACTAAACTACCTATGTACAGCATACATTATATCAGATTACAGAAAGGAATAACATGCTTAAAGGTCCAAGTCGGCCTTGCGAGCTAGTGCAGAAGGAAGAAGCAGAATGCCCTCTCCATTGCTCGCACCCGGTTTAATACTGACTAGGAAAGCGTTAAATATTACATCATCTTCGCCACCCCCTAGATCAGTCTATTGGTGGACCCACTCGTGGTGTCATCATACACACCTACTTGATTAATAATCAATGAGACATTTGGCCTACATGTAGGCCTGTGGATATTTACATAACATGGCTGATGTTTACTGTTCTGGTGGTGGTACATGCCCAGGTCAGGAAGACCTGCGGCCTTGTATTAGAACAGCTTCTTGGTATGTTCTAGTTCTGCTGACAGAACTGCAGATTTTCTCTCTCTCAGAGAAAATCCCCTTAAAGGGCCGATCTGCACTCCAAGCCTTTTTGACTAACTCAGTCCAAATAACTGAGGCCTACTTAAATTATAACAACGTCCCCTTTAAAAAGGCTTGATCCGCAGATCCCCACTTCCGAACCTAACCGAACCTGGTTTCTTTCTTTTATGTTTCACTTTTCGATGTTCGTGCTCACACACCTTCTCTGCTCTCGGTGGTTACCCCTTGAAGAGAGGGAGCAAGACCTCTTGGTCTTCCTGTAACCAGGCTCTCTGGGGATGCCCTACTTCTAAGTCCCTCTATACCACATGCTCAGCATTTGCGTCACTTGCGTATCACTCACACACTTGCATGACCACAGAAAAGTGAAACTCGTTTGGTTGTTACTCAAGGGAGCAGTGCCAGGTGCCTTCTAAAATAACGCCTTTATACAATCAGCTCCATCACAGGTACTACTAAACCTATACCCGTAACCCTGTATATCCCTTAATTTAAACTATTGGTTCAGGAGATTGTTTATGAGGCACCAATCTCTGGACCAGGTTAATTTGTTTTACGTAATTTTAACACGCAACCTCACCTGGATAATGATGCCTAACGTTGTCATCCCCATCCAGACGACCAGTGGGTGTAGAAAGAACTTTGGAACTGCAGAGGCCCAGTCCGAGTGTCCCTTGAACATCACCGGAACCTTTGTCCACCAGGTCAGACTGGAACTCACCTGCTCATTTTTGTGTTCTACCTCGTGAAGATCACCTGTATCATGGTGAAATCTTACCTCTAGCTTAGTGTACTGTTTGTTTAACCTTTGTAACAAAATGTGGTCGTCTTGGATCAAAACCTGTTCCCCTTCGTCCCATGTCGTGTTCTCTTTCAGGACGGGAACTACCCGTGAAACTTTGCACTTTAGAGTTCTCTTAACAATTTGAGAAACTACGTCATCCAACCTGGATGACTGGATCCATATGGGATCTCCGCCCCCACAATATGTTCCCCTTGGAAACTCCCCCTTATCGGAACAATTATGAGAATATACCTTGAATGTATCATTAGAACTTATGTTAAAAAACCAAACCTTTCCTTCCGCCACCGGAACTATCGGTTGGGCTTCAGGAGGGATCTTTTGAATGGTAGCCTCGCATTCTGCGTTCTTGAGCCTGCAGGCTTCTTCACTAAATTTGACTTGCCCCGGCCAACGCAGGTACTTCTGCAAGAATTGCCCGCATGAGGACAACTCTACTTGTTTCACCTCCCCGTCTAGCACCAAAAAAGGTTGACCTCTCAGGTCCTGGTGTAAGACCTGGGTTGAGGTGGGAACTAAGGAAGTGGCGGTGCCTAAAGGAATGTTGCACCGTTTCTATTTGTTCACCCAAACATCTCGAAGCTGCCATGCAAAAGATCCTTCTCCAGAAAAGTTACTATACCTCCCCTTGTCCAATCTCAGTTGCACCGGATCTTTTTGCCTCTCCCTGACAAAATATGCCCCCAACTGTCCTGATTGGACCTCTTCCCTCCTTATGTCCTAAGGCACAATATGTACCTGAGGTCGGGAAGACTGTACTCTCTGCACTCTTTCAATTAAGAGTACCTCCTCACTTACCCAACTAGCCTGAGGATAAGCTGCTGCATATGGACTGTGTAATATCGTCCCCTGTTGTGAGTGACCCGTGTAGTGTGGATGGGGTTCCCTGTGTTGGCTTTCCCTCCCCCGGGATCGCTCTCCCCACCCTCTTTGTCACCTGGAAATGTGGCTTGATCTCGATTTTTACTTCTTGTTTCGAGAACCACCCACCCTCGGCTTTCCAGCCTTTACGTGTGTATAGTTGTTTCAGAGGCACTCTCTGTTGGTAGCTCCAGAGTGTGATGTTGTCCCCTGCGTCTCTCTGGTATGAGAATTGACGCCTCCTGCTCGTTCCTCTCCAATCTGGAACCATCTCACTCTGCATAACCAAGACAAGGTACCCCTGAATCACACACTCCACCTCTTGCATGTACCCATTGTACTGCAATGTACCCTTTAACAAACCTTTGGATCGGTGCATCGATTCTGGGAGTGTGGTATTAAATAGCAGATTTACACTGCCATTCAATTCCCACTGCCCGCACACCTGACCCTTCAGACCTTTCACCCACCTTGTGCCATGAAATTTGTTTTCTCCTGGCACAAGTGCTCTTTTCCTCCGTCCCTGCATGGTCCATCTGTGCCAAGCGGAGGGAGGTGTGAAAGGATCAGTACCTTTGTCACCCAACATTAACATGCTTGGGCCTTGCATTCTCATTAACCCCTTATTATACATGAGAATGTCCTCTCTTCGTTCTCCTAGGACGGAATGGCAACCTAGGATCACCATCAGCACGGTACTCTTCATTATAAAAGCACCACCTTGGGAAAGAAAAACATTAGCAATTTGCACTATGCTTTGCTCAGACAGTTTTTTTAGACGTTTTCCGATCTCAGGAACCTCGGTTTTTAGTCTCTTCCCAATTTCAGGAATCTCGTGTTTTAGTCTCTTTCCAATTTCAGGAATCTCGTGTTTCTCCAAACTTAGATTGGCATCTGGAACCTTTCGCTTATCCGACTGACATCTCCATCCTTGCTGCCAGCACTGCAGCTGTCTCCATTCCATATTGCCAAACACCTGAAATCGAAATACAAACAAATCAATTCTTATTAATGATTTGGGATTCGCCCTGCGGCTTGTACTCTTTACACTTTAAATTGATCAATATATACCGTAATTGATCTCGTTGCTTTATGGTTCTCATGAACTCTGTTTACTCTTTTTGGTAGATTGGAGTTAAACCTCACCCCCCTACCTCAGTACTATCCTCAGTACTTACCTGTTTAAAATATGCTCCCGCGGACTTCACCTTTGGAAGCTCTCACCTCATTGCAGCTCACTCCACATCCCCCCTTATCTGTCCATGCGCGGCCGTCGCATGCACAGATTACGGATGCCACACCTGTTGCTGCTTTGCAGGTGAGCCTGCAATGCTCTTACTCATTACCGCATTTACTTATCTAGAACTTTATCGCGATACCAGCTCTGCTAGAAGTTCTGTGTGTTGTACCCTCTGATCAATGTTTGCCGTGCCACCACCTAAACTACCAAAAAAAACTGGCTGCCTCCCTGTAGGAAGGAGCACTTTGCACTTAAACTACACAGGGTGCAGGGCTAAGCATACCAGCGTCACATGCCTGTATGCAGATCCCTGAATGCCCACTTGGTAGGTAGCCACATGGCAAACACCGTACTGATACACTGTCACTCTGTAAACGGCAATTCTATCATCTGTATAATTGCCCCATGAACTGCTGTCAGTCCTTGTTCTTTGTGCTACAATTGACAGGAGCTGGAAAAAAACACCTTTGACCAATCAGTGGACGAAAAAAACCGCACCAAAAAAACAGCCCCAGCCCAGCATAGACCTCTCAGTCAAGCTCTGGCCCTGTCCACGACAAAAACCGGAAAAAAACGTTACCGCTCTGCAGCCGCGGCGACGGAAACCCGGATTGATCAACTCCCTTTTTTCCACCTCCGGCACCCCCTTGATGCACTGTCCCCCCCCCCCCCATACTCTATTGGGAACTCATGCTGCACCACCCCTTAAGGTGCCCCACTTACAGGAATAATCCCGTAAGCAACTCAGTACAGACACTTTCCTGACCTGCACTGCTACGTGTGTCCCTGCACCTAGCTGGGACACTTTTCCTATCCGTGCTGCTCCTGCTAATCTTACAGTAATAGCTTGGCGCACGTATCCTGGCATTCCTTTCCATGGACTCAGGGAAAAACTCTGGGAAAATACTTCGAGACCCGAGACACACAGTAGCCTGTCTCTGTATTTCTATCCCCCTCCCTTTCAGCTGCTCTGCCCGGAGCCGCGAGCACAGCCTGACGTGACGTGGATCCCCCAGCCCCTCCTCCCCCTGCCATGACGTGTGGGGGCCATGACTCTCGGGGGCGGGCTCTCTCCACTGCCGCCATTTTGAGTCCTGGACTGCCAGCTAAGATGGCTGCTTCCATAGCAGCCTCTCATTCCTATACACATTAGGAGAGAAAAACAAAATCAAATAGAACATACATTTTTTTTATGCATAGTTACACACAGCATCTATCCACAGTGCACAAAAATCAGCCTCAGCATTCCTTCACGTCTCAGCTGTAATCCGAACTGCAATCAGACATACGGATCCCCAGAGACGTAGGAATCTTTTTTCACTCTATCACAGACATAACTAAGAACCGCCCGAGCGAGCTATACGACTCCAAACCACTGTAACTGTTTTAACTGTTAACATCCCAGCTAGAACTTCAACACAATACAGACATTGAAAAAACATGTTAGCAGCAGCACCGACTGGAAATGCGAGAAACGTGCAAAACATCTCACAAACAGAAAGACACTCGCTTTCCTCTTCTCTCCCTCTATCCCCTCTCTCCCCCCTCCACCTGCTCGACAGCCGCCCCCCCCCTATCTCTTCCGCGGGCAGCTCTCTGCTAGGCTAAAACACAGCTGGCATCACTCCCAGTCTCTGGACGGGGAGAAAGAAAAACAAAACCAACCTAGAAGAAGGAACAAAAAAAGAAAAAAAGAAAACACATAAACTCTGAAAACGGCCTCACCCCTCCCACTACACACGGGAGAGATGAAAAGCCCGCAGCCTCCATGCTGCAATTAACACAAAACACAGAACACATTATCCCCTCCTCATACCATAAAGATAATGCAACATAACAACGTAAATCTTACGTGCCTCTGCAGACTCTTCGCAATTCATCAGCATATCGCAACGGTTCTTCCACGAAACCGAATGGACCCTGGAATTTTCGACAGCGGATCGACCTCTCACAGCACGTTGCCAGCTGGCCACAGAGGCTTCCGTCGACCCATATTTAGGCTGGTGACTACAGTGCACAATGTAGTCACAGTGTAACGTCCAAGAGTTTCGCCGCTGATTTCTCGAATTGCTGCCGTGTGCTTGGCTCCCGCACACTTTTCACACCACTTATCAGTATCAGCTTGATAAGCTTTACCGTCCGCTTCCGTCTATTCCGCTTGTTTTGCTGTGGAATATCTTGAAAACTTCTTCTTCGGCCCCGGCCCCTGTCTGCCTGTTTTGCTAGGCAGGGAAGGGTTTCAGGCACCACTGTTATAAACTGTTCTTATCACCTTGCTTCGACACCATCGTCTCACAGACTGTGAGATCACTTGACTCTCCACACCGCAAACAGGATATAGACTTTCTCAGGCTTCTTCAATGTTTACGTTATTTATTCAGGAAACAGGAATACAGATAGATACATTCATCATATCCTAGCCATGCCAATCTTCATGTTGCGTGACAAGCTCGTGATTAGACTCCCTCTTGAAGTCAATCAGGTACCTTCTTCCTAACTACGTTACACTAAACTACCTATGTACAGCATACATTATATCAGATTACAGAAAGGAATAACATGCTTAGAGGTCCAAGTCGGCCTTGCGAGCTAGTGCAGAAGGAAGAAGCAGAATGCCCTCTCCATTGCTCGCACCCGGTTTAATACGGCTAGGAAAGAGTTAAATATGACATCATCTTCGCCACCCCCTAGATCAGTCTATTGGTGGACCCACTCGTGGTGTCATCATACACACCTACTTGATTAATAATCAATGAGACATTTGGCCTACATGCAGGCCTGTGGATATTTACATAACATGGCTGATGTTTACTGTTCTGGTGGTGGTACATGCCCAGGTCAGGAAGACCTGCGGCCTTGTATTAGAACAGCTTCTTGGTATGTTCTAGTTCTGCTGACAGAACTGCAGATTTTCTCTCTCTCAGAGAAAATCCCCTTAAAGGGCCGATCTGCACTCCAAGCCTTTTTGACTAACTCAGTCCAAATAACTGAGGCCTACTTAAATTATAACAATAGCGACAGAATGTGTCTCCCCGCCCCCATAGCGAGAGAATGTTTTTGCACAGAACCCGGCACCTAACTATCGCCCGATGGATCAAGTCCTAATCCCGGCCAGGGCACTTTTATGAGGCTTTATGTTGCAAAGAAAAGTACAGAGTTTTGTACAATTAGGGTGTCCATTTGTTACTCGATTTTACACCTCATTATCCAGAAGATTTTATCATAATCGAATCTGGAAGATGCAAATACCGCAACATAACCACCCAATCAATTTCCAGCTGAAACTGGGCATGATCGACTGGAAAATCTAGGCTGAAAGGGCGCGATCAGGTGTGTGGCAGTAACGGGGATCTATATGATGGTTGATCTGGTGGCAGATAGACAGGTGTATGGCACCTTTATCCAATGCAGCCAATCTGAAATCATAGTTCCTAATTATTCACCAGGGATGTCTGGCTGTCACATTGGTCACATCATCCCTGTCTAGTAAATAAGCATTTTTGTTGGGAGTAATAACATATACGATTATTTTTGTACTGACTTTGATCTAACGAGTCTTTTGTGGGGAGGTAAGTCCACAACTACCTCACCCCATTTTATGTTTTTTTTTTTTTTGTTTTTTTTTACACTTCACTGACAACCTCAGTTTCAACATAGTAAGTAAACCTACATGCACATGCCTGTCAGATTGGGTAAGTGACCCTCCTAAGCTACCGTCGCATCGCGCTGAAGCAGACACGCCCATCTATTCCTAGTACCTGGGGGTGGAGTCACGGGACTCCACCCAGACTCCAACGGGAGTTTCAATCCAGCTTTTACACCGCTACTATTGAATCCATCCTTTGCTCTGACATTATTGCCTGGCATGCAGGCGTTACCGCTAGTGACAAGTACAAACTTCAAAGAGTTATCAGTGCAGCGGAAAAGATCACCTCTAGACTTCCTCCATTCTGCTAGAATGAAAACGACCACCAGAATCTCCCAGGACCCCTCCAACCCAGGTAGCTGCTACTTTAGGCTCCTCCCATCAGGTTGACGGTACAGAACAATTCCCTCAATAACCATCAGGCACAGGAGCTCCTTCCCCCAAAGCGGTCCTCCTGCTAAACTCCAGTCCTGCTACTGGACATGCCCGATGGCAGCTCAACATTCTAGCTGCCCAGCTTAACACTCCCAGCCTGGGGCACCATAGTCCTTTGGACAGCAAATACCCAGCCACCTGCTCTGTACTACCTAGCACCTCGGAGGCTTAGCCTTAACCACCTAAGTACCAGCGGTCTCTGCCCCCTTAAGGACCAGAGACCGCTGGTACTAGTAACGCTGGAAACCCGACAAATCGCCGCACTTACCTCTGCAATTGGCGCATGTTGGGAACCTGGGCCACCCACTCTGCCGTCTCTTTGACATCAGAGTTCCTGTGAGTAGAGTTGGGCCGAACGGTTCGCCTGCGAACGGTTCCATGCGAACTTCAGTGGTTCGCGTTCGCGTCCCGCAGGCGAACCTTTGCGGAAGTTCGGTTCGCCCCATAATGCACATGGAGGGTCAACTTTGACCCTCTACATCACATCACAGTCAGCAGGCCCAGTGTAGCCAATTAGGCTACACTAGCCCCTGGAGCCCCACCCCCCCTTATATAAGGCAGGCAGCGGCGGCCATTACGGTCACTCATGTGCTGCCTGCGTTAGTGAGAGTAGGGCGAGCTGCTGCAGACTGTCTCTCAGGGAAAGATTAGTTAGGCTTAACTTGTTCCTGTCTGGCTGCATACCTGTGCTGTGAACCCACCACTGCATACCTGTGCTGTGAACCCACCACTGCATACCTGTGCTGTGAACCCACCACTGCATACCTGTGCTGTGAACCCACCACTGCATACCTGTTCAGTGAACCTGCCACTGCATACCTGTTCTGTTCAGTGGACCCGCCACTGTATACCTGTTCATTGAACCCACCACTGCATACCTGTGCTGTGAACCCACCACTGCATACCTGTTCTGTGAACCCACCACTGCATACCTGTGCTGTAAACCCACCACTGCATACCTGTTCAGTGAACCTGCCACTGCATACCTGTTCTGTTCAGTGGACCCGCCACTGTATACCTGTTCATTGAACCCACCACTGCATTCCTGTGCTGTGAACCCACCACTGCATACCTGTGCTGTGTACCCACCACTGCATACCTGTGCTGTGAACCCACCACTGCATACCTGTTCAGTGAACCCGCCACTGCATACCTGTTCTGTTCAGTGGACCCGCCACTGTATACCTGTTCAGTGAACCCGCCACTGCATACCTGTTGTGTTCAGTGAACCTGCCACTGCATACCTGTTCTGTGAACCCGCCACTGTATACCTGTTCTGTTTAGTGAACCCGCCACTGTATACCTGTTCTGTTCAGTGAACCCGCACCTGCATACCTGTTGTGTTCAGTGGACCCGCCACTGTATACCTGTTCAGTGAAAAAGCCACCAAAACCTGCACTCTCGCCATGGTGCGCACCAGTCCAGCACGGCCGTCACTACACAAACAGCTGTTTGCGGTGCGTTACACGGTGAGTTTGGTGTGTCAGTGTGAAGCAGTACCTTAATTACACTACCTGATTGATGTATACACATGCAAGATGTTTTAAAGCACTTTAGGCCTGTCATTTAGCATTCAATGTGATTTCTGCCCTTAAAACGCTGCTTTGCGTCAAATCCAGATTTTTCCCGGGGACTTTTGGCGTGTATCCCACTCCGCCATGCCCCCCTCCAGGTGTTAGACCCCTTGAAACATCTTTTCCATCACTTTTGTGGCCAGCATAATTATTTTTTTTTTCAAAGTTCGCATCCCCATTGAAGTCTATTGCAGTTCGCGAACTTTAACGCGAACCGAACCTTCCGCGGAAGTTCGCGAACCAGGTTCGCGAACCTAAAATCGGAGGTTCGGCCCAACTCTGCCTGTGAGCCGGTCAGGAGCCGCTTTCATTTGCTCCTGACCCTGTCTTTCAATGTAAGCCAATGGGAGCAGCTTACATTGATAGGGCCAGAAGGGCTCTGCCGTCTTAGAGACGACAGGTTTGAGCGACACGATCGGTGGGATGCGACGGAAACGGCGGATGCGCGAAATCTATGCCCTGCCAGCCAGGAGCCCACCAAAACGGCATAGATTTTAATAGGCTTGGTCCGAAAGTAGTCAATGTATGTTTGTATAGTTTTGACCATCTCGTATTTATGTTGTCAATGTTATGTACTGTATATGTCATTTGCTTATTGTCATCGTTAGGTCTGTCCTTTGGTCTAATACCATTGCCATGTGAGCCACAATGTCATTGCCCCGCTCTTAAATTAAAATGGAAAATCTCTTTACATTTCCTTTGCTTAGTAATCACCGTGCTTTACGTAACTAGCTCTGCTCTCTGGGGCAGCTCAGTCCTGGCTGCCATCTGTCTGAAGATTTCCACGTATAGAGAGCCCTGATGAGTTCTCTCCAGGGAGGGGTACCATAGCATTGATTATTACAGGGATAACAAGCTGGCAGCATAAGGGCCATGTACAATCATTTCTGAATGGCTCTGTATAACCTGGAGGAAAATAATGCTTCTTTGTTCACTCAGGGGTGTTTTTCTGCAACTCACATAATCAAATTAAGCTCGGTATAACGTGTAGTAATTCAAAATATTGTACAAAAGGTTATCATTACAGCTAGTGACATAAGCGGTCGGCTAGTGGTTAAGGGGCTTCGGAAGTACTCATGTCCCCAGGTGGAGCCGGGCGCTCCATACTGCGTGGTCATTGAGATGCTAATTAGGGTTTATGCTTATTATGCGACATGGAATTGGACCAACCAAATGACGATGACTTCATTGGGTCCAATTCCTAGCTGCATAAAATTTTGCATCATCCCTCAGACATCCGTCTCCCCAGAGGTGGAAAATATAGAAGTGTACCGGAGGCGAAAATAATGAAAAAAAACTACATGCTAACAAAAAGAAAAGCCTCCGGATCCGGCAAAGGCTTCCCACATCCACCTGGCCTCCACCGTTGCTGCGCACAGACCCCTGGGACATATCTGACGAGTTTGTTGCATTTCTGATTGCAACTGTGTTGCGCCTGTGCAAGGACGGCTGTGCCTTTGCGGTAACGAGCGGCTCTGTGCTACTCAGGGCTGGCCCTACCATGAAGCAGACTGAATCACATGATTCAGGGCGACAGACTGTAGGAGGTGACATCAGCTCTACACTCAGCTGATCTTTTTCAGTCCCATACCCCCCCACAGACAGTTGGGTTATGTCTGCACCTTCCGATACTGCACGGCTCTGCATCAGAGATGGATTAGAATGTAATGGGGTCCTAGGCAAGGCAGTAGAGTGCCCCCCCCCCTCAAGCAACTACTTAGACTGCCTGGTGGATGATCCTGCACTGTCCTGCGTATGGGGGGGGGGGGTACATCTAGCTATCCATTCTTGGGGGAAGGGTGAAACAGGGAACATCTGGCTACCCATACGGGGGGGGGGGGGAAGACTTACCTAAGACTGGGGGGCTGGTCAGTGGGCCCCCAAGTTACTTTTGCCCTAGAGACCCAATGGACCTAGAACCATCCCTGGAAACTGTAATGTCACCCTCATAACTGGAGCTATCCGCAGGTTTCAGTCGTGGATTTGATTTCACAAGTCGTGTTGCCCCGTTTGTGTCTCAGACACCAGTAAGTGCTGTACAGACCCCCGTCTGTCTCTCGCCGACCACTTGCAGAAGTAGATGTGATTGTTTCCAGCCTCGGATGTTAGGAATGCTCTGCAGTCATTATTAGGAGGGAATCGGAACAGACAGCCTGGCTTATGGACAGAGGCAGGTGGTTTATGGCTCTGGTAAATTGGCTGGCGCCGCCGCTGTCTGAGCGCCTCTCTCCATGCCCCGCTCTGCGTGCCGGAGTCTGCACGGTGCATTTCAAGTGCTAAAGCCCAGTGGGTCTGCTTCCATCGCTGCCAGCATGCTGCTGGTAAATTATGCAGAAAGCCAGCAGTATAGGCAACTGATTAATAGAAATAACTGGGCTGTGATGCTGATTTATCTTCTGCATGCTGACTATACTGTATGTTACAGCTAAAACTATTTGGACTGGTTAACTCTGTGCTGCAGAAGATGCCAGTGCTATATAAATGCATAATAATAATATGGTAGGACATTACACTATGACTATGGTAGGATTAGATTGTGAGCTCCTCTGAGGACAGTCAGTGACATGACTATGTACTCTGTAATGTGCTGCAGAAGCCGTCAGTGCTATATACATACATAATAATAATAATATGGTAGGACATTTGACTATGGTAGGGATTAGAGTGTGAGCTCCTCTGAGGACAGTCAGTGACATGACTATGTACTCTAGAAACTGCTATATAAATACAAAAGTAATAAATACTAATGAAATGCAGTGGCAGTTTATCCTCTTAGAGGGTGCATTGTCCTGTGCAATATGTAGCAGAAAGCAACAGTGAGAAGCAAGGACGTAACTACAGGGGAGCAGCACCTGCGACTGCAGAGGGGCCCAGAGGTGTGTAAGGGGGCCACAACGACTAACCTCCCCTCCCTCTGATACTCCAGATCAGGTGGTTTTGTGGCTACACTTGTTATGGGTAGGGAGATCCTGATGGCCACAGTTGTTCATACCTCCCAACTGTTTGAGATGAGAAAGAGGGACACTTAAGCCACGCCCTGCCACACCCCTGATCACGTCCCCGTCACACCACAAGTCACGCATACTATAAAGATTTCATAAGAAAAGTATGTTGTTTTTATAATTCAAACCACACTGGTCCATTCTATCCTGGTTCATTTTCCTTCATATTAACATTTTAAAATGAGTAATATATCAATTTAAAGGATGGGAATAAAGTTTAGAGTCAATGATTTATACTGACCTGCAATAACTAAGGGGGGCATGATTCATACCCTGGTAAGAAGTTAAAGGAACCATTATGACAGTATTGCTGCGTCCTATTATATCTCCTCCCCTGCCGGTTACTTCCTGTTGTCACATCTGACAGTCTAGCAGTGTGTTCCTGAAAGAATTGTGCAGTATTCTGACGAGAGCTCTTCTTATTTGGACAATTATGTTTTCACTATTAAGAATACGATGCTATTTTTCTTGTCTGTGGTTATTAGTGATGAGATGTACGGGGAATGATATGACACAGCTCTGAATAACGAAGGTCTGGATTTGTAAAGAAGAGTGCCGGGCGATGCGAATGAGCTTCGTGTAGGAGTGTTTCTGCCTTTTGCACATGATGGCTGGCAGGCACTGTTTCCATAAAACAAGTGAATAATTATGTGCTTTATTGTTTAATGCAATAAAGGAACAGGCGTGGTTAAAGAGGACCTGTAGTGAAAATAACAAAGTATAATCTCGTTCTAGTAAACTCCAAGGGACCGGCAGAAGTGGTTTACTAAATCAAAAGTTTACTGAAATGGGCCTAGAAATGGCCCAGCATGCCCTGGTGCATTGTCTGCTGTACAGGAGCAGCTCTGTCCTCCCATTGGAGGTACAGTACAAGCACTTGTCCTAGAAATGGCCCAGCATGCCCTGGTGCATTATCTACTGCACAGGAGCAGCTCTGTCCTCCCATTGGAGGTACAGTACAAGCACTTGTCCTAGAAATGGCCCAGCATGCCCTGGTGCATTCTCTGCTGCACAGGAGCAGCTCTGTCCTCCCATTGGAGGTACAGTACAAGCGCTTGTCCTAGAAATATCCCAGCATGCCCTGGTACATTCTCTGTTGCACAGGAGCAGCTCTGTCCTCCCATTGGAGGTACAGTACAAGCACTTGCCCTAGAAATATCCCAGCATGCCCTGGTACATTCTCTGCTGCTCAGGACAGGAGCAGCTCTGCCCTCCCATTGGAGGTACAGTACAAGTACTTGCCCTAGAAATATCCCAGCATGCCCTGGTACATTCTCTGCTGCACAGGAGCAGCTCTGTCCTCCCATTGGAGGTACAGTACAAGCACTTGTCCTAGAAATATCCCAGCATGCCCTGGTACATTCTCTGCTGCACAGGAGCAGCTCTGTCCTCCCATTGGAGGTACAGTACAAGCACCTGTCCTAGAAATATCCCAGCATGCCCTGGTACATTCTCTGCTGCACATGAGCAGCTCTGTCCTCCCATTGGAGGTACAGTACAAGCACGTGTCCTAGAAATATCCCAGCATGCCCTGGTACATTCTCTGCTGCACAGGAGCAGCTCTGTCCTCCCATTGGAGGTACAGTACAAGCACTTGTCCTAGAAATGGCCCAGCATGCCCTGGCACACTCTCTGCTGCACAGGAGCAGCTCTGTCCTCCCATTGGAGGTACAGTACAAGCACTTGTCCTAGAAATGGCCCAGCATGCCCTGGTACATTCTCTGCTGCACAGGGTCAGCTCTGTCCTCCCATTGGAGGTACAGTACAAGCACTTGTCCTAGAAATGGCACAAGCACTTGTCCTAGAAATATCCCAGCATGCCCTGGTACATTCCCTGCTGCACAGGAGCAGCTCTGTCCTCCCATTGGAGGTACAGTACAAGCACTTGTCCTAGAAATGGCCCAGCATGCCCTGGTACATTCTCTGCTGCACAGGAGCAGCCCTGTCCTCCCATTGGAGGTACAGTACAAGCACTTGTCCTAGAAATATCCCAGCATGCCCTGGTACATTCTCTGCTGCACAGGGTCAGCTCTGTCCTCCCATTGGAGGTACAGTACAAGCATTTGTCCTAGAAATGGCCCAGCATGCCCTGGTGCATTCTCTGCTGCACAGGAGCAGCTCTGTCCTCCCATTGGAGGTACAGTACAAGCACTTGTCCTAGAAATGTCCCAGCATGCCCTGGTACATTCTCTGCTGCACAGGAGCAGCTCTGTCCTCCCATTGGAGGTACAGTACAAGCACTTGTCCTAGAAATATCCCAGCATGCCCTGGTACATTCTCTGCTGCACAGGAGCAGCTCTGTCCTCCCATTGTCCCATGTGTCATCTGGATTCTTATCTTCCGGACTGCACAGGTCAGTTAGGTTTTCCATCATCTGTCACGTACCCCTCCGTGTCTGCTCTTATTTCCACCTGACTTCGGGCTCCCTGCACAATTAGGCCCCGTTCACATCTAAAATCACAAAATTGCGGCAGTGATTTTCCCGCGATTAACGCGAAAAAATCACTGGACACTGTGGCGGTTTTGGAGCGATCGCGATTAGCGTGCTATGCATGCTAATCGCGATCGCTAAACGCTAATCACGAATCGCTGGCAAACTGCTGCATGTAACACGTTTGCGGTTAATGCTAACCGCAAATGCGGCAGTGAGAACACTGCCATGTGTTACATGCTGCAGCGGTTTTTACAAAACCGCTAGCAGTTTGCCTTGAGCGGGAATCGTGCGATTCCCACTCCAGTGAGAACGAGCACTTAGAGAGAGATATACAGCCCTGCTCGCCCAGTCGCCTCTCCTTTACTAACTTCCCCTCACTCGCTGCAAAGTCCTGCAGATCATCAGCAGCCTACTTAGCCTGCCCACAAATCCGGCCCTGACTTCAGCCAGTCGGTGCGCGCGGCCTGGCATACGCAGTAAGCCCCGAAGTTACCGGGAGTCATATCGGAGGATCTAGGAGACTGAGGATGGCGCAGAGGAAGCGATCAGACCAAAGGGGGCCGGAGGAAACCCCAGGTATGTATGTATTCTTTGGTTTATGTAATTTCAGGTTTACTTTAACTACTTCATCCTTCAGTTATTTTCACTTTATGCATCCGAGCAATGTTCACCTCCCATTCATTAGCCTATAACTTTATTACTACTTATCACAATAAACTGATCTATATCTTGTTTTTTCTGCCACCAATTAGGCTTTCTTTGGGTGGTACATTTTGCTAAGAGCCACTTTACTGTAAATGCATTTTAACAGGAAGAATAAGAAAAAAACTGAAAAAAATCATTATTTCTCAGATTTCAGCCATTATAGTTTTAAAATAATACATGCCTCCATAATTAAAACTCACGTATTGTATTTGCCCATCTGTCCCGGTTATTACACCATTTAAATTATGTCCCTATCACAATGTATGGCGACAATATTTTATTTGGAAATAAAGGCGCATTTTTTCCGTTTTGCATCCATCACTATTTACAAGTTTAAAATTAAAAAAAAAAATATAGAAATATTTCATCTTTACATTGATATTTAAAAAATTTAGACCCTTAGGTAAATATTTACATTTTTTTTTATTTACATGATTTTTTTTTATAATAAACATTTTATTTGGGTATTTTTGGGAGGGTGGGATGTAAACAGTAATTTTTTTTCCTGTATATATGTGTTGATTTTTATTTTTTTTTACATTTTGTTGTAGTTTTACTTTTTGGCCACAAGATGGCAGTCATGAGTTTGTTTACATGACGTCACTCTAAGCGTAACACGTACGCTTAGAGGGACGCATGGGGACGCTAGAGCCAGAAAAAGCGAAGCTTCCGAGAGAAGCTGTCGCTTTTTCTGCGGGGGAGAGGAATCAGTGATCGGAACCGCGGGTCGGGAGCGAGCGCACGCTCACATGGCCTCCTGGACGTAGCTAGTACGTCCAGGAGGCGAAAGTAGTTAAAGAGAACCCAAGGTGGGTCTTCGGGGGGTAGATGGGACACAGAGGCATGTTCTCTGCCTAATGACATGCCCCTGTGTCCCCCAACCGTTCCGCCCCCCCAACCGCTGCGTTATAGCTTCCCAAGTTTAGCGACAAGAGGAAAACACAGGGGAGAGGGATTCCCTGTACAAAACACCCGCCAGGGGTGTTCCTGCAGGGTTTCCTGAGCTGCCATTGGGCAGCTCTCTCTCCCTGGCCGTGCCTCTTGCCACTCCCCCGCCTCCCTGCATGCTGTCAGAAACACACAGTCTCTAAGTGCAGCCTCGTGACCCAGAGGTCACGAAAGTGAAAGTGGGCCATTGCGGCTCACGGGAGCAGCGGTTTTTGCAGCTACCTGATCCGCTCAGCCCTGCGGATCAGGTAGCCTACTTTTTTTTTTTTTCTAGGCCACCTCAGGCTCTCAAAACCAAACATGTCATATACATTTTCTCCTAAAAAGTTTTGACGTCACCCGGTTTTTAATTTTAACTTAGCCCACCCTCTTCGACTATGTGTGCATCAACTTCCGGTGCCTAGCCCTGCCTCTTTGCAGATACCAGTGCTTAGCCCCACCCCTTGCAGACGAGTGCTGTAACACTGTGGCACTCTGTATCTCCAATTCAAGAGACTGCCATGACACCCATCTGCAAGGGGGAGGGGATAAGCACTGGTGACTGCAAGGGGGCGTGGCTAAGCAACCAAAGTTGGTGCACATGTGATCTCGGAGGGTGAGTTAGGGAAAGAAAAAACACAGCTGAAGTCATTGTAAGTTAATAAAAGTAAACAATATGACATATTTGTTTTTGACTTTTCAGTCTCTTTAAAGGTGACCATTAATGGTACAATCTCCAAAATGATCAATCGGATTGGGTACTGTTAAGCGTCAGAACAATAATTGAACTCTGTCGGATTGCATATTATTATTATTATTGATTTTTAAAGCGCCAACATACTCCGTCAGAAAAATTAACATGGGGTACATCATAATACAGATAATGGTATACACCAAATATGGACACTTGTACAAAAAAGAGGATTGGTAATTACAGTGACAAATGTAACATGATGAATAAAATGTATAACCGATTGCAGGATACAAAATCAATAGTTGCGATCACCACCGATCCGCTCTACCCACCGCGAAAGAGGCCCCCTCCCCGCAGAACCTTCTGCGCAGCCTGGCCAATCACCGCCACGCTGCGCTATGGGGTGGATCAGGACTCCCCCTGACGTCATTCCGATCGTCGGCATGGCGACGGGGAAGCCCATACAGGAAATCCCGTTCAGAACGGGATTTCCTGTTGGGTATGATCGCCGGCGGCGATCGGAGGGGTGGGTGGGATAGCGAAGGGAGGGGGGAAGCATGTAGCTAGCGCAACGCTAGCTACATGTAAAAAAAACCCCCAAAAATTGCTGAAAAAACCCTCCCACGGCCGTGCGCCACAATTAATCAAAACGCCAGGGAGGTTAATGTACTATTATAATATGTCCTCTGCTCTTTTATGTTCCTGTGTTGAAGGTTTGCTGCTCGGTACTGCCAACAACAATTCCTTTGTACGATTTTGTACTTGGCGAATAAAATCTGGACCCTGAGTAGTGGGTCAAGTTTAAAATTGTTACATACCTGGGGCTTCCTCCAGCCCGCCGTAGGCTGTGAGGTTCCCCAGTGTGCTCCTGGCTTCCTTCTGGGTCCCGCTGGTAGCTCTGCTTCCTGAACAGAGACGTTACGCATCATCATGACGGCCAGCATGACAGTCCTGCGCATGCACGGTTTTCTAACTCTGAACCGCACATGCGCAGGACTGTCACGCCAGCCACCTTGATGGCAATTATAGATGAAGCCGGCACTATCCTTTAATCTCAATGCTCTTTTATTAATAAGATGACATTACAGCAGTATAAAAGCGACGTTTCAAGGCTTTCCGTCTCTTTCTCAAGCTGAAGCTGTATGTCATTGTCAAATGTTAGTTAAACAATCACAACATATGACTTGTTTATATAGTACACATGGTTACGAGATAGCCAATAATATTCACATATTTAAACTCTCCAATCATAATAGCCCTATATCTAGCGGACCTGATGGGAAACTACTAGGCTACTCAAAACATTGGCCCATTCAAATAGAATCCCTCCCACCTTCAATACACCCAGCCACCTTGATGACACGTAGCGACCGGCGTGATGACATGGAGCGTCACAGTTCAGGAAGCATTGTGACGACAGAATGTCGCCGGTAACAGAGCCGCTAGCGGGACACGGAAAGGAGCCAGGAGGACGCCAGGGGGACCTCGCGGCCTACGGTGGGTTGGAGGAAGCCCCAGGTAAGTACCAATTTTAAATTTAACCCACTGTTCAGGCTCCTTCTAAATATTCATCTGACAGCAGTTAGTATGTTGAGTCGTTGTTATTATAGTAGAATGTCTGAAATGTCATTCGAGAAGTTGCATTTAAAATGGTGCAATAGACAGCCAGGGACCCTCGTTATAATTAGCTTCGTCACCAAAATTTTTGATTTGTCAATTCAACTGTTTGATTTGAAACTAAATAGCCAGTTGGTGTGTGTTGTGAGCTCTGGGAAGAAAGTTGAACTCTATGATTAGTTCCCTTCCCTGTACGCAACACAAGAGGGCGCCAGCGCAGCACCAGTGATCAGTCTGCAGGGACAGCTGGGCAGACAGCAAATTCTGTGTGTTTATGTAGAATTGGAGAACAGAAAATGAGAAACAAAAGCTGAGTGAAGTCTGGCTAGACTGGAAATGCTGCAGATATTTTGGTTATGTGCTTGCAATGAAATGACTTGTAAACACAAGAGAGGAAGTTGCTTTATAGAGAAGAAATACTCAAAATACTTGGGACACTCATTTGGGACGCGTTGAAATTTCTGCATTTCTGATCGGATAAAGGATTTCTGTAGAAATACCGCATTACAGGAACTTGGTCATTTTAGCCCAATCACAGAATTAAAGAGACACTGAAGCGAAAAAAAAATTATGATATTATGATTTGTATGTGTAGTACAGCTAAGAAATAAAACATTAAGATCAGATACATCAGTCTAACTGTTTCCAGTACAGGAAGAGTTGAGAAACTCCAGTTGTTATCTCTATGCAAACAAGCCATTAAAGAGAATCTGTATTGTTAAAATCACACAAAAGTAAACATACCAGTGCGTTAGGGGACATCTCCTATTACCCTCTGTCACAATTTCGCCGCTCCCCGCCGCATTAAAAGTGGTTAAAAAGAGTTTTTAAAAGTTTGTTTATAAACAAACAAAATGGCCACCAAAACAGGAAGTAGGTTGATGTACAGTATGTCCACACATAGAAAATACATCCATACACAAGCAGGCTGTATACAGCCTTCCTTTTGAATCTCAATAGATCATTTGTGTGTTTCTTTCCCCCTGCATCTCTCATGCACTGAAGTTTCAGGCTGCTCTTTTCTTCCTGCAAACAGCTTTGCCCTTGTCTGTAATTCCTCACTATGTGAAAGCCCAGCCAGCTCAGAGGACGATTTATCCAGCTTGTAAAAGATAAGAGGAGAGAAGCTGCTCTAATCTAAATAATACACAGGCAGTGTGCATAGAGGGGTCTGGAGGGCGGAGTTCATAGCAGAACCACAACACTGAAGAACTTGGCAGCCTTCCAGACACAGGCTGACAAGTCTGACAAGAGAGAGATAAGTTGATTTATTACAGAGACTGTGATAGTACAAAGTGCTGCAGTTAGCCAGAACACATTAGAATAGCTTTTGGAACTTGTAGGATGATAAAAAACAGGATGCAATTTTTGTTACGGAGTCTCTTTAAGCTCTCCGACTCCGACTAAGTTAGTCGTGGAGAGGGCTGTTATCTGACTTTTATTATCTCAACTATAAGTAAACTGTTTACTTTTTCTCTGCTAGAGGAGAGGTCATTACTTCACAGACTGCTCTGAAAGAATCATTTTGAATGCTGAGTGTTGTGTAATCTGCACATATTATAGAATAATGCAATGTTAGAAAAAACACTATATACCTGAAAATAAAAGTATGAGAATATTTTCTTTGCTGCTAATCTTCTAGAAATTATTCATAGTACACAACCAATTCATTATATCATATATTTTTTTTGCTTCAGTGCCTCTTTAAACAGAAGTATCTGGCCAATCAGAGAATGCAAAAAATTACCCCCCAAAAAAGTCTCATTGGAAATCAGAAATCCATGTAGACAAGACAAATAACATTTATATCGCACTTTTCTCCTGGCGGACTCAAAGCGCCTCCACTAGGAGGCGCTCTATAGGCAGTAGCAGTGTTAGGCCAGAGCTGCAGCCACTAGAGGGCGCTCTATAGGCAGTAGCAGTGTTAGGCCAGAGCTGCAGCCACTAGAGGGCGCTCTATAGGCAGTAGCAGTGTTAGGCCAGAGCTGCAGCCACTAGAGGGCGCTCTATAGGCAGTAGCAGTGTTAGGCCAGAGCTGCAGCCACTAGAGGGCGCTCTATAGGCAGTAGCAGTGTTAGGCCAGAGCTGCAGCCACTAGGACGCGCTCTATAGCTAGTAGCAGTGTTAGGAAGACTTGCCTAAGGTCTCCTGCTGAATAGGTGCTGGCTTACTGAAAAGGCAGAGCTGAGATTCGAACCCTGGTCTCCCATATCAGAGGCAGAGTCCTTAACCATTACACCATCCAGCCACTTGTAATCGGCATTGGCGCTGAATTGGTGAGCTGTGTGCACCTGCCCTGTGTGACCCTGTTCCATCAACAAGCCCTTGTCAATAAAGTGGGGTGGGGGGATGGGGGGTGTCCCGGCAAAGGAACAGAGAGGTGGAGGGGGGTGTGGGAAGCCTCCCTCTACTGAGATAAGCAGTGTTGCTCGGATACAATCCATGCACTCACAAGCATTTTTTCACTATCCGACATCGTGATCCGAATCCGTGATTAGGAATCGATCACGGAAGTCAATCATGATTTCAGCCGTTATACCAAGTATTCGGCCCGTGATTACGGCACAAATATCCGTGTTTGTCATCTGAAAACATACCGACTTTAGCGGTTAATAACAAAGCCCCCTTATATGGTAGAAATTCCAAATTTGCCAGATATGTTAAGAAGAACAGTGGGAAAAAGAGGAAAAAACATATTTTTTTTTTCAAAAAGACCTTATAGTTTTTGAGAGAATCGATTTTAAAGTTTCAAAGGAAAAAAGTATACATGTAAAGGCGGTAATAGCGGTAAAGGACAGTATTTATTAAATGTATTTACCGCATTTACATGTATACTTTTTTTCCTTTGAAACTTTAAAATCGATTTTCTCAAAAAGTATAAGGTCTTTTTGAAATGTTTTTTCCTCTTATTCCCACTATTCTTCTTAACATATCTGGCAAATTTGGTGTTTCAACCATGTAAGGGGCCTTTGCTATTAATCGTTAAAGTCGGCGGGTTTTGGCGGCCACTGATCACCTTTATAATCTATGCAATATTGGTGATTGTAGCAAGTATGGGGACTTTGCTATTAACGTTAGTCATATCTGTGATCACAGATTCTACATGTAATCACGGCTAAAATCCGAGTCAAATCCGGAGCTCCGATTCAAATCCGGATCACGATTATGGTGTATCCAGATCAGGGACGGATCTGGGGGGGGGGGGGGGGCAAGCGGGTATCTTGCCCCAGGCGCAGTTTGTTGAATTCTTAAAAATGCAGCAAAATGAATGGCAGTTTAGGCGCTAAAACCTGACCTTGCCCCAGGCGCAACTTGGTCTTGATCCGTTCCTGATCCGGATTTCGATTCTGCTGTGGCCGGATTTACTTGAATTCCTGATTGGGGGTATCGGAGCATCACTAGAGGTAAGTATCTAAATTGGGCACCATTTTTTCCTACATGTACACTTTCAAGGGAACCTGAAGCAAGGGGTAAATGGAGGCTGCCATATTTACTTCCTTTTAAACACTAACGGTTGCTTGGCAGTCCTGCTGATCACTCAGTAGTGTCTGAATCATACACCTGAAACAAGCATGTGGCTAATCTTGTCCGAAACTATTAATCTGCATGCTTGTTCAGGTTTATGGCTAAAAGTATTAGAGGCAGAGGATCAGCAGGACAGCCGGGCTGTAATGCTTGGGGGTTATACTTTGACCACCCAGAGCAACAAGGCTGATAGCTGAATAATAGGGGCTACACAGGCTACCCAGACCAACTGCAGCCCTGGGCTTCCGATATCGCTACAAATAAAACACAATGGCAGCGCAGTGCGATGTGCGCTGCCTTAGTTCGCACTATGCTGCCTTAGCGATAGCAAGCATAGCCCCCAACTGTCCCTTTTTCGGAGGAACAGTCCCTTTTTGGAAGCCCTGTCCCTCTGTCCCTTTTTCCCTCTCATTTGTCCCTCTTTCAGGACTTTGTCCCTCTTTCTATATAAATAAATATATTTCTATACTAAAAATGTGTTCGACTCTAAACTTTATTCACATCCTTTAAATTGATATATTACTAATTTTAAAATGTTACTATGAAGGAAAATGAACCAGGACAGAAAGGACCAGTGTGGTTTGAATGATAAAACAACATATTTTTCTCATGAAATTTTTATGGTATGCGTGACTAGGGACGAGGTGGGGCGTGGCCAGGGGTGTGGCAGGGGCGTGGCTTAAGTGTCCCTTTTTCTCAGCTCAAAAAGTTGGGAGGTATGAGCAAGTATTCAGACAGGTACAAGACAGGACTATAGATTGGAGCGTAATTAGTAGCAACCGAGGCTCACAGTCACGTCCACAGAAGCAGAGCAAGCTGGCTAATAACAGTCACCAGCAAACATCCACACAGGCAAGACTACAGGATAGAACGTAACTAATAGCAACCGCAGCCTATAGTTATGTTCCCGGACACTAGAGTAGCAGGAATACTCTAGTCACCAACGTGGTGATGGCAGAATCCAAGCTATCTGGATAATGGACTTCACTGACCCACCACGGATGCAGCGAACGTCCATCAAACATGGAACTAGGCAATACACAATAATACAGAAAAATAACAAACGGCTCAACTAACGGATAAATATATATTAGCAAGTCTGCACATATATTTATCAAGAAACTAGCTAAAGCACAAGTAATAAGGTCGCATTGAACTACAATAACAGAACTATACAGAGTAACAAGGTGCCCAGCAGACCAGCGTACTGACCGCTATGAAGGGCAGGGTCTAAAATAGGAGGCAGACTTTTAAACCGGCATCAGCCAATGGATGCAAGTATGCAAATTTCCAAACAGCTGAATGGTAATCACTCAACCCCGAGCTGGCTTGATTACCATTTGCTAGCTGGCTGTGAATACAAAGGACTTTCATAAGCAATACATGCAGTATTATGTAACAACATGCATGCAGGAAATCCAGGGCTATCCGGCCGCAGCTCAGCTGCAGCAAGCAATTGGTGGAATGATGACAGCATCCTGAGCTGCCCAGAACCGCAGAGCGATTGCAAATGACAATGAGACTTAGGCCCCGTTCACACTTGCGGTTGTCTGCCAAACGGACCGGATGACCTGACCGGATCCGGACCGGATCCGGATCGGAACCGTACGGTTCTGATCCGGATCCGATCCGGATCCGGTCAGGTTGCATCAGGTGTTCATCAGGATGCGATCCGGATCCGTTTGGCAAAAGTTACGTAAAAAACAAAAAAAATGTTGGGGTCTGGGAGGTCAGCAGAAGGGGGACCTGTGGAATCAGGCTCTCCGCTGTTTAGCACTAACCTCCACCTCCAACATGCTGCCAACATCTCCAGCTCGTGCTGCTCCACTCCAAAATGCTTGCCCATGTGTCCCCGATCCAATATCGCCGCAACAATCCTCATAGGAAGTGGGGTAGAACATCCGGATTTTTAGCCAGTGTGTTGTGCGCTATCCGGTTCTCATTGATTTGTATTGGCCGGATGGTGCAGTCCGGCTCCGCCCCGGATACGGCTGCCGGAGGAGCCGGACCAAAAAATAGCGCATGTTGGAACGGACGCCGGATCCGGTCCGGCTCCGGTCCGGACGAAACGGACGCATGTGAACGGTGGCATAGACTTACATTGCTATGCCGTGCGTCCGTTTCGTCCGTTCCGCATGCGGTGCGGCTCCGGCACGGCGATTCCGGATAGCCACCGCTAATGTGAACCGGGCCTTATTGTGAATGCACAACCGAATGCAAGCAGATAAGCCAGAACTGTCCGTTTTCAGCTCCACTGCATTGGACAGAATACGCTACAGGAGGGATCCTTACACGGCAATGTGCATTGTTTAAAATTAAATAGGTCTGCCTTCATATACCTCTCGCTTCAGGTTCCTTTAAAGGGAAACTGAAGTAAGAGGTATACAGAGGCTGCCATATTTATTTCCTTTTAATCAATACCAGTTGCCTGGCAGCCCTGCTGGTCTATTTCTCTGCAGTAGTATCTGAATAACACCAGAAACAAGCATGCAGCTAGTCTTGTCAGATCTGACTTAAAAGTCTGAAACACCTGATCTGCTGCATGCTTGTTCAGGGGCTATGGCTAATAGTATTAGAGGCAGAGGATCCGTAGGGCTGCCAGGCAACTGGTATTGCTTAAAAGGAAATAAACATGGCAGCCTCCATATACCTCTCTCTTCAGTTCCCCTTTAAAGGTACCCATGTACTCTGTGACACATGACTATGTACTTTGTAAAGTGCTGAGGACAGTCAGTGACATGTCTATATACTCTGTAAAGTGCTGCAGAAGATGTCAGTGCTATATAAATACATGATAATACTATTGTAGGACATTAGACTATGACTATGGTAGGATTAGATTGTGAGCTCCTCTGAGGACAGTCAGTGACGTGACTATGTACTCTGTAAAGTGCTGCAGAAGAGGTCAGTGCTACTGTAGATACATAATAATAATATGGTAGGACATTAGACTATGACTATGGTAGGATTAGAGTGTGAGGACAGTCAGTGACTTGACTATGTACTCTGTAAATTGCGACAGAAGATGTCAGTGTTATATAAATAAATACTAATAATATGGTAGGACATTAGACTATGACTATCAGGGTTGCTCGGGTAGTACCCGGATCCGGGTACCCAGATATCTGGATCCGATTCGGGTACCCGGATCCAACCTTGCGGATACCCGAGTGAATTCGGGTATCTGACCAGATTACCCGCGGGTACCCGACCTATTCGGGTATCTGGCTAGAAAAACCAGAGGTGCCCTTTAAATAGCTTTAAAAAGGGTTTTTAGGGTAAATGATGCATGTAGCATCATGTTTTTTTAAAGGGAAACACTAATTTATTATTTGGTGGACATAAAATGAAAAAAAAAAATAAAAAAACTGTCAATTAACATCAGGACTAGGTTCCAGACAGTGGTTGTGCAGCCCACATTGTGTCCAAAGTCCAATCACACAACTGGGACATGACAGTTTTCAGCCCAGACACCTCCATAAAATGACACAGCAATTGTGTTTTGGGTTGAATATAGGTGGTGGTATCAGCAGCAGTGGCCTGTGGCACCATGGCGGTGGGAGCCAGCACCAGCTTGCTTCAGCCTCTTGAATGCCTCATGCTCAACAACATGTTTTTTTGGCCAGATGGGTGATGAAGCTGGAGGTGCCATACTTGTAGGGGTCACAACCTCTGCTCATCTGTAGTTTGCACACATTGCATATGGCAAACTTGCTGTCCAATGAGGGCAGAGTGAAAAACCGCCAGATTGGGGAGGTGAAGATTCCCTTGCGGCCTAAATGGGATGCTGTGGCGTTTCTCCCTGTGGCGGTTGGGGGTTGAGTGGTGCGGCTGGTGGTAGCGGCAGAAGGATGTGGTGGGTCCCGCATTCTACGCCCACTGTCTGCAATGCTGATCCTCCGTGCCAAACCCACCGATGCATCCTCCTCCTCAGAGTCAGAGCTGACATCCCCATCCTGTGGATGGTAGTCACGGTCCTTCATCCCACCATCAACATCATACCCCCCCCCCCCCTCCTCAAAACCCACAACATCCTCCTCAAACTCCTGGCGCCTGGAGTGAAAAGCTCGCTGACTGAGGGTAGGCTGCCCGCTGGGGTCGACACTGACATGGCAGACCTTCTGAGGGTGGCGGTAATGTTACTCCCTGTCCTCTTGCCCTTGCTGCCCCTCCCCCGGCTGCCAGTGCCAGCAGATATAGTACAACTTATACATGATGATGTCACCAGATGATGTGGGGTACTTTTACTTTAATGAAATAGGGGTTGGACTTTAAATCAAATCAGCACGGAGTGACAGACCGCAGAGTAGAGGACAGACAGTGCACACTATCTGTCTAACTGTCACACTGACAATGCTCAGCACAGCAGCACTGCAGTAATCTGTAGTAAGCTAACACAGTACTAGTCTCTCTAACAACTAACTGCAGTACTAACTAAATATATAATACAATACAATAACACAGTAATCCTATTCCCTGGCCTAACCTATACTGGCCTGCACAGCACACACAGACACAGACAGGACCTAACTGAGTGAATGAAATCAAACAATTACACTAGCTAGCTAAAGAAAACAATAGAACAATAGTGTAGTGAAGGTGTTTAGCACTCAAAGCTTTAGGTTTATCACTGTATACAGGCAGCACTTGCTTAGCCAACAGCACTGGAGCAAGTCTGTCAGTGACCATCCAGCCCTCCTTATTACACAGGCCAGGGTTCCCTTCTGTGATTGGGTGTCAGGGCTTAAGGTGCGTACACACATGCGACTATAGTCGTTTGTAACGATCGTTCCCCGATCTTTACCAACGACGATCGTTACAAAAAATGAACCACGGACTATTAAGGCAAACGACGAACGAGCCAAATCGCTACAAAAGAAAGTTCTGTCTCGGCGGATTTTAACCAACGACGATCGTTTGCAAAAGTAGTACATCGTTGGAAACGGTCGTTCGTACTAGGCTTGACATGCGCATTTCACTATTTCTCCCTGAAACTTCTCATTTTTATGCGCAGGCGCAATAGTTGCTTTACGTGATGTAACGTTCGTTCTAACGATCAGATCGTTACACACCTTTTAAAACTAACTTTACTTAGGTCGTTCTTTCATCAATTAAAAGTTCATTCGTCGTTCTCAACGAACGATCGTTGTCGCATGTGTGTACGTAGCATAAGGCTGGGAGGCCTCTGATTGGCTCAATGAGGTCAGGTGGGGCTGGCCAAAGTTCCCCTCTGTGATTGGTTGCTAGGGCTTCTGCTGGGAGTCCTCTGATTGGCTGGGAGCCCTCTGATTGGCTCAATGACATCATCTCCCTTATTACAGTACCCAGATCCGGATATCCGTCAGATATCCACGGGTACCCGCGGGTATCCAGATTATGCGGCCAGATACCCGCATACAGCTATCCAGATACTAGCCCAGGTATCTGGATCTGGATCCGACCCGGATAGCTTAAAAATGGTCGGGTACCCGGATCTGGATGAGCATCCCTGATGACTATGGTAGGATTAGATAGTGAGCTCCTCTGAGGACAGTCAGTGACATGACTATGTACTCTGTAATGTGCTGCAGAAGATGTCAGTGCTATTTACCATGTACTATAAATACTATATACTGTATAATAATAATACAATATATCCAAGTTGTCGGTATTTCTAAAGTAAATAATATCTGTTTCTTCAGAAGATTTCATCGCTCATCATACGTTGCCTGTAATGACAAATAACTACTACCTTACTACTAGGGAAAATGGGTCATACAGTTGTGCCAGTTTTGCAGTTACTGGTGCTATCTGCTATCTAAAATGAATCTGTCCTGTAGATGGCGCCCTGCATACAGCGAATCGTGCTGCTGCTATTCTGATAAGTGTATCTGGGCCAGCTCGCAGTATTTCATACAGGCTGCTGCTTGAACTGTGCCATTTGGTGGTGAAGCCGCACATGTTTCAGAAGCTTACCTTGGCCTTTGGTATTTTAAAAAGGGATTTCTTAGCGTGACCTGTGAGTGTAACGAGCTGCTTTTTTTACGATGCCGTCGCTTGTTTCTCCATCTATTAGTCTTCATAGAGACCTGAGAGAGCTGGCAGGCTGCTGGATAAAATAGGACAGCACTTTTATTTTATGGCCGCTTCATAACCTATATATTTATCATCTCACCTACTGTCTGGCTGAAGGGCTGCTACATTCTGACATTCACACTTGTTCTGTAAGGCTAAATGTAAAGATTACAGCGAGCGACCCGTCCCCAGGGCAGTTTCTAGGCTAAATTCCAGCCAGCGCCAGGGTGTAAAAATTGCGCCCCCTTTCCCCCCGCCCGGTGGACTTGGGAACCCTTACTCTTTAGGGACAGTCACACAGCCATAGGTCACAAGTAGATCTGCCTACTTACTAGTGACCAGCCGCTCATCCAGGAGGAAGCAGGACCAGGGAAACACACAGGTGAAGAGAGCCCGGAAAGCCGACATCTCCATGGGCGCCGCGCACTGACAGCCTGCAGTACCGCTACAGGACATCAGGCGTCCTCACGCGGTGGTGACATGATGATGACTTGACGTCTGACGCAGGCAGCATAGGAGGAGTCAAGGAAGGTGATTGCGCTGGTAATCTTCCATTTTGCTGCACCGCGCGTCACCAGCTCCCTAGCAGTTATGTCCTTCCACCTCCCCCCCCCCCCCCCCCCCCTTCTTCTACTTGCCGATCTGGGCCCAGCCCTGGCCGCCAGAGCCGGGACAAGGTCCTCCGGCATCCAAGGCTGAGACACCAATTGCGCCCCTCCATCCCTCCCACCCCAGCCGTCACACACTGATTGCTATTAGATAGGAGGTGCCCCAGGGCCCCCAACACCTTAATCTCCAGTTATGTGGCTTGCAGTCACTGCCATGTATCCCCTTTCCTTTTTCTCTCTGCTTCAAACACAATGGCCTCTATTCATAAAGCATTCTCGCATGTGGTAATGCTCAAAACAGCTGACTTTACCGACCATTTAGCAAAGTGTCCATTCAGACTTTACCCACCATTTAGCAAAGTGTCCAGTGGCGTAACAATAGGCCCTGCAGCCCATGCGCCCGCGGGGGGGGGGGGGGGGGGCAGGGCCCGCTCGGGGCCGTTTTGTGGGGGCTGGAGGGGTGGCAGCATGAGGGGAAAGCCTTGGCCACAGTCGGCGGGGAGAGGGGAAGTTCCCCCCCCTCTCCCTCACCTCGGGGCTCTCCTCTCTGTGCTCCCCTCCAGCTAGTTACAGTGTGTGGGCAGCGGGCGGCGGCGGGCAGATACATACCTTCTCCCGTGCGTTCCATCGCAGACTCCACGCTAGAGCGAGAAGTCTGCGATGGAACGCACGGAAGAAGGTATGTATCTGCCCGCTGCCCACACACTGTAACTAGCTGGAGGGGAGAGCCCTGAGGTGAGGGGGGGGGGGGGACTTCCCCTCTCCCCGCCGACTGTGGCCAAGGTTTTCCCCTCATGCTGCCACCCCTCCAGCCCCCCCCAAAACGGCCACGAGCGGGCCCCGGGGGGGGGGGGGCAGAGGGGGCCCGCTCTGAAATTCTGCAGGGGGGCCCGGTGGGGCCTAGTTACGCCCCTGAAAGTGTCCATTCATAAAAGCTGTTTCCGCATGAAAAGCTGACATTCCTGAGCAGTGCGGGAAATTACCGCCTTGTGCGGAGATTATCACAACACGTCACTACATGTCAATTCATAAAGATTAGAGCAGGCGGAATTGGGATGGAGAATACCGACTGTTTAGAAAAGGAGATAAGCATGCGGATCACAGGCAAGCTAATGGGGACAGACCTCCCAGGCAGCAGCAGTGAGAACAGAACAAAAAAAGGCTCCCCAGAATACCCAGGCTGTGTTTTTTAACCCCTTGGGTACCTGTTTTAAGATAAATTTCACATCAGAAAGCCTGCATGTGTAACATGTCTTGAAGTTCTTTTAAGCTGTGGCAATTAAATAGATTGTTTAGAAAGACTATTAGACAGATTCAGTGCAGATTCAGGGCAAGGAGAGGCAGTTTAAAAAAAAATGCACATCTAAATGGATGCTGGGGCTGCCTTCTTTATAGTAACATTGTCTCTGCACAGAGAAAATGTATCAACTCAGCCAGCAAATGTAACAACTCAGCAGCACGGCCAGTTTGGTGCTGGAATTCCCCAGCCTTTTATCGCAAGTGTAAACTTTTTTTATGAATGAGCACACAAAAGTCTAAAATACCGATGCTGTGTTTTCCCTCCTAAGGTTTTTTTTTTCCGCAAATGTTTTATGAATAGAGAGCCCAATAGGGGAATGATAGCTGAGTGAGATATGCGCTCCTCTTACACAGTGCCCTGAGTCTGGAGCTTCTCTCGCCTCTGCCACTCCCTGCGCCCCCTCCTATGCTACGCCCTGAGGCTGGAGCCTCTCTCGCCTCTGCCTCAGCCCGACCCTGCTGCTCGCACTGCCCAAGAAACGGCCCCGCCCCATCGCAACCAATCAGATATGGGTTTACTGCAAGTGGATGAGTTAAAGTGTAACCAAATCTGCATACATGTCATTACCAGCTAAAATATTATTATTAGCCAACATCCCAATTGATACATTTCCCAATTTCCATTGAACACCTCTATGTGCTTTAAATGGGAAAAACCAATAATGTATCTAAAGTACCTACCTGGCTGGTTGCTGAATTTTTCTTCTTGCCAGCAACTTGTACAGCAAAGGGAGGAGGTGGGCGTGGTCCCTCTACTTTCCAGCAAAGTAGAAGTCCCTTCCCCAGCACAGAGCAGATCAATCGACCACGCCCACCTCCTCCCTTTCCTGAGAGATTATCTCCAGGTAACTGGAATTGGTTAAAAATAAATAAATATGGCAGCCTCCATAGCCCTCTCGCTTCAGTTGTCCTTCAATAAAAACACAGGTTAGTGTGTGGGTAAATACATCTTTCTTTTTTAACATAGATTTACCCGAACCATTACTACAGAGATCTTCCAGCATGCCCAATCGGTCCTTCCAGATGGAAATCGATCGGAACAATTGATCGGGTGGACAAGTTGCATCGACAGCGGCCTGACACTGCTTATTAATGTGTTTGCTTTCAGAGGCACTTTAGACATTAATGTGTTTTCTTTATAATATCCTTCACTTCATTAAATGGCTCAGTCAGTGTCCTCTATAGAAGCAAACAGAAGAACAAAGTGGAACTCAGTAGTCATCTAGAGCCAGTAATGGCAGCCGGCTGAAGAGGATCTTAAAGCCTTTTAAAGAGAGTCTGAAGCGAGAATAAATCTCGCTTCAGACCTCATATATAGCAGGGGCATGTGTGCCCCTGCTAAACCGCCGCTATCCCGCAGCTTAACGGTGGTCCCTGATCCCCCAAATCCCCTCGGTGCAGCGGGGGAACGCTTCCTGGTTGGGGCAGGGCTAACCGCCGCATCCCTGCCCTACGCGCGTCTGTCAGACGCGTATCTCCGCCTCTCCCCCGCCCCTCTCAGTCTCCCTTAACTGAGAGGGGCGGGGGAGAGGCGGCGATGTGCCGCTGATAGACGCGACTGGAGGCAGGGCTGCAGCCGTTAGCCCTGCCTCCAGGAGCGACCAAGTCTGCGACCAAGTGTCGCAGTGGGGGGTTTGGGGGTGAAGGGACCCCCGTTAAGCCGCGGGATAGCAGCGTTTTAGCAGGGGCACACATGCCCCTGCTAACTATGAGCTCTGAAGCGAGATTGATTCTCGCTTCAGAGTCTCTTTAAGTCCAGGATATTTGATAGTCTCTCCAGTTGTTACAACATCTTCATTTCAGCTACCGGCTACCTGATAGAAACAATAGCCTCACTCCAGTGCATGTGAATTGTGAAAGGGAAAAGGACATTTTATGTGCACTGTTCCCTAAAAAGGCTAGAGCAGGCAGCCTTACAGCTAGCGGCAGAATTGTTTTTGTATAGTATTGGGAGCAATGGTGTGGGGCTGATGGGGAGAACAGCTGGGTGTCCATGTACAGTCATGGTTCAAAGAGACTCTGTAACAAACTTTTCAGCCTTAGTTCTTCTATGCTATAAGTTCCGTTGCCTGTTCTAATGTGCTCTGTCTTACTGCAGCCTTTCCTAATTGCACAGTGGCCGTGTTATCTCTGTTATATGATCTAATCTGTTTTCTTCTGTCGGCTCTGTCGGGCTAAAGCTGGAATGTGTGGAATGGCTGTGCTGCTTGTGATTGGATAGAAGCGATACACACCCTCTCCAGGCCCCCTGTACACTCTGTATGACTCACACACTCTGCTTATGTGAGCCTATCACAAGCTGGTTAGTTTGTTTGTAAACACTGCCTAAAACTGACAATTACAAGCCAGGATTGCAGCAGAGAGTGGCAGAAACAGCACAGAGGGGCTCAGGAGAACATAAGGAATAGAACGGTATGCTTTTTGCTGTAAAAATATTAGAGTACAGATTCTTTTTAAAGGACACTCTTGTTGGTTTAGGACTGCCACCAGGGCTGGATTAACCACTGTACGTAAGGTTGCAAAAAGAGGGCATCCTTTATTCCTGAGAACTGTAATTAGAGGAGGGCAAGAGAGGGCAGGTGCCAGGGGCCTAGTGGGTGGTGGGCAGCATGGTGGCATAGTGGTTAGCGCTCTTACCTGGCAGTGCTGAGTCCCAGGTTCGAATCCCAGCCAGTTCACTATCTGCAAGGAGTTTGTATGTTCTCCCCATGTCTGTGTGGGTTTCCTCCGGGCACTCCGGTTTCCTCCCACATTCCAAACAACATACAGATAAGTTAATTGGCTTCCCCCTAAATTGGCCCTAGACTATAATACATGCACTACACGATATAGACATAGGACTATGGTAGGGATTAGATTCTGAGTCCCTCTGAGGGACAGGACAATATACTCTGTACAGCGCTGCGGAAGCTTATTAACTTATCTGTATGTTTTCGGGATGTGGGAGGAAACCAGCGTGACCAAAGGAAACCCGCGAAGACACAGGGAGAACGTACAAACTCCTTGCAGATGTTGACTGGCTGGAATTCGATCCGGGGACACAGCGCTGCAAGGCGAGAGCGCTAACCACTACGCCACCGTGCTTGTCACTAACTGTCCCTCAGAGGAGCTCACAATCTAATCCTACCATAGTCATATGTCTATGTATGTATTGTGTAGTGTATGTATCGTAGTCTAGGGCCAATTTAAAGGAAACCAATTAACTTATCTGTGTGTTTTTGTGATGTGGGAGGAAACCAGGCTTTACACTGTAATACAGGGAAAACAGTCTGGCACCTGTTGCTCTTTCTACCTTGTGTGTCACATGGCTACACCAGACTGTCACGCCCACCAGCTGAATCCAGTAAAGAGAGGAAGCAAGTTCTACTTCAAGAGGCCCTGTAGAGAGATATAGTAAAATTCAGTAAGTTATTCAGGATACCCACTTTTACCATAATTTTCCCAGCTTCAGCATCAGAAACACTTCCCTATATCTATATATTGCTGTATATTGGTGTGTAACCCTGCCTTCCCAGAGATGCTTAGCCTAGGCGGTTTAGCTATGTGGAATTCTCCTCCCAGAGCATTCTGAAAGACCATGTATATTTTCTACTGGCTTTAGAACTCTCAGTAGATGGAAATTTTGCATTGATCACCTGACAGAACTAAAGATGTTGCGACCTGTGATGAATTTCAGAATGTAAATCAGGGAGAGGAAAGATTTTACAATAGGCAAACACTGACTAAATCATTTATACATAATTATTATAAAAAAAAAAAAATTAAGCAATTTTATTCATTACGTTATTTTCACTAGAGTTCCTCTTTCAGTTTCAAGTACACTTTGACCCATAAAGCGAGTTTTCCATCCAGCCAGAGATAGATGAACCACTTTAGCTGCAGGGACGGGAGACTCATCGCGATGGTCCCGGCGTCAGGGTGGATTGGTGGCAGGGGACAGAAGTCCCCTGATCCAATCCGTACATGTCCGGCTAGAGTGATCACTGTTTTTGTTCAAAACCAGTGATCATTCTCAGTTGGTGCCACCCGTTCATTCATCTCCCCTCTAGACCACCGTGATCGCAGACATCGATACCTGCGTCACTTCCGAGTAACACAGCTCCACATTACTTCCTATTAAGCGTACTTATTGTACGCTTATAGCAAATAACGCGCGAGGACATCTTGTGGCCAAATAGTAAAATTACACCTATATGCATTAGGGACTATTTTTTATATATGTCAAGAGAGTATATTATTATTATTATTATTAGATATTATTAAAGAGGAACTTCAGCCTAAACAAACATACAGTCATTAAGTTACATTAGTTATATTAATTAAAATAGAGCAGCCATCGTTTTGGTTGAAAGGAGGTGACAGGGAGCATGAGACACAGTTCCAACTGTCCTGTGTGCTGATCACCCCTCCCAGTTGCTAGGCAACGGGAACAACAATATAGGAAATCCCATCACACTTTGCACAGTATCAGGGAAAAAAAAGCCCGGGCAGTTTTCTTTGATGGGCGGAGCTTAGCTAAAAATGAAGCTAAAAATGATGCTTTGGTAAGAAAAACAAAGTTCTGATGCTGTGAAACTGTTAAAGTAACACCAAGCCCTTTCAGTTCTACTGAGTAGATTTTTAGTCCGGAGGTTCACTTTAAATCATGCGCTTGCAATTAGTGATGGACATAAGACTGAAAAAATGCACCTTTATTTACAAATAAAATATTGTCACCATACATTGTAATACCCGGGACAAATGGACAAATAAAATGTGTTGCTTTTATCCACAGTTTTACATTTTATTTTAAAACTATAATGGCCGAAAACTGAGAAATGATTTTAAAAAAATATTCTTCTCATTCCCATTAAAATGCATTTAGAATAAAATAATATTTAGCATAACTTACCACCCAAAGAAAGCCTAATTGGTGTCCACAAAAACAAGGTATAGATCATTTTGTTGTGATAAATAGCGATAAAGTTATTGGGAAATGAAAGGGAGAAGTGCTGAAATGTGAAAATTCCTCTCATCCATAAGGTGAAAACAACTAGATTGAAGTGGTTAAAATGTAGTAGGGCCCTAGGCAAGGTAGTAGATTTGGGCCCCTGCTGTTGTCCTTTGGGTAAGCTGAAGTGAAAAGAGGTCAAAGAAGGTGGCAGGTGTGCCCCTTGAGACTCACTAGGCCTTAAGCACCTACCCACTGTTCATATTCACTTATCATTCTGATTGCTGTTGCAATTTGCCCTGTTCAGTTTCTGGATTGGTCTGGCTTTAGTGAAATTAGCAATGATAACGGGAGATATGATATTCCCTGGTGTTGGGAGTAGAGAGATCTCCCCGCGTCGGAGGCACCCTGGCAGAGCACCCTGGTTGCTTGTCAGCGGAGATGGCTCTACATCCACACGCTCGCATCAGCGACGCACTGCACAGCCAGTTATTCACGATGATTTATAAACTGCTGTATGAGAAGTGACAAGCACAGCCGTGGCACAAGAACGTGTCTGCGCGACAATGTCGGCCTCATCAGCCAGTGAGCCTGCGGGAGCTGATCAGAGTAAATCTGTGAAAACAAACTCACCATCGCGGTAATCTCATGTGTCTACGGTCTTCATCACAGCGGCTGTTATGAGCGCAAGCATGCGACTGCACAGCTTCAGGAGGAACTCAGAAATATCCAGCATGTAAATCACAGGAATGTACCACCCAAGTTTCCAAGATTGAGGGATGGCTTTAAAGGACAACTGAAGTGATAAGTGTAATGATCTGCTCTGCTGTCTGCACAGACAGACAGCTTTTTGACCATTTGTTAGGTCTGAGTGCTGCAGGTCCCTTGAAAGGAGACCTGTCTTCACTCTGCAAATTGCTGAGCTACTGCTCTGGTGAGGAATTTGCATCCACTTGGCATGCAAATTGCTTAGCTGCTTCCTTTGATGGCTTGCAGTATAAATACCATTTCCTCCCAGAATCCCTGGCTGGTTATGATGGTTTGTTCCTGCTAAATTACCTGGAGTCTCAGCCTTTGCTAATCGTTTGCTAAGATTATCTTAGAGTAATTCCTTGGGAGTGCACTAGCATTCCTTCTAGCGTAGTCAGGTTGTATTATCTGTTTTGCCTAGTTCTGTCTTGTCTGTTGCGATTGTCTTGTCGCCAGCGGCGGTCGACAGGAAATCGTTCTGTCTGTTGGGATGATGGGATCGCATTCGCCCTAGCGGTAGAGGCGGTGGTTCCTTCTGTTCTCTGTCTAGGGGTGCAAGCCAGAGCAGCGGTTGCTACTGGTTGCGCCATTTGTCTGTCTGTCTGTATCGCGTCCGCCCTAGCGGTAGTGGCGGTGGTTCCTTCTGTACTCTGTCTGGGAGTGTAGGCCAGAGCTGCGGTTGCTACTGGTTACTCCTTCTGTCTGTCTTGTCTGAAACGAACGCTTGCTGTAGGCTCGGTGAGGTAACCGTTTAGCAAGCGTTCGCGTTCTCTATTCATTTTCGTGTTACATTGGTTAGTTAGGGTTGGCGTGTTTTGTCTCTGTTGCGCTTTTTGTGCGGAGACCGCGCCATTAGCGTGCTTTGTCGCTGTTGCGCTTTTCATGCGGCGACCGCGCTTAGCAAGTGCGTTTGTTATTTTCTTTGGCATTCTGATCATTGTTATTTGTTGTGTCTTTCTTGCTACACTTGTGCTCTGTCTTTATTCGGTCTTGTGTCACTATTGGCAATCGTCACTCTTGCGATTGCGTTCCCATTTGGTTTCCGCTGTTGTGTGTTCACCGTCGCCGGGTGGCGACTAGATTGGTGGACACACATACATTCTGTCGCTGTGCTCACTCTCTCTCTCTGAGGGCTATCTTGCCCTGCATTGTTGCAATTCGTACAATTCCCATCTGGCATCTGTGGCAGTGCAGAGGGGTTGTTCCTCTGCACTCCACAGCTCCATCTGCCGGTGGGAATTTCCCTCTACAAGTGCATTACACCAAAGCTGGGTTCTGCCGTTTTATACGCTTATGGAGGACCTCCGCAGTGTCAGCGCACATCTTGTGCGCTGACCACGGAGATAATTCCACAATCGTTACAATAAGAATATGGAGGCTGCCATACCATGTTTCCCCGAAAATAAGACGTTCCCCAAAAATAAGCCCTAGCTAGAGTTGTGTTCAAAATTATTCAACCCCCAATGCTGTAAAGAGTTTTAGGGAATTTAGTGTACATTTGTAATTGTGTTCAGAATGAAATCTTACAAGGACTTTTTAAAGAACCAAATACAACTAAAATGACATCAATTGTTTTTGTAATACAGTATTACATGATTTCTTCATTGACACAATTATTCAACCCCTTACTACCACTCTTAAGAACAGAGGTTCATTCAAGTGTTTTCTATCAGGTATTGAAAACACCTGTGGATGTTCACAAGCAGCAATCAAGCATAATAGGCACCAATTAGGCAGATTTAAAATGACTGTGATACTCAGCTCCTTCTAGACATTTACTGGTGTGTTTACAAACATGGTGAAGTCAAGAGAGTGGTACAGGAAGACAAGAGAAGAGGTAATTTCTCTTCACAGAAAGGGCAATGGCTACAAGAAGATTGCAAAGATGTTAAACATACCAAGAAACACCATAGGAAGCATAATTCGCAAATTCAAGGCAAAGGGCACTGTTGAAACGCTACCTGGTCGTGGCAGAAAGAAGATGCTGACTTCGACTGCTGAAGCACACTCTCTATGTACTACTGAGACTTTACATACACAATGTCACTTCACCTACCCTTTAGACTCAGAGTTAAAAAAACTAAAGATTTGGGCACTCTGCTTACTAATCCGGGAATGCCTTGGAGGAACCCGCGGGTTGTGGGAGAGGCCGAGCAGGATGGGCCATTGCTGCCCCAAGGGAATTGTGCAGCGGTCATGTTGGGGATAAGGGGTGGAGATGGAGAATTTCAGACTCGGTGGGAGGAGACAAGCACATGCCTGGGAGTAATAGTCAGGAAAGAGAGGATTTAGGAAACAGGAAGGGGAAGGGTTCTCTTTTCTTTTCAGGTGGAGTATGGCGCAAGTATTTTGCCATTGCAGCCTGGTGGAGGAGGGGTCCTCGGAGATCCCTTAATGGTCAGTGTTGATACCCCTCAGTACGATTCCCTCTAGTTGAACTATTACTACCATTTTCAGGGGAGGACTGTGTGGTAATTTCTTACAGTTATCCCTGAGCCGGTGCCCGTGGCTGGGGGCCCTGACTGTGCAGTTTAAGTACTGGGCAACCTCCGGAGGGCCTCCTCTTATGTTTTCATGTTTATGGGTCTTGAGTCTTTGTTTGTTGACTCAAGTTGTTGTTGTTGTTAACTAATTTTAAGGGGTTGCTTTTGGCCCATGAATCAAGCCTTAATTGGGGGTTACTAACGAGTAATATTTTGGGGTTGGTGGGTGAGAACACTTCTCAAATTTCTGATATAAGAAAGAGGGACACCTCAAGACACGCCCCTATCACACCCCTAGTCATGCATAACGCAAAGAATCAGTAAGCAAGAGATGTAGTTCTCTGGTCCTCAAGAGGTTAATATTAACATTTGGAAATGAGAAGTGCATACATTTAAAGGCTGAGAATAAAGTTTAAAGTCTGTTAAACACATTTGTAAGTAGAAAAATACATATTTAGATAGATCTGTACATCAGTCCTGATTGAAAGAGGGACAAATGACGAGGAAAGAGGGACAGAGGGACTGGGCTCCCAAAGAGGGACTGTCCCTTCAAAAGAGTGACAGTTGGGAGCTATAAGCACACCTCCCAATTTTTTGAGATAAAAAAGAAGGACACTTAGACGTACGCCTGCCGCATCCCTAATGTGTTTCCCCTAAGAATAAGACCAGGGCCGGCCCGCTCATGAGGCGGGGTGAAACTTTTGCCTCAGGCGGCAAATTTCCAGGGGCGGCACCCGCCCGTCCGTGGGTGCGGGGAGCCGGCCCGCCGAGCTGGAGGGGTAGCTGGCAGGACGGGGGTATTGGGCCAGCGGCGGGGAGGGGGGTCGGACCCCCCCCTCCCTCGCCTGGGTCCCCCGTCCTCCGCTCCCCTCCAGCCTAAATAGACGCAGCCGTATATGTAAGAGGCACGGGCGGGGAGACACTCACCTCCTCCTCGCTCCAGCGTGCGCTCCACTGACATCACTTCCTGCAACGCTGCAGGAAGTGATGTCAGTGGAGCGCATGCTGGGAAGAGGTGAGTGTCCTCCCCGCCCGTGCCTCTTACATATACGGCTGCGTCTATTTAGGCTGGAGGGGAGCGGAGGACGGGGGACCCAGGCGAGGGAGGGGGGGGTCCGACCCCCCTCCCCGCCGCTGGCCCAATACCCCCGTCCTGCCAGCTACCCCTCCAGCTCGGCGCCCCCCCCCCCGAGGGGGGGGGGGAGGGGCGGCGGTGGCAATTTTTTTAAAAAAATTTGCCTCAGGCGGCAAAAAGTCTAGGGCCGGCCCTGAATAAGACCTAGCAGGAATTTCAAGAATGCTTAAAATGTAAGACATCCCCCGAATGTAAGCCCTAGCAGCAGCCCACATGACACCAGCAAGTCACGCTCAATACAAAGCCTGGATACAGGAGAGCAGCAGTATAATGTGAGTTCTACAGTCCTGTATATGTGTCAGGCAATTTGTGTTCTTGTTGGAGCCAGCCCTCCTGATCTATCCTGATAAGCATCAGCAGCACTTCACCTCTTCATCTCTTCCCAGGACACACAGCTTATCCTATCATAGCTCTGGGGAGCCTGACAGAGTTCTCTGCCTGCAAGAAATAGACTCTTACCCACATGATCAGCAGAATCAGTTTCTTGTAAGTGAGAACCAATATCCGCAAACCACAAGCTATCTGGAAGCTATGATTGTGACTTGAAGCTGCAGTGGCCAGCGGCAGCGGGGGTCCAGATGGAAGAAGGACACCAGCTGTCTCCCGTGGGGTGATTGTGTGCAGGTAACGTCAAGACACATTTCGTCGTGTTCACGCCTTCGTCAGTTAACGTCAGAACAGTGACTGTCCAGCTGATCAAATTTGGTCTGTCCACAATGAACCAATGACCTTATTATCTTGGGTGACAGATCTGACAATAATGTCAGAAACACCTGATCTGCTGCATGCTTGTTCAGGGGCTATGGCTAAAATTATTAGAGTCAGAGGATCAGCAGGATAGCCAGGCAACTGGTATTGCTTAAAAGGAAATGAATATGGCATCCTTCACATCTCTCTCACTTCAGTTGCCCTTTAAAGAGACTCTGAAGCGAGAATAAATCTCGCTTCAGAGCTCATAGTTAGCAGGGGCATGTGTGCCCCTGCTAAAACGCCGCTATCCCGCGGCTTAACGGGGGTCCCTTCACCCCCAAACCCACCCCCGCAAAAGTTGGTCGCAAACTTGGTCGTAAAATTCTTTTCCTGGAGGCAGGGCTAACGGCTGCAGCCCTGCCTCTCAGCGCCGTCTATCAGACGCGCATCGCCGCCTCTCCCCCGCCCCCTCTCAGTGACGGAAGACTGAGAGGGGCGGGGGAGAGGCGGAGATACGCGCTGACAGATGCGCGTGGGGCAGGGTTGCGGCGGTTAGCCCTGCCCCAATGCGGTAGCGCTCCCCCGCTTTACGGAGGGGATTTGGGGGTGAAGGGACCCCCGTTAAGCCGCGGGATAGCGGCGGTTTAGCAGGGGCCACACATGCCCCTGCTATCTATGAGGTCTGAAGCGAGATTTATTCTCGCTTCAGACTCTCTTTAAGTGTTCCTCTTTCTTAATCAAAAAGTCGGGAGGTATGAGATCACCTGGCATAACTAAAAATGTCATCACCTGTGATAATGTCACAATGTAAAACAGGGTGAGGAGAGATTTTGCAATGGGTAAACAGTGACTTAATTCATCTATAAACGAATATTGTAAACAATAAGCAATTTTACTTGTTATGTTATTTTCACTACAGGTCCTCTTTGGTCCTGGGCTTTGCAGTAGCCTATTGTATCGGATGATATATTTGGAAATACGTCTTGGGGCCAAGCTTTAAATCTCTGTATGTGAAGTGCTGGCTTTTTTTTCCACGTAATTAGGATTTCTGCTCCCTCTTAAGCTGCTCAGATCGCGGCGCCCTCTTGTGCGCTCTTCCGTCTTGTAGAAGCTTTTTGTACCGCTGCTCTGGCTGCTGCTGGCCTGGCTGTAAATGACTCTCTTGGCCGCGTGTCTTGATATCACTAATTACTTGGAATGCTGCCCTGCTAACACAGCTTCCCAATCTTCTGTTTACATGCCACTGATATAATGAAGACTGGAATTACTTTATGCTCTATTTAAGCAAATTAAAGCCCAATTTGAGGATTTTGAGGAAGGGAAGCGGTGTGGGGGAGTGACAGTGAATACCTCGCCTATGTCACAGAATGGCTGGAAACGGCCCCGCTTATGCATGGTACACACCACAGGTGAGGCAGCCGTCGCACTCATCCCTGGGATTCATGACGTCTTTCCACTGATGTCTGATTCTGCGTTTTGCAATTTTTCGGTTTTGTCTTTTGCATTTTTTCTTCTGCAATTTTGCGGTTTTTTGCGCTCTTTTTCTATGCGATTATTTTGGAATCCGATTTTTCTGCGCATACCAATAAAGTTAATTTAAAGTGTACCTATAACAACATTAATAGAATAATTTATACTTGCCTGGGGCTTCCCCATGATGAACTCTGTAGGCTCTAGGCTCTCTCACGTCCTCTTGGGTGGCTCCGCTCGTCTACAATTCTCCCCGCTGGTTAGACTTCAGTCGCATCAGTCGGGCTGCACTGCGCATGTGTCGCCCAGCCTCATGTATGCCCTCATTGCGCTACCAGCGCCTGGAGCATCCTGCGCTTGCCAAGTAGTACTGTGCAGATGCAGAATGCTCCAGTGATAGGAGCACAATCTAATCCTACCATAGTCATAATCTAATGTCCTACCATATTATTATTATGTATATAGCACTGACATCTTCTGCAGCACTTTACAGAGTACATAGTCATGCTACAGACTGTCCTCAGAGGAGCTCATAATCTAATCTCACCATAGTCATAGTCTAATGTCCTCATATTTTTTTGTTATGTATTTATATAGTGCTCAGGGGCGCCGCCAGGCACCAAGCAGACCAAGCGGCTGCTTGGGGCCTCATGTTTTTAGGGGCCTCGGAGTCTCCGTGACGTCGTTATGACGTCACACCGTCACCGTCCTGCCGCAGCGGCTTCTTGGTACGGGCTCAGGGGGCGGGCAGACTCCGGCGAGGGGAAGGCTCTGTCCCTGCCCACCCACCAATAGAGCGGCTGCTTGGCCGCTTTAGTTCCGCCCCCGCCCACTGCTCTGCCCACCCTCCCTGAAGCCGGGTGTATGCGCCGCATACTTCTGGTTCTGCGTTCCACATGGACTGCAGGAACCGGAAGTACAAATGGTGCATGACTCCCGGCAAAGCCACCAATCTCCTTGCCCGCCTGTCTGCCTTCTACCCCTGCTCCCTGCCCGCTCGCTATCTATGGGGGCACCTACTTATGCCTAGCTATCTACCTATGGGGGCACCTAGCTACCTAGCTACCTATGGGGCACCTACCTACGCCTAGCTACCTATAGTGGCACCTAGCTACCTATACTGGGACTCCTACCTACCTATGGAGCACCTACCTACGCCTAGCTACCTACAGGGGGCACCTACCTATGACTAGCTACCTATGGGGCACCTACCTACCTATGGGGGAACCTACCTACACCTAGCTACCTATGGGGCACCTCCCTACGCCTAGCTACCTACAGGGGGCACCTACCGACGCCTAGCTACCTATGGGGCACCTACCTACGCCTAGCTGCCTATGGAGCACCTACCTATGGGGCACCTACCTACCTATGGGGGAACCTACCTATGCCTAGCTACCTATAGGGGCACCTAGCTACACCTAGCTACCTATAGGGGCACCTAGCTACCTATGGGGGCACCTACCTATGCCTAGCTACCTACAGGGGGCACCTACCTACGCCTAGCTACCTATGGGGCACCTACCTACGCCTAGCTACCTATAGGGGCACCTACCTACGCCTAGCTACCTACGGGGGCGCCTATTTACGCCTAGCTACCTTTACTGGGACACCTACCTATTACACTCCTCCCCACTTAGTGTCTGTCACCCTCCTCCACACCCCATTAGTATCACCCACCTCCCAACCCAGTCAGTGTCACCCTCTCCCCACCCAGTGTTATCCTCCTCCCCACCTAGTGTCATCCTCCTCCCCAACTAGTGTCATCCTCCTCCCCTTCCAGGCAATGTCACCCTCCTTCCGCCCAGTGTCGCCCTCTCAGCCGCATCCAGTTTCACTATCCCACCCTACTCAGCAGCTCCATCCCGCCAGCACCCAGTGGGCCAGAACATTTAATTAAATTATGTCTAAGGTAACATTTGCTGCATTTTTATATGTGTATTTTTCATGTGTGGGTGGATAATGCTTACTGAATTTTAACGTGTGGGAGGTAATATTTTCCTAATTTCCGATTTGATGCATTTCATATGTCAAAAGTAAAGTTTGCTGTATTCCATGTGTTAGGGAAATCATTTGCTGCATTCATTTGTCGGAAGTTGGGGTTGTTGCATATCATGTTTCAGATGTAATGGTTCTTGCATTTCATGTATTGGAGGTAATAGTTGTTGCTTATTATGTGTCGGAAGTAAGGTTTTTGCATATCATGTGTGAGAAGTAGGGGTTGTTGCCAGGGCTATGGAGTCGGAGTCGAGGCAATTTTGGGCACCTGGAGTTGGAGTCGTTGATTTCATAAACTGAGGAGTCGGAGTCAGGAGTCGGATGATTTTTGTACAAAATCCACAGCCCTGTTAAGTATTAGACTAAGGAGTCGGAGTCGAGGAGTCAGAGCCATTTTGGGTACCCGGAGTCGGAGTTGGAGTCGGGAGTCGTGGTTTCATAAACTGAGGAGTCTGAATCGGAAGATTTTTGTACCGACTCCACAGCCCTGGTTGTTGCATATCATGTGTCAGAGGTAATGGTTCTTGCATTTGATGTGTCGGAGGTAACGGTTGTTGCAGTTTATATGTCAGAGGTAATGGTTGCTGCATTTATTACTTGATGGTCATAGTTGGCTACATTTGCTGCTTTGGGATCATTGTTGCAGCATTTGACATTCTTTTGTCATCTCATGATTACTAAATGGTATGCTAATAAATAGCAGTTTCTGCTGATTTATCATCTGCGCATCCATGATGCAAATCTTCTTTCTCACCACATCATGGCAGAAACACTGCTTCCTTATAGTTTGTGGCGTGTCTAATTACTCTTAGGCTCCCTGCACACTGCATGTGATTCCGATTTTTAATCGTTACTGCATGCTGTTTTTTCTGCGTTATTCTGTTGCTAGCATTCAGGGAAAATTGGAATCGCAAATCGGATTTGCAGTGTGCAGGGAGCCTTATGCTGGGTACACACTATGAGATTTTCTGGTCGATTTACTGTCAGATGGATTATTTCCAACATGTCCGATTTGCTTTTCGATTGTTTTCCGAGCATTTTCCGATCGATTTCCGTGCACTTTAATATGAAATCGATCGGAAAATGATCGGAAAGCAAATCGAACATGTTGGAAATAATCCATCTGACAGTAAATCGACCAGAAAATCTCAGTGTGTACCCATCATTAGAGTAACTTTGCCTAACTGTTGTGGGAGGAAACTCTGGCCTGCCGCCTCACTGTTATGCGTTACCTATGTTAGCCCCGCTCACATGATGTCATGACCATGCCCATTTTTTTGCAGCGGCGCGCTACGCGCGCCGCACTGATGTGCCTTAGCACCTATACTGTTGGCTGCGATCATGCTTGGGGCTGGTGTTCCGGGCTGGCTGTGTGCTCTGTTGTGCATGCTTGGCCGTGTTTGCTCCTGCATATCACAGCGTTCTGTGCTAGTGCATTACTACCGCCGTGACCTCTTGTGCAGCACTTTACAAAGTACATAGCCATGTCACTGACTGCTCTCAGAGGAGCTCCCCATTTAATCCCTACCATAGTCTAATGTCCTACTTATGTATTTTTTGTTTATGTATTTTTTTTTCTTTTTTAGGGGGGGGGGGGGGGTAAAGTCTACCGCTTTCTACATTGAAATGTTTGTTTTGTTTTTTTTGGTCCATATTGACATGTAAGCATCATGCAGTTGGCTCCACCCACATGTCATGGCCACACCCTGGCTCCACCCACATGTCATGTCACGCCCACTTTCCCGCGCAATGAACACACCCCTTTTTTCGGCTGTGGGCCTCGGCCTGCAGTCCGCTTGGGGCCACAAAAACCTTAGCTGCACCCCTGATAGTGCTGATATCTTCTGCAGCACTGTACAGAGTACATAGCCATGTCACTGACTGTCCTCAGAGGAGCTCACAATCTAATCCTACCATAGTCATAGTCTAATGTCCTACCATATTATTATTATGTATTTATATAGCACTGATCTCTCCTGCAGCACATTACAGAGTACATAGTCATGTCACTGACTGTCTTCAGAGGAGCTCACAATCTAATCCTACCATAGTCATAGTCTAATGTCCTACCATATCATTATTATGTATTTATATAGCGCTGACATCTTCTGCAGCACTTTACAGAGTACATAGCCATGTCACTGACTGTCCTCAGAGAAGCTCACACTCTCATCCTGCCATAGTCATAGAGTAATGTGCTACCATATTATTATTATGTATTTACATTCCAGTGACATCTTCTGCAGTTTTTTACAGAGTACATAGTAATTTCACTGGCTGTCCTCAGAGGAGCTCACAATCTAATCCCACCATAGTAATAATGTAATATCCTGCCATATTAATATTATGTATTTATATAGCACTGACATCTTCTGCAGCACATTACAGAGTAAATAGTCATGTCACTGACTGTCCCCAGAGGAGCTCACAATCTAATTCTACCATAGTCATTTGTCCATCATAGTCTAGGGCCAACTTAGGGGAAGTCAGTTACCTTATCGGCAGGGGTGTTTCTAGGTTCCTGGGAGATCCAGAGCACCCCTGGGCACCAAGAGAGAGAGAGCGTGCGCTGCAGCCAAAAATGGGCGTGGCCATGCCGCGGGAAAGTGGGTGTGGTCATAGGTGGGGCCAAATGTACATGAACATAGCAGTGGTGTAACTTAAATATATTAAATAGATAGTATTTCACATAAATAAGCCCCTCACCTGGCTTCTGTCTTGTCTTCGGCTGGCTGGCCTGTGTGCTGTACTCGGCTGGCGGTTATGCTGGGCTTGTTGGTGGTGATGCTGTGCCGGCCTAGCTGGTGGTGATGCTGTGCTGGCCTGGCTTTGCTGGGTGCTGGGCCTGGGGCTTTGCTGGATGATTTGCTGGGGGCTTTGCTGGGCAGGGGCAATTTGCTGGGGGCTTTGCTTGGATGATGGCATTTTTGAGCGCTTTGCTGGGCTGCGGGCTTTACTAGGCTTTGTTGAGCTGGGAGCTTTGCTTGGCTGTATGCTTTGCTGGGCTGGGGCCCGGAGGCTTTGCTTTGCTGGTCTGGGGGCTTTGCTAGGCTGGTCTGGGGGCTTTGTGTTGCTGGGTCCGGGTCTTTTCGTTGCTGGGGCTTCGCTAGGCTGGGCTGGGGGCTTTGCTTTGCTTGTCTGGGGCCAAGGGGCTTTACTTTGCTGGGGGCTTTTCTAGGTATGGTGCCTTCAGTATAGGTAAGTAGGTATGTGGCCTTCAGTATAGGTAGGTAGGTATAGGGGCCTTCAGTATAGATAGATAGGTATAGGGGCCTTCAGTATAGATAGATAGGTATAGGGGCCTTCAGTATAGGTACGTAGGTATGGGGTCCTCAGTGTAGATAGGTAGGTGGGTATGGGGCCTTCAGTATAGGAAGGTAGGTAGGTAGGTATGGGGCCTTCAATATAGGTAGGTATGGGGTCCTCAGTATAGGTAGGTAGGTATGGGGCCTTCAGTATAGGTAAGTAGGTATGGGGTCCTCAGTATAGGTAGGTAGGTATGCAGCCTTCAGTATAGGTAAGTAGGTATGGGGGTCCTCAGTATAGGTAGGTAGGTAGGTATGGGGCCTTAAGTATAGGTAGGTTGGTATGGGGTCCTCAGTATAGGTAGGTAGGTATGGGGCCTTCAGTATAGGTAACTAAGGTAAGTAGGTATGTAGGTATGGGGGTCCTCAGTATAGGTAGGTAGGTATGGGGCCTTCAGGATAGGTAGGTTGGTATGGGGTCCTCAGTATAGGTAGGTAAGTAGGTATGGAGCCTTCAGTATAGGTAGGTAGGTAGGTAGGTATGGGGCTTTCAATATAGGTAGGTAGGTAGGTATGCGGCTTTCAGTATAGATAGGTAGGTATGGGGCTTTCAGTATAGGTAGGTAGGTAGGTATGGGGCCTTCAGTACAGGTAGTAGGTAGGTAGGTAGGTATGGGGCTTTCAATATAGGTAGGTAGGTAGGTATGGGACTTTCAGTATAGGTAGGTAGGTATGGGGCTTTCAGTATAGGTAGGTAGGTAGGTAGGTATGAGGCTTTCAATATAGGTAGGTAGGTATGGGGCTTTCAGTATAGGTAGCTAGGTAGACTACGCACATCTACAAGCACCAGCTTACCTCTGCCTCGATCCCAGCGTGGAGCGCACAGCTGCAGACCTCTCTCTCACTCCTGCTTTTTCTCCGATGCTCGGTTTCTGCTAATGACGCGATCGGCACTAGGGGAACAACAGGAGTGAGAGGGAGGTCTGTGCGCTCCACACTGGGATCGAGGCAGAGGTAAACTGGTGCTTGTAGATGTGCAAGTGAGGGGGGGGACATGGGGCAGAGGGGGGGGGGGAGTCGCCGCGATCTGAGGTCTGGACATAGGATCCGGGGCACCATGGCAACAGGTTGGCAGGTTGGGGCGCGGTGCCCCCCCCAGATCAAACCCCCTAGCGACGCCGCTGCTTATCTGTATTATTTTGGGATGTGGGAGGAAACTGGAGTGCCTGTAGGAAACCCACACAGACACAGTTTTCCGGTTGAACTCAATGGACGTATGTCTTTTTTCAACCCAAATAAGTATGTAACAGGGAAAACATACAAACTCCGTGCAAATAGTGCTATTTTGACCTTCGAAACGCGTTGTGAATAAAGGTCTGTTAATTAAAATTACATTTGAGTCAGTCTTCCGACTGGGGTTAAGCAAACCTTCCACCGCTAACACTCCCAAACACACCTCTTCCCATTATGTTTATTGTAGACTTTTCTCACTAAGAATAAACTTCCAGGACTATTTTTGGTAATGGGTTGCAGACATGCTTGTGTGCTCGGTACCTAGCAGGAAATTCTTTCCTATGGAGAGAAGCGGGGAAACTTAGCAGGTGGCTGAACCTGGCGTGTTACAGAAGAGGAGGCACGCTTGTAGTCACAGGAATCTGTGGCCAGACTGAAGGGCCTTTCTGAGAACATAAAAATACAGAGTTAGCTTCACACACTGCCTTTTAAGAAGGAACTCAGGACTGCCACTCATCCTCTCAGCAACAAGACCCTATGAAGATGAGTGTGGACCCAGGAGGGAAGTGTGGCATACAAAGAATGGGGCACGGGGCAAAACTTAACAAGGCCCGCCCCGTCCCCTTAACCCGATATAGCAATATTAACCACTTAAAGGGAAGGTTCAAGCAAAATAAAATGAGTTTCACTTACCTGGGGCTTCTACTAGCCCCCTGCAGCCATCCTGTGCCCTCGTAGTCACTCACTGCTGCTCCAGTCCCCCGCTGGCAGCTTGCCGACTTCGGAGGTCGGCGGGACGCATTGCGTACATTTTTACGCATTCCCGCTAGTGCAGGAACATTAACACATACATTTTTACTCGTTACTGGTTCAATGCATACATTTTTACGCATTGAACCAGTATTGCGTAAAAATGTATGTGTTAATGTTCCTGCACTAGCGGGAATGCGTAAAAATGTACGCAATGCGGCCCGCCGACCTCCGAGGTCGGCAAGCTGCGGGCGGGGGACTGGAGCAGCAGTGAGTGACTACGAGGGCACAGGATGGCTGCATGGGGCTGGTAGAAGCCCCAGGTAAGTGAAACTTATTTTTATATTTTGCTTGGACCTTTCCTTTAAGGACCAGGCTGTTTTGCTCAGATCTGTGCTGCCTGGGCTCTCCAGCCCGCAGCACAGACCGTGTAAAAGGCAGGGCGATCAGACTTCCCCCCCCATTTTTTTCCCACTAGGGGGATGACCTGCTGGGGGGGTCTGATTGCCGCCACTCCGTGTGGCCAAGGGGGGGCTCCGCAAAGCCCCCTCCGCAGCGCGAGTCCTCCCTCCCTCTCCTTCCCTCCCTACCTCTGGCTCCATGGGCGGCACAGGACGGCGATGCGTCCTGCGCTGCCTCTGATTGGCTTCAACCTATCACACGGCGGCGATCCCCGGCTAATCAGAGGCCAGGATCGCCGATCTCCTTTACGGCGCTGCTGTGCAGAAGCGCCATATTGATGTAAACAGCGGGGTTTTCTTCCCCGCGTGTTTACAATTAGCCTGCGAGCCGCGGTTGGAGGCTCGCAGGCTGTTCACGGAGACACCCTCCGTGAACTGACATGGAACTCGAGCGGGCGCTTTCATGTAAAACCACAAACGACCAGCTGCCGTCTATCGGCATTAGCTGGTCGTTAAGTGGAGACATTTAAGTCAACAACAAAAAAATCTTTTGAGTTTTACTCACCTGGGGCTTCTACCAGCCCCCTACAGCTGTCCGGTGCCTGCGCCGTCGCGATTGCATCCTCCTTTCCCACGGCGCCAGCTAGCTTCCGTTTGCCGACAGGCCCGGCCACGGGTAGCCTTCTACGTGTTCCCATCCACAATAGCATCCTGCACCTGCTACTAACTTACTCCTTACTTAAAGAGGAACTGTCGCAAAAATCTTAAAATTTTAAACGCATACAAATAAGAAGTACATTTCTCCTAGAGTAAAATGAGCCATAAATTATTTTCCTCCTATGTTGCTGTCACTTACAGTAAGTAGTAGAAATCTGGCATTACCGACAGGTTTTGGGCTAGTCCATCTCTCCATAGGGGATTCTCAGCATGGCCTTTATTCTTTATAAAGACATTCCCTGAAAAAGATTTACATAAGGATGCTGGCCAACCTCCTTGCTTGAAATAGTAAAAAATGGAGAGGCGCCTGGCATTTACTGAATCTTGGACTGTTGTATGCTCCCCCATTTTTATTGCCTAAGGAAGCGGAGTTACACCTGCGAAATGTGTTGCAACTTATCGTGGAGTATGCCAATAAATCATTTGTTTAACTATACAGTTTCTAGTGTCTGCTTATAGGAGGTAAGTCCACCAGTGCCTTCCAAGCATTTTTTTTTTACTATTTTAAGGATTGTTTTTACTCTTCTGGTGCCTCTGTTCATCTTGCTAGTTTTGCATCCACCCTTACATCCCCCTCATTTTCCTATCTACGGAGAGTGACTTCTTAATCCTGAGGGACAACAGGTTAAAACTCCTCACCTGCCTATACAGTGGTTGCCTTGGAGGTAACCCTTGTTTGGGAGTATAACACTTTTATACTCTTTCATTTTCCACGTTCCAGTACATACTACACTATATTGGGCTCTCGGTGTCTCTCTCTTCAACCTCCCTGCTCGCTGCACACTATTTTGGCAGTTGGACGGAGCAACTGCCATTCACTAAGTGCTTTTAAAATAAAGAAAACCCTGAGCACCCCCCTATGAGAAGATGAGGTAGTCCAAAATCTGTTGGTAATGTCAGATTTCTACTACCTACTGTAAGTGACAGCAACATAGGAGAAAAGTAATTTATGGCTCATTTTACTCTGGGAGAAACGCACTTCTTATTTGTATGCGTTTGAAATTTTAAGATTTTCGTGACAGTTCCTCTTTAACCATGCCTGTCAGGCAGCTTATTGGGCCAATCAAAGCGCCGGGATCAAATCCTTTATGACTGGACCCGAAGGGGCTTAGTGCTGGACGAATGGAGTGCTTGTTGTTTGCAAGGAGGAGGCGTAAGTTAATAGCGTTCGCTGTGCTGCACTACCACTGCATAGAGTGCGCTGAGTGCCTGATCCTCTGACTTAGGGCTGGGCGGTAGATCCCAAAAACGCCGCATCCGAAACAGCGCGTTTAATGCTGCAAAAACGCCCATGTGAACCAGCCCTCAACTTTATTAAGCACGCTATGCTGCCACTGGCGTGCAGACACTGAAAATTAACCATTTCTGCCCCCCGGATGTGGAGCTCACGTCCGGGCGGCTGCTCTGCTGCGGTGTCGCACTTCGGCGTGCGATAGCGGGCGCGCTCCCATGCTGTCCCCCGGTGGCCCTGGGATCAGTGAACGGGAACATGGTTCCGGATCACCGATCCGTGTCCCCAGCAGAAAAACCGATATGCTCTTACAAGAGGCTTCAGTCTTTCTGCACGTAAAATTTTCCGCATCCCCCTTGTGCTTCCGGTTAGCGAAAGGCACAAGGAGGGAAAAAAACTCAAGGTGGCCAAATATTAAAACTACATCTACATATTTTTTACATTACATTTTACACATATAATAACATTACAAATTAACAGGTTATTTCCCACACCAAAATATTACCCAAATAAAATTTTTAATGGAAAAAAAAATTACAATAAAAAAAAAGACATAAATAGTTACTAGAGATGTCGCGAACCTCCGATTTTCGCGAACTTCCGTGGAAGGTTCGATTCGCGTAAAAGTTTGCGAACCGCAATAGACTTCAATGGGGAGGCGAACTTTGAAAAATAGAAAAAATTATGCTGACCAGAAAAGTGATGGAAAACATGTTTCAAGGGGTCTAACACCTAGAGGGGGGGCATGGATGAGTGGGATAGACACCAAAAGCCCCGGGGAAAAATCTGGATTTGACGCAAAGCAGCGTTTTAAGGGCAGAAATCACATTGAATGCTAAATAGCAGGCCTAAAGTGCTTTCAAACATCTTGCATGTGTATACATCAATCAGGGAGTGTAATTAGAGTTCTGCTTCACACTGACACACCAAACTCACTGTGTAACGCACCGCAAACAGCTGTTTGCGTAGTGACGGCTGTGCTGGACTGGTGCGCACCATGGCGAGAGTGTAGGCCGTGGCAGTTTTCCAGCCCATATGGTCGCCGGGCTGTGGTAGCTCAATGATAGAACATCAGTGACTGTCCAGCTGATCGAATTTGGTCTGTCCACAATGAAGCAACGACCTCATTATCTTCTTGTATGTAGGTAGGCATAGGTAGGAGTCCCAGTATAGGTAGGTAGGCATAGGTAGGAGTCCCAGTATAGGTAGGTAGGCATAGGTAGGAGTCCCAGTATAGGTAGGTAGGCATAGGTAGGTCCCCTAGTATAGGTAGGTAGGTAGGTGTTCCCGTATAGGTAGGTAGGTGCCCCAGTAGTTAGGTAGGCATAGGTAGGAGTCCCAGTATAGGTAGGTAGGCATAGGTAGGAGTCCCAGTATAGGTAGGTAGGCATAGGTAGGTCCCCTAGTATAGGTAGGTAGGTAGGTAGGTGTTCCCGTATAGGTAAGTAGGTGCCCCAGTAGTTAGGTAGGTGTCCCAGTATAGATAGTTAGGCAGGGCCTGGCTGGCACAGTAATAACAATTACCAAGGTCCAGCTGCAACAGATAGGGCTGCATAATGTCAGTGAGCAACACACAAAAAAAAAAAAAACATCAGGAAAACATTATCTCTCAAAAGAGCTGTTGAGGGGTGCTATTTTAGCAATAACAATCAGCCAGGAGCAAGCCAAGAGCCTAACTAATCTTTCCCTAAGAGAACAAGTCTGCAGCAGCTCTCCCTAGTCTGTCTAGCAGGCACACGAGTGAGTGTAATGGCCGCCGGACCCTGCCTTATATAAGGGGGGGGGTGGGGCTCCAGGGCTTAGTGTAACCTGAATGGCTACAATGTGCCTGCTGACTGTGATGCAGAGGGTCAAAGTTGACCCTCATAGTGCATTATGGGGCGAATCGAACTTCCGCAAAAGTTTGCCTGCTGCAGGCGAACGCGAACCCCCAAAGTTCGCCTGAAACCGTTCGCCGGTGAACCGTTCGCTACATCTCTAATAGTTACCTACGGGTCTGAACTTTTTAAATATGCATTTGAAGGGGGTATACTACAAACATTTTTTAAATGATAAGCTTGTAAATAGTGATGGACGCAAAACGGAAAAAATTCACCTTTATTTCCAAATAAAATATTGGCGCCATACATTGTGATAGGGACAACATTTTAATGGTGTCATAACCGAGACAAACGGGCAAATAAAATGCATAGGTTCTAATTATGGTAGCGTGGATTATTTTAAAGAGACTCTGTAACATGAAAAACATCCCCTGGGGGGTACTCACCTCAGGTGGGGGAAGCCTCGGGATCCTAATGAGGCTTCCCACGCCGTCCTCTGTCCCACGGGGGTCTCGCCGCAGCCCTCCGAACAGCCGGCGACTGTGCTGACTGTCAGTTCAATATTTACCTTTGCTGGCTCCAGCGGGGGCGCTGTGGCGACTTTCGGCACGGAAATAGACGGAAATACCCGATCTCCGTCGGGTCCGCTCTACTGGGCAGGCGCCGGAAACTTGCGCCTGCGCAGTAGAGCAGACCCGACGGCAATCGGGTATTTCCGCCTACTTCGGCGCCGACAGCCATCAGAGCGCCTGCGCAGGAGCCAGGAAGGTAAATATTGCGTCACCGCTGTACGGAGGGCTACAGCGAGGCCGTTTTGTCGTTACAGTTCCTCTTTAAAGCTATAATGGCCGAAAACTGAGAAATAATGAATTTTTTCCATTTTTTTCTTATTAATCCTGATAAAATGCATTTATAAAAAAATAATTCTTAGCAAAATGTACTACCCAAAGAAAGCGTAATTAGTGGCGGAAAAAACAAGATATAGATCAATAAATTGTGATAAGTAGTGATAAAGTTATTAGCGAATGAATGGAAGGTGAAAATTGCTCTGATTGCATAAGGTGAAAAATCCCTGTGGGCTGAAATGGGAAATGAGTTTGTGGTCTAAATAAGCAAAATTCAAAGAATTCTGGAAAGGGCAGGTACACGGTTCCACTGTACATTTCAGCTCCATGTTATTTGCAACACCTCTTGTTCTCTTGATTTGCCCTTCTCTTTTCCCCTTCCTGCCATGACTCAGTTGATAGATGACGTGTCCTCTCCTATCTCTGCTCCTTGTGGGCTGTTTGAAGTGATCTCTGCTCAGATCTCCGCTTTTTGACGTGTCCTGTTCTCTTATGTCTTTGCCATTGAGCCATTTGCAATGTCCTGCTCCTTTCGGCTGGGTGCTAATGAGTCCTTTGACATGACCTACTATCTTTTATCTCAGCTCTTGAGCAGCTTGACATTTCTCGCTTTCTTCTGTCTTTGCTCTTGAGTACTTTGCCATAGCCTTGTACTTTTATCTCCCTTTTTGAGCCATTTAACAAAGCTCACCTCTTCTGTCCCCGTTTATAGGCCAAGGTGCACAACTTTTTTCTAACAGTCCATCCGTATGATAGATGTTCATTCTTCATGGCTTCAGCATCTCTGCATTTCTGATCAGACTTTGTTTGTTTCTATTCATAGGGGATGCAGAGTTTGCAGTTGCACCAGGACCCCTGTACCCCTGGGCAGCCCCACATAGTTCCCTGCTCCACATGCTGCATTAGCTCTTTTTGGATCTGTAATGGTAATGATCAGTGGTCAACTCTATATATATGCTGTGAATATTGGTAATCATTAAGCGGAATTGTCAGCCATAAAATCAAATTCCATCTACCAACATTTATTATGTAGTCTACATCCTGACCTTGCGTTGCAAGCATTTCAATATAATCATAAAGGTTTCTGCTGTAATGAATCTTATCTCAGTCAGCCTGGCTCTATTATGGTACATTGCTGGGGAGAGGGAAGCTTGTTATCTTGCCACCCACATTCCTGCTCCTCACTGATTGGCTGAGGGCAGTTCAGTGTGACATGAGGCTGAGAAGGGAAATACACCTCACCAGGCCTGTATTTACATCAGAGCAGCCTATAGGCACAGATGTCCTGGCACCCTAGACTTCGTCCTCCATGAACCTACAAACATCCGCTGAACCGTGCCGTCCACAAGTGTGCTGGCTGGCCCAGCTGTCACTTCTACCTTACTTCCCTTGCCAGTCATAGGTAGCTTCAGGTGTCCCTTAGCATTAGGTAGCCAGAAGTACCCTTAATATTAAGTAGCTAGAGATACCCCCAAGTATTAGGTAGCTAGAGGTGCCCCCAACTGAAGGGAGATCTTGTCAGTGGAATGCAGAGACCCAGATGAGTAACCTCTCATTTACACTCTGCATAGGGAAGAAAGGAGGGATGCAATTGGGGAGGAGAGTGAGCCACTTTTCCCATCATCAGGCACCTGTAGGCATGTGCCTACAGTGCCTGATGGTAAATGTGGCCCTGCCCTTCACCCCTCTGCAGAAGCTGCTGAAATACGATCTATGTTGTGCTCACACTTACAAAGCAAGCTAGATAGGACAGTGCAGTTTCTAGGAGAAAAAAAGAGTAAGGGAAGAAATGACGACAGGATTGGCTTCAGTCAGAGGCAATAAAGATGGAAAATGTCTGGAACAGTTTTCTCATTATTTACTATATAAGATTCACTGAAATCCAAACATGGACAGTGCAATACATCTGTTGTGTAAGTAGAGCGAGTCATTATATACTTATATATGTGTTCTTTTTTCCTGGGATAGTAGGGCCGTCCCTGCTGCTTTAACAATAGAGATGGCACAAACGGTTCGACCGCGAACGGTTCCCGGCGAACTTTCGGTGGTTCGCGTTCTCAATCGAACGCAAACTTTATGCCGGTTCAACCCGCCTCCTATACTACATTATTAGGGTCAACTTTGACCCTGTACATCAGTCAGCAGGCACATTGTAGCCAATGTAGACAAATACACATTTTACTAGAAAAATGTAAACTGCAGCCATTCTTACACTATTAATGGCAGGGTTCTCAAACTTGGTACATTTGGCCACTGGGTGACTGGGATTAATATTTAGAAAAGTGGGTGGAGCCTAAAAAAGCCAATCAAAACTCACCTATTGATTTTCAAGAGGAATATTTACATTGTTGCCATTCTTACACTCTTTATGGCAAAGGCCTCAAACCTGGTACAGTCAGTCACTGGCAGACTGGGGTTCACATTCTGAAAAGGAGTGAAGCCACAAACAGCCTGTCTGAATTGTTTTATTTCACTGGGAAAATACAAATGATTGACGCCAAGGACCCCAAAGCTCACAAACTTGGTCAGTGAGTAATTGTGTGTTAGGGTTAGAAAAAGTGGGCAGAGTCAACACCAGCCAAATACATACCCGGGCAACGCCGAGTCATCGGCTAGTAATAAAATAAAAAAACTTCACCACAGGTTATTTCCCCTTAAAAACCACAGTAAATTTCACATCAAGTTCCTCCAATTCATTTGTCAATAATTTTGTCGCTAGTTGTCACACCAGAATGATCTATACATTGTCTTCTTCGCCACAAATTTTTCTTTCTTTGGGTGGTAATTTTTACTAAGAATTATCTTTTAAAGATTCTTTTATTTTAGAAATTTTTTGACATAGTAGAACAGTAAAAAAAAGACATCTTACAAATACAATGAACATGAGTCCAATTGAACAACAAAGTGAGTTACAGAGGGTTGCATATTAAACACCATAATAAACGATATGCGTGTAGGGGTTGTCTCATCTCCGGGGGATATCAAAAAGAGTAATTATTGGTTGCTAACCATTGCGACCTCCTATTAGCTGGAGACGAAGGATATACTAATAGTACTTAAAGAGGATCTGTAACATCAAAACATCCCCTGGGGGGTACTCACCTCGGGTGGGGGAAGCCTCCGCATCCTAATGAGGCTTCCCACGCCGTCCTCCGTCCCTCGGGGGTCTCGCTGCAGCCCTCCGTGAAAGATGACGTCAATATTTACCTTCCCGGCTCCTGCGCAGGCGCTCTGATGGCTGTCGGCTCCGAAGTAGGCGGAAATACCCGATCGCCGTCGGGTCTGCTCTACTGCGCAGGCGCAAGTTTCCGGCGCCTGCGCAGTAGAGCGGACACGACGGAGATCGGGTATTTCCGTGTAGTTCGGACCCGAAAGCAGCCACAGCGCCCCCACTGGAGCCTGCAAAGGTAAATATTGAATTGACAGTCGGGTCTGTCGCAGGCTGTTCGGAGGGCTGCAGCGAGACCCCCGTGGGACAGAGGACGGCGTGGGAAGCCTCATTAGGATCCGGAGGCTTCCCCCACCCGAGGTGAGTACTCCCATGGGATGTTTTTGATGTTACAGAGTTTCTTTAAATGGGACAGCATATTCTAAAATATAATTGTTGTAGCGTGAGAAATCACAACCCTGTGACGGTGGCATCTCACAGGTATATATGCTAGTTCTCTTGGATACTTTCAGTATATAATTGCTGGGTGTTCCTAGGCCCATAGGGAGCATACACCAGGGCGCCCCATAACTGATGCTTATTAGTAGAAGAGAACTCATGTGACCTTCTAATAATTATCCCGAACTGTGCATAAGGTTAAGTGGTTTCTACGCAGAACTAGTGTAGAAATACTGTTATAATATTGGACTAGCGATTTAGGCACATAAAATAAACCAGACAAAAACAAAAGGAAAAACTACTAAGACAGAGAAAGAAGACAGAAGAAGAATGAAGAGACGACAAGGCATCGGACCGCGCCCAGGAGGGGCCGGAGAAACCATCGCAGAAGTGTTAAGATAAAAGGGATCCCTTCTCACCAGGGGACTCGTCCCAGGACCGCCATGTATTTCTTTTTGAATAGACATCTACTTCCAGCATATGTGCTAAATACCAGACTTAAAGAGATACTGTAGGGGGGTCGGGGGAAAATGAGCTGAAGTTACCCAGGGCTTCTAATGGTCCCCCGCAGACATCCTGTGCCTGCCTAGCCACTCCCCAATGCTCCGGCCCCGCCTCCGGTTCACTTCTGGAATTTCTGACTTTAAAGTCTGAAAACCACTGCGCCTGCGTTGCCGTGTCCTCGCTCCCACTGATGTCACCAGGAGCGCACTGCGCAGGCCCAGTATGGTCTGTGCCTGCGCCGTGCACTCCTGGTGCCATCAGGGGAAGCAAGGACACGGCAACGCAGGCGCAGTGGTTTTCTGACTTTAAGGTCTGAAATTCCAGAAGTGAACCGGAGGCGGGGCCAGAGCATCGGTGAGTGGCTGCACGGGCACAGGATGTCTGCGGGGGACCGTTAGAAGCCCCGGGTAACTTCAGCTCATTTTCCCCCAACCCCCCTACAGTATCCCTTTAAGAGATTCATAGCGTGGGGTTTCTTTGAACTCGAACCTAAGAATTATTTTTATTTTATAATATGCATTTTAAAGGGAATAATTTCTCAGTTTTCAGCCACTATAGTTTTAAAATAAAATGTGCTACGGTAGATAAAATCCACACTTTTTATTCACCCCTTCGTCCCGATTATTACAACATTTAAATTATTTTCCTAGTACAAAGTATGGCAGCAATTTATTATTTAAAAATAATGGTGTAATTTTTTTTGGTTTCCTTACACTACACTTCCTTAGGGCCTGTACACACTGCTGCGCTTGCGCTGCGTTTTTAAAAACGCATGCGTTTTTAAAATCGCAAGGTCTTTTGAAAAAGAATGAAAATCGTGATGACCTGTACACACTGGTGCGATGCGTTTTTTGAAAAACGCAATCGCAGTGCCTGCTGCGCTTTTTTAAGCACAGCGCATGAAAAACGCATTAAAAACGCATGCGCTTGCGTTTTTGCCTGCGTTTTTCAGAAGTCAGTATCCCAGAAGACTCTGCAATCTCCTGATTCCTGTTGAAATGTAAACTAGAAAAAAAACAAAGGATTCTTTAGCCAATCACAATTACAAGAAAAACGCAAACGCACAAAAAACGCAGGCAAAAGCGCATCCGTTTTTAAAACTACAGGCACTTTAAAAACGCATGCGCTTTTGCGATTTTGCTTGCATTTTTCAGTGTGTACAGGCCCTTTACACTTCAATAATTACAAGCCCTAATTTGCAAAAATCAGGCCCAATGCGCACCAAAAACCTCTAGCAGATCTGCAAAATGCTAGAGGTTTTTGAAGCAGATTTCAGAGCGATTCTAGGCATGTTGAGGGCCCATTCACACTAGAGCGTTTTGCTGCGATTTCGGCAAAACACTCAAACGCTAGCCCTCTTTAAAAGCGCTAGTATAATGAATCTCTATGGGCCCATTCTTACTTGGGCAAATTTGCGCTAATCACTGAAAAACAGCCAAAAACGCGAAACACAAATGCGTCGCCTGCACCATTTTCAGGCGATTTCTCGGCGATCCCGTTTTAGTGCTATAGAAGCGATAAACGCGATTGTGGCAAAATCGCCGCAGTGTTCAGTGATTTTTTTCTGCGTGAAATCGTGGAAAAATCACTCCTGCAAAACGCCGGCAAACATCGCTGGCGTTTTGCATTTCTAAGTGTGAATGGGGCCTCTGAGATGTTTTCTAAACATGCCTAGCGTTTTTTGGAGCGTTTTTGTGCAGCAGATTACAAATATTGTTACAGTAAAGCTGTTACTGATCAGCTTCTGTAACAAAAACGCCTGGAAAACAGCTCTGATCTGGCGTTTTTCAGAGCGGTTTTCCACTTTCCTATACTTTACATTGAGGCAGAAACGCCTCAGAAATCTAAAAAATGCTTCAGCCCCCCCGAGTTTGCGTTTGTGGAAAAAACGAGCCGCTCTGGTGTGCACCAGCCCATTCACTTTCATTAGCCAAGCGGTTTTCCCCCTGCAAGCGTTTTAAAAAACGCTCTAGAACCGCTCTGGTAGTGATATACCCCTATGACTTACATATTAAAAAAAAAGCTGAGTCCCTATGGTAACTATTTATGATTTTTTTCTAATGCAGTTTTTTTTTCTTCTTTCTAATCAAATATTTTATTTTTGTAATTGTAGTGGAGGGGTAAATAAGGGGTTAAAATTAATGGGGAATGTTCTTATTTATTTTAACATATGTAGTTGTGTTTTTATTTTGTGGCCACTAGATGTCCCCACACCATCTCACTATCCTGTGTACTGCTCAGTTACGTAGCAGAATAATTCTGCATGCCAGCCCGCTGCCAATACAGTTCTATGGCATACATTCAAAATAGCCGCGGACAAATTTTGGTGCAGAGTAAAGCCAAAAGCAGACTGCCCCTGGTTAACCGCCCCTGTGAGGCTGGATCCATACTATAAGCGTTTTTTCTGAGCGCTTGTGATTGCTGAGCGCTTGCTGATCGCTTTTTAAAAATCACTCCCATTCACGTTCATTAAAATCGCGGTAAAAATCGCAGCATATGCAATTGCGGGATCGCTGCGATTTTTTACTTGATTTTTACAGCGATTTTAATGAAAGTGAATGGGAGTGATTTTTAAAAAGTGCTCAAAATCGCTCAGCAAGCACAGAAAAACGCTTATAGTGTGGATCCAGCCAAGTCATCATTTCAGCACCAAGGGTGTAGATACAAAAAAGGGCGTCGGGAAAAAAGGGCGCGGGGTGTAAACGATAAGCAGCAATACCGTTTATAAAAAATATTGTGGTGTATTTCGTGTACAAATAATGTTTTACAAATTTAGAAATAATTAAATAATGTATATGAAATCGCCAATAGTGAAAACGTTAATCTTCCCTGTTTCAAAAGTGAAACTTATAATTTCGTCTGTTAAAAAAACGATAATATATGTTTAATCGTTATAATTGTATATTATTGTGAATAACCTTCATTTATCGTTTCTTCTTATAATAAAATCTGAAAATATTGTTTATAACGATGATATAAATATAACTACGTTCGTAATAAGTGTTGTAAAACATTAGTAAGTATTACTAAAATGTTACTAAAACTATACCTAAGCCTACTCTTACACAGAACCCTCCCTGTACCTATCCCTAACCCCTAGACCCCCCTGGTGGTGCCTAAACCTAAGACCCCCCTGGTGGTGCCTAAACCTGACCACCCCCTGGTGGTGCCTAACCCTAACCACCCCCTGGTGGTGCCTAACCCTAACTACCCCCCTGGTGGTGCCTAACGCTAACCACCCCCCTGGTGGTGCCTAACCCTAAGACCCCCCTGGTGGTGCCTAAACCGAAGACCCCCTGGTGGTGTATATTGTACTGTAACTATACCTAACCCTACTCTCACACAGAACCCTCCCTGTACCTATCCCTAACCCTAAGACCCCCCTGGTGGTGCCTAACCCTAACCACCCCCCTGGTGGTGCCTAAACCTAACCACCCCCCTGGTGGTGCCTAACCCTAACCACCCCCCTAGTGGTGCCTAACCCTAACCACCCTCCTGGTGGTGCCTAACCCTAACCACCCCCCTTACTGATCGCTCTATTATGTGGATAATAATGTTTTACAAATAGTGACTGTAAAAATTTTTTGCAATTTACGTTATGTACTGATCGCTTTATTTTGTGAATAATAATGTTTTACAAACAGCAACGGATAACATTTTAAATAATGTTTTACGATAAATATGTTTAGTATTTTTATAAACGTTATTCATCACGGGTGCATTTTCTAAACTGAAATCATCACAAGCACAGTTATAAAACATTAAAAATCTCTGGGCGCCGTTTGTAAAACGTTAATAATGTCCGGCACCCTTTTTTCCTGTTCGGCACCCATTTAACGATATTTATTATGGGAGTGAATGGCGGCGCCCTTTTTGTCCACTAGCTGCCGGCACCCCTTTTTTCCTGTTACCGACGCAGATACAGATATCTTGGCATGAGCAGGCGAGGTGCTCTAACCAGCAAGATAGGGAGCGACAAAATTTGGCCGTGGCTATTTTGAATGTATGCCATAGCACTGTATAGGCAGCGAGCTGACATGCAGAATTATCCTGCTGCACAACTGATGACCTGTGAACCAGCCCTGAGTATTTTCTCCCTTGCTGGAGGCTGAAAGGATACCCGAGTTGACATGTGACATGATGAGATAGACATGGGTATGTACAGTGCCTAGCACACAAATAACTATGTTGTGTTCCTTTTTTTCTTTCTGTGCCTGAAAGAGTTAAACATCAGGTATGCAAGTGACAGTTTCTGACTGGGTCGGACTGGGTCAGACTACAGCAAAAACAATTTCCAAGCATTTACTATTGCTTTTAAAGAGAAACTCTGACCAAGAATTGAACTTTATCCCAATCAGTAGCTGATACCCCCTTTTACATGAGAAATCTATTCCTTTTCACAAACAGACCATCAGGGGGAGCTGTATGGCTGATATTGTGGTGAAACCCCTCCCACAAAGAAATTCTGAGTACGTACTCTTGGCAGTTTCCTGTCTGTGAACCCTGTTGCATTGTGGGAAATAGCTGTTTACAGCTGTTTCCAACTGCCAAAACAGCAAGCAGCAGCTACATCACTTGCCAGTAGTAAAAATGTCACCATGTGATAAATGTCAGAATGTAAATCAGGGATTTAAAATATTTTACAATGGGCAAACCCTGACTAAATCATTTATACATAATTATTGTAAAAATGAAGCACTTTATTACATTATTTTCACTAGAGTTCCTCTTTAAATAGCTAAAATACTAATTTGGTGTTGTTTATATAGGATTTATCATTTTCGAAAACTCTAAATGTGTTATACTTGGTTAATTATATCACGCCTGAGTACCCCCTTGAACCATCAGAAGTACCCTCTGGGGTGCGTATACCGCATGTTGAAAACCTAGGCTCTAGGATACTTCAATAAAGGTGTCATTGAGCAGAGACAACGAAACAGTAAAAAACTTAAAAACTAGTTTTATATATAAAATAAAACTGTGGGATATCTAAAAAAGTTATTTTTAGGAAAAGGAGGATGAATACAATTGTTTTTCTCATCAGCTAATTTTTACCTCGGATGTTGTTTAAAGGGACTCTGTAACAAAAATGTCATTGTGTTTTCTACCATCCTACAGGTTCCTAAACCTATTATGTGCTCTGGCTTACTGCAGCACTTTCTACTATCACCATCTCTATAATAAATCAGCTTATCTTTCCCCTGTCGGACTTGTCGTCCTGTGTCTGGAAGGCTGGCAACTCTTCAGTGTGATCTGCTATGCATGCCCCCTCTATGCACACTCCCCTGTGTGTGTGTGTGTGTGTGTTATTTACATTAGCCAGCTTTTCTCTGCTCTCTTATCTTTTACAAGCTGGATAAATCCTCTGTTCACATACTGATGAGTCACATACTGCAGAATTACAGACAACCAGGCAGAGCTGTCTGCAAGAGTAAACAAACAATCAGCTTGTAACTCTTCAGTGAGCTGCAGGGGGAAAGAAACACACAAATGATCTCTTGAGATACAAAAGGAAGGCTGTATACAGCCTGCTTGTGTATGGATGTATTTTCTATGTGTGGACATACTGTACATCAACCTACTTCCTGTTTTGGTGGCCTTTTAAACTTTTAAAAACGGTTTTTGACTACTTTTAATGCGGCGGGGAGCGGCGAAATTGTGACAGAGTGGAATAGGAGATGTCCCCTAACACACTGGTATGTTTACTTTTGTGCGATTTTTAACAATACAGATTCTCTTTAAAGGGCATTTTATTGACAAGTTGTGAAAAAAATCCATGAGGAGAAACCCCAGGGGAAGAAGTAAATTTCACAAGGGCCATTGTGTACAAGAATGGGCACAAGAGAAGCATTGTGTGCAGAGAGCCCATTACTGCCTGCAAGAAAACATCAGCGTTATCAATTCGCTAAACCACTTCTAAGTCACGTATGTGTGTATAGATCGGATGGAAGGTAATGGCCGAAAAGCGTGTGAAACAAATGAGGAAGCTCTTCCAGGGTAATGGGAGTAAGTGTGCCGCTTTGGCTCCGCATCATGACCCAGTTACACAACTCAACAGCACGGCGGGGAGCCCCCCGGAGGAATTCACAGGACCTGCACAGAATCTCAATTCTCCTGCATAATAACAGCTGTTCCGCTTTCATCCAGCAGGGGAGCCAAACCAGACCAGGTGGACAGAAAGTTGCGTTCTTATATCAAAGTGGACCTGAACTCTTGCACAGGACAGAAGAGAGAAACGCACCCTGTATGTATTTAGAAAGTTTAGCCCCTCTAATTCCCCCTCATCGGTGTCTAATCACAAGTTGTAATTAGATCTCTCCCCTGTGTCACATGACTGCCATGGCAGATAAGCTCATTTAAAAGCACAGGATGTTAACCCTATGTCTGCTTCCATGACAGCAGGAAGTAGACACACTGCAGATTTATTGCAGGATTTGCAAGCAATTTTTGGGGCATGATGTTCCTGCAAATGAATATTGCATACATACTTCACCGTCAGTTCCTCTCAGAAACTCACCATTTTCTTCTAACAACGATTCCTTCCATTTCTGACAAGCTTTTGTCAGAACTGAAGTATATCAGTTGCTGTCAGTTCTATATCAGTTTCTGTCAGTTATAACTGATGAGCAAGGTAATATCCATGTTTCCATATGGCTCAAGTGGGAGATATTACATTGTAACAGTGTGCTGACCAGGAAGCTGTTATGGGGTAATGGCCATTTTGAAAATGGAGGACAGAGAATTCAGTCGATCACAGTGGATAAACAGGACACAGGAGGAGAGAAAGAGATTGATGAGTAAACTACGCGGAAGGTAAGTATGACCTCTGTAAGTTTATTTAGCCTTTTATTTTTCAGTTAAGGTTTGCTTTAAAGAGAACCTGAACTGAAAATAAAAAGTCAAAATAACCATACACAGGTCATACTTACCTCCTGTGTAGTCTACTCCTCAATCTCTCTGATCAATGGAATTCTCCGTCCTCCATTTTGAAAATGGCCATTACCCCATAACAGCTTCCTGGTCAGCACATTGTTAAACTGTAATATCACCCACTTGAGCCATAGGGAAACATGGACATTGCCTTGCACATTCAGTTGTAACTGACAGCTGCTGATATATAACTGCCAGCAACTGGTATATTTCAGTTCTCACAAAATATTGTCAGAACTGGAAAGGATCGCTGTAAGAAGAAAATGGCTGAGCTTCTGAGAGGAACTGATGGTGAGGTTAGTATGTAATATTTATTTGCAGCTACGTCATGTGTTTATTTTAAATAATTTTACTTAGTTCAGGTTCCCTTTAAAGAGGAACTCCAGTGAAAATAATGTAGTAAAAAAAGTGATTCATTTTTACCATAATTATGTATAAATGATTTAGTCAGTGTTTGCTCATTGTAAAATCTTTCCTCTTCCTAATTCACATTCTGACATGTATTACATGGTGACATTGTTACTGTGGGCAGGTTATGTAGCTGTTTCTAGCTGTTTTGGCTGTTACAGACAGCTGTAAACAGCTAATTCCTGTCTGTGAACATTGTTACATTGTGGCAGTTTGCCCAGAGTACCGTGGTACTCAGAGCTTCTTGTGGGAGGGGTTTCAGCACAAAATCAGTCATACAGCGCCCCCTGATGGTCTTTTTGTGAAATGCAATATATTTCACATGTAAAAGGGGGTATCAGCTACTGATTGGGATAAAGTTCAATTCTAGGTTGGAGTTTCTCTTTAAGTGACAAGGTTACACACTCTGTACAGCGCTGCGGAAGATGGCGGCGTTATGTAAATACTAAAAACAATAAATATAATTTGGTCCCAGGACTCCAGTGCTCCCAGGTATTTACCTTTTACGGTCCTCGTCTACCTTTAAATTTTCAGAAGCTGTAACATTCATCTAAAAACAGAACCAGGCAGAGGTGGATGTAAATGTGAGACGTTTCTGGCATGAAGTCCAAGTATATGTTTTGAAAGTAAATGCTGGCGCTGGCCCAGCTCTGTGGCGGCGGTTCAGACTTTCCTGCGAGGCTCGGTCTGTTAGCACATTGTGACATTTCGCCATCTGTCATCTGCGCTCTCTCTTAATTATGTCTGTCCCAATTTTACTCCTCCTGCTATTTATCTCTGCTCCATCTACAATGCAAATAACCCATTAGTGCGAGTTATTGATGTGTGAAACGGGACCAGCCACTCACCTCTGAGTACCTGAAGTCCAGGAGAAGGGGAGGCGCCCAAGCCACCATTATCCAGATTCCTTTACTTAAAGGGACACTTAAGTCAAACAAAAAAAAATGAGTTTTACTCACCTGGGGCTTCCAATAGCCCGCTGCAGCTGTCCGGTGCCCTCGCCGTCTCCCTCCGATCCTCCTGGCCCCGCCGGCAGCCACTTCCTGTTTCGGTGACAGGAGCTTACAGGCTGGGGACGCGAGTGATTCTTCGCGTTCCCAGCCACAATATCGCCATCTATGCTGCTATATGGTATATGATATATGTTATAGCAGCATAGATGGCGCTACTGTGGCCAGGAACGCGAAGAATCACTCGCGTCCCCAGCCTGTCACCGAAACAGGAAGTGGCTGCCGGCGGGGCCAGGAGGATCGGAGGGAGACGGCGAGGGCACCGGACAGCTGCCGGGGGCTATTGGAAGCCCCAGGTGAGTAAAACTCATTTTTTTTTTACTTAAGTGTCCCTTTAAAGATGGTTTATGCAAAAGAATGGAGACAACTACATGATATTTCAAGTAGAACCAGAGGCGTAGCTAGGGTTTTCAGCGCCCGGGGACAAGGAAAGTTTATGCCCCCCCCCCCCTTCTCAAAATGGGTGTGGCCACACATCAGAATGTGGTCGTAGTCATGGGTGGAGTCAAATGTTGTTAAAATAGCCATATGTGCCCCCTTACCCTTTCAGAAAGACAGATGTGCCCCCCGTTTAGATAGCCAGATGTTCCTCCCTTTAAATAACCTTTTTCTGCTGCTAACGCTTCTGCGCTCCTCTGCAGAGGGAGGGAGAGAAGCGGAGGCACTTCGGGCAGCCAGCGAGCCACCTGTCATGCATGTGGGGGTGCAATGGCCGTGCTGAGTGCTCTCACAGTGCTGCGTCCAGGGACATATGTCCCTCCTGCCCCACCCATAGCTACGCCTCTGAGTAGAACTCTAGTAAATTAAAGTGAACCTCCAGACTAAAAATCTACTCGGCAGCACTGAAAAGGCTTGGTGTTTCTTTAATAGTTTCACAGCATCAGAACTTTGTTTTTCTTGTCCTAGCCTCATTTTTAGCTGCACAGAAGAAAACTGCCCGGGCATTTTCCCCCTGATGCTGTGCAAAGCATGATGGGATTTCTGATGTTGTTGTTCTCGTTCTGCTGTTTTGGTGCAATTTTTTATTTTTTAGTTTTATTTGAGATTTGAAGCCTAGCAAGCAGCTGAGGGGTAATCAGGACACAGGACAGATAGAACTATGTCTCATGCTCCTTGTGTCCGCCTTTCAACCAAAAAGATGGCTGCCCCCATGAAAAAGATGGCTGCCCCCATGACATCACAAACATTTGCCTGTTCTATTAAAACAAGGTAGCTAAGATATTATATTACCTATCTATTTTAATTAACATAACTAATGTATCTTAATGACAGTATATTTGTTTAGGCTGAAGTTCCCCTCTAAAGTTGGTCTCTATGGTGATTATGTCTATTTCTCCTCTTGAGGAAGCACCGGAGGTTTCACAAAACTAGCAGAGCTTTCCCCCAGGGCCGGGCCGAGGCATAGGCTGGAGAGGCTCCAGCCTCAGGGCGCAGTGTAGGAGAGGGCGCAAAATTCATTCAGCTGTCATTCCTAATTGTGTATGAAGCAGAAAGAAATAAGAAAAGGGGATACATAGCAGTGACTGCAAGCCAGATAACTAGATATTAAGGTGTTGGGTAGGTTGTGGGCCCTGTGGCACTCTTAGTCTAATAGCAATCAGTGTGTGACAGCTGGGGTGGGAGGGATGGAGGGGCGCACTTTGGTGTCTCAGCCTTGGGTGCTGGAGGACCTTGTCCCTGCTCTGCTTTCCCCCAATCCCTTTCCGACTGCTGAGGACCCATTGTCCCATACATAATCTGGGCCCGGCCCCTGGATACATGAAAGAAATGTTACAGCTGCGTAGCAATCCCTGCAATCTCAGATCCACAGGTTCTAATAATCTTGTCATGTCCAGAGTCCACCGAGAAACTGTTGGTCCCAGAGCCTTCTGTCATGCTGCTCCTACGTTATGGAACTCCTTTCCTCAGCAGATCAGGACAGCTCCATCTCTGGACGTGTTCAAATCCAAACTGAAAACCCAACTGTGCAGTTTGGCTTTTTTTTCAGAAATATCATTTTTGTTGTGTGAATACTTCATCCTACTGCCAATTACTGAATTAGAGAGCCTAAGCACTTTGAGTCCTTTGGGACAAAAGCGCTATAGAAATTTTGTTTCTTTGAGACTTTTTCACCTCAAAGACGAAGACCCCCTTTTCTGTGAAAAATCTTTACCTTTTCTCCAAAAGATCATCAGCGGGGTCTGTATGGCTGATATTGTGAAACCCCTTCCACAGTATTAATTCAGGGCCATGGCCATGACAGTTTCCTGTCTGTGAATTTTATTGCATTGTATGAGTTAATGGCTGTTGCCAGCTGCCAAGCAAGCAGGCTCTCTCGGGCTCTCCCGTCTGCGCTCCCCTCTAGCATATATCACTGGCAGCAGGCGGCAGACAGGAACACATACCTTCCTGCGTTCCAACTTCCACCGCCGGAGGTTCCTCTAAGTGTCTGATGCCACTTCCTGTTTAAACAGGAAGTAGCACAAAGCACTTAGAGATCGGAGACCTCCACGGTGGATGGAGGTATGTGTCCTGCCCGATGCCCGCCACCTGCTGCCAGTGATATATGCTGGAGGGGAGAGCCTGAGGTGTCCCCCCTCCCCGACGATGTCCAATGCTCTCCCCTCATACTGCGACCCTTCCGGCCCCCCAAAACGGCCCTAAGCAGGCCGGTGGGGGGGGGGGGGGGCTTTTACCTTCTCACTTTGCAATTCCTCCCCTCCTCTACTATCTTCACTTCATCTTTAATTCACTGGCCTGTACAACCTCTTGTTCTTATATCTGCTGTTCCACCTCTGTACTAGTTCTTACTAACACAGCATGTCTCTGGATTCATAGCTGCTTTTACAGTGTTTGCTATATCTTGCTGTAACCTTGTACTGTAGCACAATTTCACAAATCCAGGTTTCAGGGTCAGGGTGATCTGTTCTGATTCCTGTGGGTTTTTCCTTATAAAGGATATTGTTGATCTATAATCTTTTCGTTGTGCGTTGTATTTTTGTAGAACACTTAATTCACTGTTATAAAAACATTCACCTACCACAAGGGCAAACATACAATAATAACAATATTGCGATTACTGCTGCTATAATGCCATTTATACATGTTTTATATATTTATGTTCACTGTATATTTATACATTATGCAGGAGAACAGAGGCGCCAAAAGGATAAAGGAAGCTAAATGAGCTTAAAAAACCAAATTCTTGGTAAATAGGGGAGGTAGTGGTGGACTTACCTCCTCCAAGTAGACACACAACGCTTGTAGTAAAGACAGTCAATATATTTTATTTATGAACTCCAAATATGCAACGCGTTTCGCAGGTTTGATCCCGCTTCATCAGGCAATAACAACGGAGCAATAGCATATGTGGTCAGTAGAAGAGCCAGGCACCTCTGTGATTCGGACACACAGAGGTGCCTGGCTCTTCTACTGACCACATATGCTATTGCTCCGTTGTTATTGCCTGATGAAGCGGGATCAAACCTGCGAAATGCGTTGCATATTTTGAGTTCATGAATAAAATATATTGACTGTCTTTACTACAGTCGTTGTGTGTCTACTTGGAGGAGGTAAGTCCACCACTACCTCCTCTATTTACCAAGAATTTGGTTTTTAAGCTCATTTAGCTTCCTTGTATCCTATTGGTACCTCTGTTCTCCTGCATAATATTGAGTCCACCCTGGGTGGAGGGTTGAACCCCCTTTTTTCTCATCTACAGAGAGCGACTTCTTATTCCTGAGTGGGGTCAGGAAAATCTCCCCACCTGCCTTTACAGTGGTTGCCTAATGGTAACCCTGGTTTGTGAGTATTAATATTTACTCTATCTAGTAACCATTTACCAGTACATATTACACTATTGGGGCTCTTGGTGTTCCCTGTTTGTATTTATATTTATACATGTTTCTGTTGGCCAAACAGGGTCTGAAGAGAAAGGTTGCAATAACAAATGCATAAACTGCTGCTGGTTACTGCGTCTAACTAAAGCTTGCATTTTGATATGATTCACTATACCAGGCTTTATCAACCAGAGTTCCCTGTAACACCAGGGTCCTTTGGGTACTCTGCAGGGGTTCCTCCAGGGCCATATTTACCATAAGGCACTGTAAGCAGGTGCCTACAGGCGCCTGATGATAGAAAGGCGGCTTACTCCCAGCTGCGAGCTCCTCCCCCCTCCTTCCCTGTACAGAGTCCTGATAAGAGTGTAAATGAGATGTTACTTACCCTGCTCTCAGCATTGCAATGACGAGATCTCCCTCAGGGGCACCTCTAGCTACTTAATACTGAGGATACCTCTGGCTACCTAATACTTTGGGGCACCTCTGGCTACCTAATATTGAAGGTACTTCTAGCTACCGAATACTAAGGGACATTGGTAGTTACGAATGATGATGACTAAGGGAGGAGTGACAGCTGGGACAGCAGCCAGCACACTTGCTGTGCGGTTTGGTGGGGGTTTGTAGGTTCATGAAGAGTGAAGTCTAAAGGTAGCCATACACTGGTCGATTTGCCATCAGATCGACCAACAGATAGATCCCTCTCTGATCTAATCTGATCAGAGAGGGATCGTATGGCTGCCTTTACTGCAAACAGATTGTGAATCGATTTCAGCGTGAAATCGATTCACCATCTGTGGAGCTGCCGCTGCCACCGCCAGCTAAACATTACCTGATCCGGCCGGCGAGAGTCCCCCGGTCTCCGCTGTCTCTTCTCTGGTCTGGGCTCCTCCAGCTTGGGCTCTACTGTTTAAACTTCCTGCCTGGACAGGAAGAAGTGAAGCCTGCCGGACTCGGAGCCCAGCACGGAGACGGAGTAGCGGTGACCAGGGTTCTCGCGCCGGCAGGAACAGGTAATGTATACCCGCTGTAATGCGTCGGCCGTCAGGCATTCGAACGCCGCTATCGACGTACTCCCGACCCGCCAGGCGCCATCGATCAAGCGAAATCTTCCGCACGGACGGGAATCGACGGGAACGTTCAATTTCGGGTGGAAACTGATCGTTCGGTCAGCGTTTTGCGCGACGATTTCACAGCCGGTTCGATCACAGTGATTGAATCGGCTGTGTATCGGCGGGAACATCGGTAAGTGTATGGGCCCCTTAAGGTGGCAGGACATCTGTGCCTATAGGCTCCTGTGATGTAAATCCGGGCCTGGGTTCCTTGGCCTTTTCCCCCATGGTGGGGGTTGGGGGAAGTATGATAGCGAGAACACTATAAAAGGGGATACTGTTAAAAGAAGCACTAAATTGGGGGCCAGACGTCAGAATAATAATGAGCACATGATGAGTAAAGAGCACTAGAATAAGGAGACATTATAATGAAGGGCACTGCAATAGGCCACACCAGCTTTTAAAGAACATGCCACCAAATACAGGGGTTCCTTGAGATTCGAAAATTACTTGCAGGTGTTCCTCCAAGGTAAAAAGGTTGAGAATGACTGCACTATACAGTACTAGCGAGACCTTTAGCTTGCATGTAAGTTGCTGGGCTAAGATACAGCAATATCCATTTCCTCTGGCTAGCTGAGCCTTCTGGAACTACTGAAAATGTTCAGCTATGAGGAAAGCAAAAAAGAAATGGAACTGTGACTGCTTCACCCTGGAACTTTACCAGGCTTGGCACCAGCTGTAGGAGCCTGACAATGATTAATGAGTAGAGATGGACCCTGAAAGCGTGAGGATCCCCCTCTGCTCTGTTTACCAGCCTTAATGGCTGTCAGCAGGGCGAGATTTAGGTGAAGGCCACCTAGGCCATGGCCTAGGGCACCACAGCAGCAAGGGCACCAAAGCAGCAGGCTAAACTGGTGCAGCATTTGCAAGCGGCTGGTAACAGGGAAACGGGAAAAAAGGGCGCAGGCAGCTAGTGGACAAAAAGGGCGCCGCCATTCACTCTCATAATAAATAACGTTTAATGGGCGCCGAGCAGGAAAAAAGGGCGCCGGAGATAAATAACGTTTACAAACGGCGCCAGGAGATTTTTAATGATTTATAACTGTGCTTGTGGTGATTTACGTTTATAAAATGCACCCGTGCCGAATAACGTTTATAAAAATACTAAACATATTTATCTTATTTAACTAATGAAAACATTATTTAAAGTTTTATCCCTTACTGTTTGTAAAACATTATTATTCACAAAATAAAGCGATCAGTACGTAACGTAAATTGCAATATATTTTTTGCAGCCACAATTAAATACATTTTTTGCAGCCACAATTTGTAAAACATTATTATCCACATAATAAAGCGATAAGTAAGGGGGGTGGTTAGGGTTAGGCATCACCAGGGGGGTCTTAGGTTTAGGCACCACCAGGGGGGTCTTAGGTTTAGGCACCACCAGGGGGGGTCTTAGGTTTAGGCACCACCAGGGGGGTCTTAGGTTTAGGCACCACCAGGGGGGTCTTAGGTTTAGGCACCACCAGGGGGGTCTTAGGTTTAGGCACCACCAGGGGGGTCTTAGGTTTAGGCACCACCAGGGTCTTAGGTTTAGGCACCACCAGGGGGGTCTTAGGTTTAGGCACCACCAGGGGGGTCTAGGGGTTAGGGATAGGTACAGGGAGGGTTCTGTGTGAGAGTAGGGTTGGGTATAGTTTTAGTAAAATTTAAGTAATACTTACTAATGTTTTACAACACTTAGGCCCGATTCACATTAGCGGTGGCCGTCCGGAATCGCCGTGCCGGAGCCGGACCGCTTGCAGAACGGACGGAACGGACGCACGGCAATAGCAATGAAAGCCTATGCGTCCGTTCACATGCGTCCGTTCTGCCGGACCGGAGCCGGACCGGATCCGGACTCCGGCGTCCGTTCCAACATGCGCTATTTTTTGGTCCGGCTCCTCCGGCAGCCGTATCCGGAGCGGAGCCGGACTGCACCATCCGGCCAATACAAAGCAATGAGAGCCGGAGAGCGCACAACACACTGGCTACAAAAACCGGACGTTCTACCCCACTTCCTATGCATTTTGGATGGGGACCACATGGGCCCAGCGTTCAAAGAGTGGGGCAGCAGCGATTTCATGCTGGAGCTCGTTTTGGCAGCAACATGTCTGATAACGAGGAGGCGAACAACAGGAAGGAGAGAATTCCCAGGTTTACGAGTAAAAAATGCCTGGATCCATGGTCCCAACTGCAGTCTCTGTATCAACGGATGGTCTCCACACGTCCACCTGTCTCCAACAATGACCCCAGACCCTTCTGCTGACCTCCCAGACCCCAGGTATTTACAGGATGTTATCTCCTTAAGAAACCGGATCCGGACCGCAACCGTGTTCACACCGCACGGAAACCGGATGCAAACGGACCGGATCCGGACCGGATCCGGATAGGAACCGTACGGATCAGGTCCGGTCCGGCTCCGGTGCGGTCCGGACATCCGGTGCGGTTTTGACAAAACCGCAAGTGTGAACGGGGCCTTATTATGAACGTAGTTATATTTATATCATCGTTATAAAGAATATTTTCAGATTTTATTATAAGAACAAACCATAAATGAAGGTTATTCACAATAATATACAATTATAACAATTAAACATATATTATCGTTTTTTTAATAAACGTAATTATAAGTTTCACTTTTGAAACAGGGAAGATTAACGTTTTCACAATTGCCGATTTCATAAATATTATTTAATGATTTATAAATTTGTAAATCATTATTTGTAAACAAAATATAGCACACTATTTTTATAAACGCTATTAAAGATTAAATATTAATTAGCGTTTACACCCCGCGCCCTTTTTGTCCGGGCGCCCTTTTTGTACGTACGCTGGTAACAGTGGCCTTGGGTGGTAAAGAGCACAAATCCGGCCCTGGCTGTCTGCAGTGGGGATTGGGGAACGGTTACATTAATAATAATAATAATCATTAATATAATAATATTAATAATAATGGGAGAGGAAAGAGAACTTAGAGCCAGGTATGAGCACAGCCCTGTGCCCTGCTGTGTGATCGCTTTACTTTCCCATTCATTATGTTGGCTGTCCTCATTATTATCTGTTTTCAAACTGATCCTGATCGATCCTGTTGTCGTTCGGGAGCAGATCGGAGATGTTGAAAATAATTGTCAGATCCTGTTAGTCGGACGGGAAGTTGCATTATGTGTACCCAGCATGATGTCTTACCATATTATTATACTGTATTGTGCGTGGCTGAGGGAGACCTTTCAGGAATCCACCCCCCTTGAAATTCCTGGGTGTGCCCCTGACTCTGGTAATTATGCAGCGCATAAGGGCTCTTTCACATTAGGGCAGATTTTCTGCGTTTCAACGCAACGGGTAAAGTTTGTGTTACCCGAGGTGAAATGAAAGTCCATAGACTTTCATTTTAGCTCTCACATATAACGCAGCCTTTTTGTGCGTTGCGTTACACTGCACCCAGGCGCAGTTTTTCGGCTGACGCTAGCTTTATGCGTTACAATGTTAGTCAATGTAAAACGCACACTATGCGCGTTTTTAATCCGTTAACGCAGGCAATCAGTCCCAGAATGCAACAGAGAAACAATGTAGAAAGTTGAAAACTAAAAGAAAAAAAAAATTACCTGCGTTTTCCTATGTGCTGTAACGCATTGAAAACGGATTAAAAACGCACACTCACTGCAACGCATATCAAAACGCATTAAAACGCATACAACAAAACGTATGCTTTGAGCGTTCTCCAATGCAAGCTCTGATGTGAAAGAGCCCTAAGCCCTGAATCAAACAGTCCAATGTCCTCTCTGCCTAGAGTTACAGATTGCCCAGCAAGCTCATGGTGACCCAGAACTCCCAGGAGTGTGTAAGGGACTGAAAGAGACCAAAAAGCCTCTGTACTAAAATGTTACGCAAAACAGAAGCTTGCCTTCTTAACCTCCCTGGCGGTGCATTTCTGTCTGGATTTATGGGTCTAAAAGCGGTACATTTTTTTAAAGAATTTTAGGCCTCCAATTCTTAAAGTCTTAACTCACCAAAATATATCAGAATGGCAGACATTCTCCATATAAATAAGACACTGGAACACAAAATTGTTGAAATAATTACATTTATGAATAAGCTTAAAAAATATTGAAACTGTGCAAATAAGGCAGGCAGAGAGTAGTCAAAATCCAGGCAGAGGTCAGTGCAGGCGGCAGGCAGAGAATAGTTAAAATCCAGGCAGCGGTCAGTGCAGGCGGCAGGCAGAGGTCAGTGCAGGCGGCAGGCAGAGGTCAGTGCAGGCGGCAGGCAAAGAGTAATCAAAATCCAGGCAAAGAAAGGTAACAGTAAGGCAGACCAGCAGAACCACTTAGCTCAAAAGCAGTTGGGAACCAAATGGCTATATTGTTACCATCCTGTGCTTTCAAATGAGCTTATCTGCTATCTCTGCCATGGCAGCCATGTGACATAGGAGAGAGATCAAATTACAGCTTGTGATTATGAGGAGGAATTAGACAGGCTAAATTCTCTATATACTGTACATGCAGGCAGCATTTCTCTTTGTTTACCTTCTGTCCTGTGCAGCAGATCGGGGTGGTTTTAGCTAGCTGGAGCTGAGCTCGGGCTTACCGCTTTCAGCTCCTGATACCTAGCCTCAGCTCGGGAATACCGCCAGGGGGGTTCAAACAGAAGGTATTTGCGATTATTCAGGTTGGAGTGAGCATAAGAGGTCTCCCACAATGCAGCACTGCTAAGGACACCATTCATCTCTGCCTAGTTAACACATCTGTTTTTGCAAGTGCAGTAAATGGGCATCCAACTTGAGGCGCTAGACTCCACTACGGCTCATTAGACGTATCCTATGTAATAAAACCCCTGCATCCTGTTTGCTGTCTGAGAACCTCATTGCATTGTGGGAAATAACCGCTTTTTCCAACTTCCAAGCAAGCAACATCTCCCTCTGTGCAAATACTTCAGACAGTGGTGGGAGACGGGTGAGCAGGACGCATCGCATGCGCATTGCCGGGTTTTAGCGGGTGTGGCCTAGTGCCCGTTTTTTAACGGGCGGGCCTTTTTACTAGTGGTGAATGAAGTGCCCCTGGGGGTAACATGGCTCTGGATCCTAAAGAACCTTCCCCCAGAGGCGACCCAGTTCTGCGTCCCCCCCCCCCAACCCCAAAAGTGACCTTGTTGGTGCCTGTTGCCGGTGGCTCCTGCGGTAATAGCCAAGTCCGATCAGGTCTGCTCTACTGTGCAGGTGCCAGCCGTCTGCACCTGTAGAGCGGATCCAATCAGGCTCAACTAATTCCTCCGAATCTCAAGATGAAAAAGCCGCTACTGCAAGGGTCTCAAACTCAATTTACCTGGGGGGCCGCAGGAGGCAAAGTCAGGATGAGGCTGGGCCGCATAAGGAATTTCACAATCATGGTGCATTGCCGCCTCTGCCCGCCCCTCTCACTCTTCCTTCACAGAGAGGGGCGGGGAGAGGCGGCGATTGACGTCAGGAGGGGCAGAGCTGAAGCTGAAAGCTCTGCCCCTTCCAGGAAATGCCGGCGGATTGCCCCCCCAGGCGATTTGGGGGCTCTGCAGCCCTCGTTTAGCGGGGGGGATGCGGCAGATTACTTGGGAGCACTGAAGCAAACTATAAGGAAGCTTTTGCCGGTGAGGGCCACAAAATATTGTATTGAGGGCCGCAAATGGCCCGCGGGCCGCGAGTTTGAGACCCCTGCGCTACTGCCCCTGGCATGCAAGCCACTGTGATTGTTATTGTTTTGTTTTGTCTGGGGGCCCCAACGCTGGATCGTGCTGGTTCAGAAGGATCAGGATCCAGAGGCTCCTCCTTCCTGAGGTTAGTATCAGTTTTTTTAGTAATATAAGTTTTAGTAATATAATACAAGTTTTTTTAGTAATATAAAGTTACACCATTGAGTTTTTACTCCAAGAGGAGATACGTTTAGCTTTACCTCTACTAATTTTAAACACTTTTTTTAATACATTTTATTTCACGTTGGCGTCACTGAACCACGTAGAACAACACCCCTGCCTGGTTACCACATGCGCAAGAGGGGTAAATGGGCGTCCAACTTGGGGTTTAGGAAGAGCACTCTACCAGCAAAAGAGGATCCATAAAAGTTTTTCTTGCTATGTAGTGTTGGCTGGAATTTAGTAAAATGAACGGTGCACTGCTTTTTCATTTTTAACCCTTTAGCAGCCAATTTATTTAGAGGCTTGCTTGTGCTCCAGGTCAATTTACAGTATTTTAGCACATTTTTTCTTATTTCACACAATTTTGTTACATTTCCTTGCTTCTAATTAGTACTGCTGTAATGCGTATTTATGGCCACTTGTCACTAGGGGGCAGTGTGAGACAATAACAGAGGACTTCTGCTTTGAGTTTCTATATTTTCTGCTAGTAGAGAGAGATCAAAGCATTCCAAGAATTTACAGCACAACGAGTTCGAAGCAGCGCACTTATCTCAAACGAAATAACTCTATTGAAGCTGATAATGGGTTAAAGGAGATGGTTGCAATTATTTGATTTAATTTAGATTTTAAGTGGTCATTTTTTATATCGGTTAGTCATTTTGAATAAGGTACCATCCCTTCGGCCATCTGGGCTGCGGTTCAGAATATTATTGAAGCTGGGAAGTGGACGGCAATTTTTTTATCAGAGTATTTCAATGAATATTTAAACCTGGTATGTTCTCCCGTAAGTGTGCAGATGAGAAGCTATGCATACATTGATCTTTACACGCTGGCGCAGGGCAGGGTTCCAGCGCCGACACTAAGGTGACTTAAATTCCCGCCAAGCGGCTGTCCAGGCTTTCCTGCCAAAGCCGCCTAATTGTTGCGCAGCTTTTCTTATCGGCAAAGTTCCACTCTGAAATATGTTCTGCCGTGGAGGATATTGCCCAAAATAGGACGGTAAATCCTGGCTCAGCTGTGCGGCAACAAACCGATCCAAGCGTGAGCCTCTGACCTTTGAAGCACCATCTCATCATCTCACCATCGTATTTAAAGGAGAAACCGGAAAAAACATGAATAATAACATCAAAACGGACAGCCAAAATTTCCACTTCTGCCCTCTTATAACAATAATTATTGAACTCCCGAAAATCCCTCATAAGCCTCCTAGTCTCTATTTTTAGATTTGATTTTGACAAACTAAACATTAGATTCTAGAAAAACATTGAATCTAATATTAAAAATCCATGATGGCACACCTGACCCGAGGCAAAGTTACCTAAGGTACACACAGGTATGTTCATGCTTGATCCACCTAGCTGTGTGCGTTGTCTGTTCCTCTCCTCGTTTCTTCCTGGTCTCTGTAATCACTGCTTGAAACAATGTGACTTTTGGCTAAAGTTACATTTTCAGACAGGAAGAGGCGGGCTTGCTGTGATCACCTCCAATCACCTTTCTCCTTCCCAAATCACTCCCCTTAAGAGGAGGGAATGGGAGAGTGATAGGAGGGAACATCTCAGCTAGCCCGCCTCTTCCTGTCTGAAAATGTAACTTTAGCCAAAAGTCACATTTTTCAGGGAGTGATTACGGGGGCTGGGAGGAATGAGGAGAGCAACAGACAACGCACAGAGGGATGTGGATCCAGCAAGAATATACTTATGTGCTTAGCTTAGGTAGTCAAGGCTTGAGTGAGGCTTCCTTTAAATGTCAATCCTAATCCATTCTCGATATCTTTGTTGATTGAACGTCGGTCAAGAATACCTGTTCTTATCTTAGTGGTTGTGAAGAGGGGTGCAGGAAAGTAATGTTGGAAGTAACAACAGGATGACAAACTGCAGTACAGTAAAGCCACCACAAGATGTCACTGTTTGGAAAGTGTGATGGTGATCTCTATGGTATTGTGATTTCCTGTCTTCATTCTGTGTTCCTCTCTGTTCTAAGTAAGCTGCATTACCTGATGGTGGTGTATAATATATCTCTGCACGGTTTTCTTCAGTAGAGTTCTAAGTTGTTATAGTAGGTGCCTATCTGTGTGTACAGACCATTCCATCAAGTAATAACGCACTATTGGTGGCAGGACCGGTGCTAGACTTTTTGCTGCCTGAGGCAAACTTGTGAGGATGCCCCCCTCCCTCCACTATTTGGAATGATCGCACAGCACCTGACAATTGGCATGGCACGTAATACAGCAGCTGTGGTGCGAATTTTGTTATGTAATGCTATTATGCAATGTAATATCTCTGCTTCATTTAATGTTCTCAGTCAGCAAGGAAGCATATGCAACAACCTGAGACGTGACATGCTACAGCTCAGCTCAATAACACACTGGCTGGCTGGCTGCCGGTCTGTGGCAAACAAACTGCTCATCCTTCAGCCAGCCGGTTGTCCTCCATTCCTCCTCAGTCAGGACAGCAGTGCCACCTCCTCCCTTCTGCTGTGCAAGTCAAATGAAACACAGCTGCGCTCCTGCCTCCCCCCTCCTCACTCACTGTCAGACTCCTCACACAGCACAACAAGCTGCTTTTCCCCAATGATGCTCTCCTGCCTCCCCCTCCTCACTCACTGTCAGACTCCTCACACAGCACAACAAGCTGCTTTTCCCCAATGAAGCTCTCCTGCCTCCCCCCTCCTCACTCACTGTCAGACTCCTCACACAGCACAACAAGCTGCTTTTCCCCAATGATGCTCTCCTGCCTCCCCTCTCCACATTCACTGTCAGACTCCTCACACAGCACAACAAGCTGCTTTTCCCCAATGATGCTCTCCTGCCTCCCCCTCCTCAATCACTGTCAGACTCCTCACACAGCACAACAAGCTGCTTTTCCCCAATGATGACCTCTTCACCTCACTTCTCCTCCTACTCTGACTGCATGCTGTTAGTGTAAACACACAGTACAAACATGCCGCCCCTGTAATCTCTGTGCTTGATGCAAGTGTTTCACCTTGCTTCATGAGAGAACCAGCCCTGATTGGTGGCTGCATTGTTTTGTACTGTACTAAGTGGTACAGAGATGCCAGTGGCAGTATTCCCATTGTTTTTGAGGTCTGCATGCTTTTTCTGTATACACTTGCCTAAAGTTGGCTGAGGTGGCTGATAACTACCGACTCAACCAATAATCAGGGTTGAGTACAGAGGCCCGCGATCCCCAACCCACAAGCGATCCACCCATCGGATCAACTCATCTCCATCGACAGCTGATCCCATTGTGAACACCGCTCCCCCACCACTCCGTCACGCACGAGCCGCTCTGCCCCCGCCCTCGCATAGCAACACAACGCGTCATCAGCTAACGTCTGTGCAGCCGATGTTGCCCAAGGGGGTCAGGTCCCAAGCCCCGAAGGGCGGCATCCATCAAAGGTTTGTACATACCGCATGCCTCCCATCTTTCTGAGATGAGAAAGAGGGACACTTCAAGACACGCCCCTGCCACATCACTAACCACGCCCCTTCCACACACCCAGCCCTGCATACCACTAAAAATTCATTAGCAAAAGATATAATTATAGAAATCACACCACACTGGTCCTCGCTATCATCGTTAGTTTTTCTTCATATTCAAAATTAAAAATAAGAAATATATCAATTTAAAGGATGGGAATGAGTCAATTAAACACATTTTGTTTAGGAGAAAAATACATATACAGTGGTGTGAAAAACTATTTGCCCCCTTCCTGATTTCTTGTTCTTTTGCATGTTTATCACACTTAAATGTTTCTGCTCATCAAAAACTGTTAACTATTAGTCAAAGATAACATAATTGAACACAAAATGCAGTTTTAAATGATGGTTTTTATTATTTAGTAAGAAAAAAAACTCCAAATCTACATGGCCCTGTGTGAAAAAGTGATTGCCCCCCTTGTTAAAAAATAACGTAACGGTGGTTTATCACACCTGAGTTAAATTTCTGTAGTCACCCCCAGGCCTGATTACTGCCATACCTGTTTCAATCAAGAAATCACTTAAATAGGAGCTATCTGACACAGAGAAGTAGACCAAAAGCACCTCAAAAGCTAGACATCATGCCAAGATCCAAAGAAATTCAGGAACAAATGAGAACAAAAGTACTGTAATTGAGATCTATCAGTCTGGTAAAGGTTATAAAGCCATTTCTAAAGCTTTGGGACTCCAGCGAACCACAGTGAGAGCCATTATCCACAAATGGCAAAAACATGGAATAGTGATGAACCTTCCCAGCAGTGGCCAGCCGACCAATATTACCCCAAGAGCGCAGAGAAAACTCATCCGAGAGGCCACAAAACACCCAAGGACAACATCTAAAGAACTGCAGGCCTTACTTGCCTCAATTAAGGTCAGTGTTCACGACTCCACCATAAGAAAGAGACTGGGCAAAAATGGCCTGCATGGCAGATATCCAAGGCGCAAACCACTTTTAAGCAAAAAAAAAACATTAAGGCTCATCTCAGTTTTGCTAAAAAAAAACATCTCCATGATTGCCAAGACTTTTGGGAAAATACCTTGTGGACCGATGAGACAAAAGTTGAACTTTTTGGAAGGTGCATTTCCCGTTACATCTGCCGTAGAAGTAACACAGCATTTCAGCAAAAGAACATCATACCAACAGTAAAATATGGTGGTGGTAGTGTGATGGTCTGGGGTTCTTTTGCTGCTTCAGGACCTGGAAGGCTTGCTGTGATAGAGGGAACCATGAATTCTACTGTCTACCAAAAAATCCTGAAGGAGAATGTCTGGCCATCTGTTCGTCAACTCAAGCTGAAGAGATCTTGGGTGCTGCAGCAGGACAATGACCCAAAACACACCAGCAAATCCACCTCTGAATGGCTGAAGAAAAACACAATGAAGACTTTGGAGTGGCCTAGTCAAAGTCCTGACCTGAATCCTATTGAGATGTTGTGGCATGACCTTAAAAAGGCGGTTCATGCTAGAAAACCCTCAAATAAAGCTGAATTACAACAATTCTGCAAAGATGAGTTGGCCAAAGTTCGCCAGAGCCCTGTAAAAGACTTGTTGCAAGTTATCGCAAACGCTTGATTGCAGTTATTGCTGCTAAGGGTGGCCCAACCAGTTATTAGGTTCAGGGGGCAATTTCTTTTTCACACAGGGCCATGTAGGTTTTGAGTTTTTTTTCTTACTAAATAATAAAAACCATCATTTAAAACTGCATTTTGTGTTCAATTATGTTATCTTTGACCGATAGTTAACGGTTTTTGATGAGCAGAAACATTTAAGTGTGAAAAACATGCAAAAGAATAAGAAATTAGGAAGGGGGCAAATAGTTTTTCACACCACTGTATTTAAACAGATCTGTACATCAGTCCTGAAATA